>NW_024412377.1:117727912-118129672 GCF_014898765.1 Herpailurus yagouaroundi | reverse complement strand
AAAAAAAAAAAAAAAAAACACAACAACAACAAACAAAAAACAAAAGACAACCAAAACAAAACACCTTACAAAAAAAAGACACAGGAAGGCTAAGCAGAATTTGTCCAAATGTTACAGATGAAAGTTATGTGATCTATCTCGACAGGGGAAACTACTTGCAGAAACGGAGGTGCATAAGGACTATTAGGAAAATGGAACCACAGTGAAGTTCAGCATGTAAACAAATAAAGGTGGCAGACAGACCTCTCTTCCTTTACAAGGGGAACCTGCTGCTGTCTGTCCAGGTTGGAGTGTTCACTTAAGGCTCTCTTGTTAATTTCCAAGTCTTTGAAGGGGTCTGACTCAAGACTCTCCCCAACTATTTATTTTCCTTCATGAGAACTGTCTGGTTTAAATTGACATTCTTTTCTAGATATATTTATAGGTATATATTTTTTTTGTCTTTAATTATAGAAAAGGAGATAACCCAGCTCTTGAGTTATGATACCAAATATAGGGAAGCATTTTCATTTTTCAAGGTGCAGATTTAGGCAAGCTAAGTTTACAGACTGTTTGGAATTTCAATCTCTCAACATATAAGGCCCTTGCAAATGCTTCTGCTCATATATATTTTTTCCCCTCCCTAGAAGGGACCAGTGCCAATAAAGCTCATCTCTTCCTGAGTTATAGCTTTTTCCCTTCTGATAATCAGTAAGAATTATGCAAAGGCATAGCGTTGTTAGCAAACAGAAAGAGAGAGCAATCTAATTCCACCTGATCATTTGGCCTGGCACATTGTTTTTCCAGAACATATCTTACCACAGATGCTGGCAGTGTGGTTTCTATAGAAAAGCAGTCCAATTAAGGGGAAAATTTCTGCTAGGTCAATTTTAATGTCTAATGTTGAATTTGAATTTGTGAATGTGAAACAGATTAATAATGAGCTTGTGTTCCCTTCTCGGTGGTGAAGACAAAGGAGAAAATAGCAAAAGAACTTTTTTTGGCTGTTTTTTAAGGAAACGTGACATGCATGGAAGGTTTTTCTTCATTGCTAATAGAAAATAAAGAGAGAAGGTCTAACATCTGACAGTGGATCCTTTGACCTAGGGAGACAATTCTGCACTTTTGGTGACTGATGGTTGGAGGGTGAGGCAGAGAATCTAAAAGAAGATTTGCCACCAGAGCCCTGAGCCAACTTTTAGCAACCTTGCGGGGAACTATTATTGTGCTATTATCCCAGAAGCCACTCACAGCAGATGGCTGCAGCTTCTTGTCTACAAAGAAGTGCTTACTGCTAAGCACATCACTTTTCTCAGCCCCGTGACAACTTAAAAGTTCACTGGTCTTTCAGAAAAGGGTATTACAGCACGGGAACACACCTCGACTTTATCCACAGAGACTCAAACTGAGTTATTCTCCATTATCTCCTTATCTTCACTTACAGGTTTTTATTTTTTTTCCTTCTCAGAGTCTGTCATGTATGTATATATTTATGAATCTTTAATGGGTATATCCTTTAGGCCAGTGATAGGACCATTCACTGATGAGCCTTAGTATTGAGGTTGATGTGGTTAGGCAGATGAACTCTGGTCATTTGATCAAGTTAGAAGTCTCTCCCTTCCTACCTGTCCTCAGAACTGTATGCTTACAGGGGCATCTGGGTGGCTCAGTTGGTTGAGCGTCTGACTTTGGCTCAGGTCAAGATCTTGCGGTTCGTGGGTTTGAGCCCCGTGTTGGGCTCTGTGCTGACAGCTCAGAGCCTGCAGCCTGCTTAGGATTTCGTGTCTCCCTCTTTCTCTGCCTCTCCCCCGCTCATGCTCTGTCTCTCTCTCTCAAAAATAAATAAATATTAAAAAAAAAAACTGTATGCTTCCATCCAAAAGCAACAACTGGGGTCTACCCATTATCTCTCTGTTGTGAGGATTCCTCATTTTCAAACTGGAGCCAGCTACCTATTATCAAATGGTTAATGCTAAAAGCCAGATCCTATGCCAGTATTGTTTTCTGATAAGAAGTACTATGATGTAGGTATGTTATCGATGATAAAATCAATACTTTCAGAGCTTAATAAAAGGCCCAAAGCCTTACAATGACAGAGCTGGGATTTGAATCCAGAGCTATTACTCTAAAGACTGCTATACTAGACTTTTATACCGCTATATGAGACTCTCTCCCAGAACAGTTCCAACCGTGGGCCTCCCTCCCTTACCAGAGGGTAAGTAGAAATAAGTCAGCCTCACATTTCTTCTGGCAATAAGAACATTTTGCTCACACATTCTGAACAAACAAGCAATTATTCTGTTTTATTTTAAAGTATCCATGTGACTTGTTCCTTCAGCTCCCACATCCCTCTGTGTACTGTCTTGACTCATATTTTGGGTTTGTCCACAGAAAATAAACTGCATTTCGAAGTCCTGGGGAATTTAAACTGGCAGCCAACACATTTTGGGCTGTGTTGTGATTCTGAAGATATGCTTCTTTTTAAAATACATGAAGATGGAAAAAAAGAACAGTCCCACTGGCAAGAGGAATATGTGAGCTTGACAAACACACAGTGGCCCTTCTAATGCAGGTGCCACTGACCAAAGTCCCTCGCAAAAGCCCTGGGGACTGGGTCCATCCTGGAATGAATGAGTTTCCACCCCAGTTTTGTATACCCAGAAGAAGCAGAAGGCAGCATTTCTGTAGATGTGCTGTACAAGTTAGTAGTTTGGGTTTACTCAGGGCTTTGGGTTACTCAGGGCTTCTCCAAATGGAGTGTTCCAGGCCCTCACATTTTGCTAGCTACTTGGTAATTCAGGGAACATAAAAGGAAATGGATATTTGGCTAATGTCCAATCAATTTAAGCTTTTACATTTTTATTGAGGATCTTCAGACTTGCTGTCTTTCAATCATTTTTTTCAGTTTTATGTTGTTTTCTGTCCCTAGATAGACTTTGATATCCTGGACTATGGGGGCAGCAGGGTAGCCATGGTTGATCCTTGACTATCTTGGAGAGTTCTGGCCAGTGAATGGGAGAAGGAAAATGATGACAATAACCATGATTACTATGGCGATTAGAGAAATCGAGGTAAATCGAGGGCCACACATGGGAAATCGAGGGAAACTGAGGACCACACAAAGAACAAACACAAGACCAAACATGCTCTCCTTTGGCGTCTGGGAAAGCTGTGGAGGCTGATCTTGTTAGATGAGTGATAAGAGCCCTCGGTAAATGCCAGAGAAGCAAACTGCCCCTTCCTGGAGCCGGTGGGCATTTGTCTCTGTCATTCCTCTGGGCACGGGGCTCCATTCTCTCTGCATGGATAGCAGAGCAAATCCTGCTTTGGAGGCAGACGAGAGCTTTTTAAATGGTTCTGCACTGCTAACCAACCTCGGTCACTTTTTTCTCTCTGGCCCAACTCTTGCATGGAAAATTGAGGTAATGATTTATATGTTGTAAGCAGTTCTGACAGGTACACTCTGTCTTGGCTTCCTCCAGCCTCAGGACTAATCGGAAGCTTATCTTTTCCTTTGTGTAATAGGGAGCTGTCAGGTTCTATGACCCTCCAAACAATTCAATCACTCACAAGAGGATTCACCTTGGAGGGAGGATGCCTTCATATTGGAGAAGGTCCGTGGAGGCCATGCCCTGACATGTATCAAAACAGTGGCAGTCAAAGGGCTGGAGGGCAACATGGCCACACTGACAAGATGCCATTTGCTTCTTCAACTTAAACGCTTCCTATCTTCCAGGAACTTCCTGGTTTGTGCCGACAGCTTTTCTACCATGATGTACACCCTGTCTTGGGTGCAGAACCTTTAGCTATGTGAGCAAAGAAGGGCTGTTTCCAAAAATGACCACTGCAGAGAAGAAAGGGCTTGCACCACTCTTGGGAGTCAAGAGCAACTTCCTTAGTAAGGTCTATGATGCCCAATGGTCTGGCCATGACCTGCCTGCCTTGTCACCTGCACCTCGCTGGTACCACCTATCTCCCTGTGCTCAGACTTTCAGGCACTCTGGCCTTCATTCCATCTCCTGGTCACCTGTGCAACTTCCCACCTCATGGCCTTACTCTCTGCTCTCTCCAAATGGATCAAATTCTCTGGTCTGTTCTCCTGTGTACCATCCACCTCTCTTCTGCAGCCCCCACCTGGTGTCAGTTTCACATTAGGGGGCATTTGATTCACACCCTTTCCAACCAAAAGAGACAGTAAGATCCTTGAGGGCAGGAACTGGGCATTCATGTTCACTGCTTCAAGTCCAGGGCCCAACGTAGTGCCTGGCTTCCAGCAGGGACTCAAGAAGTACTTGAAGAATTATGGAGAAAATGAATAAGAGACCTGGGTGGGGCATCTGTTCTTAGTTGATTTGACCATTACCTAGGGCAAAGGCATATTTAATCAGGACTGATGTGACAGTCAACTGTGAGTTCATGTGCAGAGATGAGTTTACTGTGGGAAAGAACAGTGGTGACCAAATATGGCTTTGTCACTTCTGACTCAATATCTAACCTTATTAGTCCTACACTCGTTGATAATCTTATGTTCCTCTGCCACTCCCTGCCCCCTCCCTGCCCACCTCACCCAGAATGCTTTTCTCAGATGCTCTTTGAATTTGGAGAGCAAATGATTTTATTTTATTTTTTTTAAGTGAAGCTTTCAGATGTTTCTAAACATCTGCTTTTTGGTACCAAAATGGGATAATTTAAATTTGCACCCCTTGTGTCTAGATGTTTCAACATTAAACAGACAATGCCCTTATTTAATTCAAAGTTGCAGAACCCTAAACCCCTGAAATAATGAGAGGAAGTGGAATCACAGAGCAGATAAAAAATGCTGAGAAGGAGCTCAGGCAGAGTTGAAATATACCACAGGACTGACTGTAATACCAAGCATAGACACAGGAAGTGGGTGCCATTATGCTTTGACATAAAAGTGCATAACCACCTAGTTTCTCACTGATCATCATCCCCGTGAGGGCACACACGTCTATCTATGACTGCAGATGTGGAACCTTCTTTTCATACATGCAGATTTGACAGATGTTAAGCTACACAGAAGGAAACGTGTGAACAGCGATGTTTTCTAGATTGGCTAATGCAGCATTTCTGCCTCAAGAGGTCTTTACGACAATGGGATAAAACCTCCATTGTCAGACAGTTGAAAATCATTGCTTTTGGGAAGCCAGATACTATGGTGGTTAAGAGTGGGGGAGTCTAGTGTCAGAGGACCAGGGTGCGCTCTGGTTCTGCCACTTGCTAGTGAGCAAATGTGCACAAATTGCTTTCTCTACATGGAGCAGTTTCCTCATCTGAAACGGCAACAACGGTTTTAAGCTCATGGGGTGAAGGTGAAAATTCGAGGGGAAGCATGCAAAGTGCCTGGTGCTGTATCGGGCACTAGTAAGTGCTCAGTTAATGTTAATGAACTTGAAAGTCAAGAGGGAGCCTCTATTAAGAATCGTTCCTCATCACATTCTATGGCTGGAAGGCAGTAAGAACTTAATGAAAATGCTGCCAGGTGAACCTCTCCTTGGCTCGACCCAATTCTTTCAGAGGGCATTTCCCAAAGTGGGGTCCAGAGAGGTGCTATTTGAAATAACAGATCCACAAACTGTTTGTTGTTACGTCTGTGATAACATAAGAAGCTAAAGACAGAATCGAATCAATGCATGGCTTCATTCACTGATAAGGTGTGGCTATAGAAAACTAAAGTGTCCGCTGAACTAGAAAGTGGCTTGGTGATGTGATGATTCATATTCTGGTGCCTTATCTATAGACTGCCACTGGGCCAAAGACCACATTTTGAGGAGAATGTCATAAAGAAAGGGATCCCATGAACTGAGCAAAGGGCTTTTCATGGTCAATGAAGCTGGGTGGAAAATACCTCATGTATCTTTCCTAGAGTTTGACGGCATGTATCCGTATATTAAAGGTCTCGAGAAATCCTGAAATATGTCTGTTTAAATGTGTTTAAGTGAGAGTTTCCCCATATATTCTTGAGCAAGAAACATTTGTGAGAATGAATGTGTATAGGTTTTTATCACTACCTTTAACATTTTTTTGGTAAAGAACATGAGCCCAACTCATCATCTGATCACAACAAATTAAGTAAGTAAATACAAATTAACACCTTTCAGGTAGAAAATTCCTTTCTTGTGGCTCAATTATTTTATGGAAACCAAAGAATTAAATACATATTTTTTTTCCGTTTATAACCATCTCTTTTTTTTTAATTTTTTTTTTCAACGTTTATTTATTTTTGGGACAGAGAGAGACAGAGCATGAATGGGGGAGGGTCAGAGAGAGAGGGAGACACAGAATCGGAAACAGGCTCCAGGCTCTGAGCCATCAGCCCAGAGCCCGACGCGGGGCTCGAACTCACGGACCGCGAGATCGTGACCTGGCTGAAGTCGGACGCTTAACCGACTGCGCCACCCAGGCACCCCTATAACCATCTCTTTTAACATGCAAGTACCCTTAGGTTTTCCTCCAACCAGTTTCTTATGTACCCAACCCCCAAAGTATCTTTCTGTACATTAACCTCTAGGGAAATATTTAAAATCTTTTTCTCAGGTAAGGACAGCAATGCAAAATGCTTACCTTCATGTACCAGGTAAAGCCTGGCTTACAACATACTAGGATCAAAGGGACTATATCTTCTATTGAACTTGATTCCAAACCCATTTGTGTTAATTATTTTCTACAAAAATCTTATGCATCATGAGCAGATGCCCTAGAATTTTTGTGAATTCAAATTAGTTCTTTGCATAAGCTGGTAGCAAAAGGGATCTAGGCATATATTTCTGATCTCTGGTTAAGTAAGTCTAACCAAAAAACAACTACAAATCAGTTCTAGGCTTTGCTGACATTCTAAGGTTTCTTGAGCAATGCCCTGCTTGGCATTGTGCCACAAGCACTGCACGCCCACACACGCCCACATGTCACTTTAGGGATTGGCACTCACACCTCTCCTTCTAGCAACAGTGAGCCAGGACCTGGTCCAGGGACAATGTCTTTCCCATCACACTGAAAATTCAGAGAACTCCACCTGAATAATTCAGAAAATGGAGGTACTTTTCTCTTGGAATCATCCAGTTGTGCTGGTATTTTCCATTTACTGTAAAAACATACAGAGAGCCCTTTAAAGGAAAAGACCAGGAAAATAATACTGATAACTTCTCTTTTGAGAAAAACCCACCTGGATCAGTATGAATTAGGTTTGACACAGTGGAGAGATCCTTGCTTGCAGAGCTTAAAAAAGTCCATCAGCCTGCCTCGCCTGGCTAGCCTTACCACATCTCTGAAATTCAAATGAGCTAATGACCAGAGTCAGGAAGAGAATGGCTCAGAGTCTAGAATACTGTCCTGCCTCATGACCAGGCAATCTCAAGATAAACTCTATCAGAGGCCATCGAACACTGCGATTTTCTTCACTAATGTGATTCTTTTCTTTTTCTCATGCTAGTGGACTTCTCAGCTTCCTATTGCCATTAAGTATACATACGGGGAGTGGCATTTACTAGTTCCTACCACATTCCGAAGCCATGGTAGCCTTCCAAAGGGGGTGGGAGAGAGAGACAAAGAGAACTGGATCTTAAATCAGGTATAGGAGTCTGCTTATATTTGCACTTATGTTGGATCTGATTATGACACTGTAAATGCAGCAGAATAAAGGTAGCTTTCAGATGAAAGAAGATATTTATTGTCAGTGAATACACTCTGAATCTGAGGCAGCTTTGGAGAGTCAGTATAAACACACGTTCAGAATAAAGCACAATGGATTACTGGTCTCAGCTGTAACATTGCTTTGAACATTTACAATTATATTCATGAGACTTTCCTGAAACTCTTGGTGTCCAGGTGACAGACAAGAAGGGAGGCGAGAGGAGAAAGGTAATAATGCTGACCATGTACTGTTCACAAGGCATCAAGCTACACACTGTCAGCCTGTTACTCTATTTTATTAGCATGACCTTTATAGGAAGAATGTATAGTGACTTCCATTTTACAGATGATGGCTGACAGGTGGTCAGAGCCCTAGCCCTTTCCTGCAGACACTGCAGTATAGTGTTAAAATCAGACTCTGGAGTCAGTGTGAATCTGGTTAAAAATGCGACTCTGCCTCTTAGCAGCTATAGCCTGTGGGCCAGTCACTTCAGCTCTCTGAATTAAATCTCCTTATCTGTAAAATGGGAATAACAGCACCAGCCACCCCACAGGGCTGCTGTCAGGCTGTAATGAGATGCTGTTTATAATGTGCCCAGTGGAAAGTCTGGCACACAGTATGTGTTTAATTAATGTCTCAATAGTGTTAAGTTTTAGAGTACCCTGGCCATCAGATAGGCTGCCCCCTAATTCCACAAGGAGTAGGATGGGAAAATAACTTGAGTTTTACAATTATTATTATTTTTTTTTTAGTTTATTTTGAGAGAGAGACAGAGAGAGCGAGTAGGGGAGGGGCAGAGAGACAGGGAGAGAGGGAATCCCAAGCAGGCTCTGCACTGTCAATGTGGCGCCCACCACAGTGCTTGAATTCACAAATAGCAAGATCATGACCTGAGGTGAAATCAAGAGTTGGATGCTCAACTGACTGAGTCACCCCGGTGCCCCCAAGAACTTGAGTTTTAAAGGGCAGAACCACTCACACACAACCTCACTGACGTGCAGAAGCTTACTCCAAATCAAATCACAAATCACTTTATGGAAACTTAGTGTAGTGCCAACTTTGTTTTGATAGTAAAGATTACCCTCAGATTATCCTGTATAGAACCTTCAGGTGAGGAAGAGAGAAGAAGACAAAGAAGACAAAGAAAATGAAACCAGAGAACCTTGACCTTGGAACGGACCTTTGAGGTCATCATGCCAATGGCCCTCGAACCCAGGTGGTCTTTGGGACTGCCCGGGATACAGCTGAGAGGGGAGAAGATCCCCTGGCTTTGCTCCTGCATGTTCAGAGTCAGTGATCTGGGGATAACTGAAGACGTTCCCAGAGTCTGATGATCATCCCTGTTTGGTAAACCGTGACCTAGTTCCATGTATCTTTCCTGCTCCACCTTCTCCCAAAACAAAATGGAAAACTCACCTGTGCCCAAGGCACCAGCAGCTTCTACAGATTCCTTGACAGGTTGTTCTCTAGAGTTACTGCTTACTCAGAGTTTGCTTTACAATGAAGAGTCAGATGAGTATACCAGATATTCTCCTTTAATGCAAGCGGAAGGATAGTAAAAACATGAATTCAAGTCCAAACACTACCACCTACCAACTGTGTGGCCTCAGGCACATTGCTTAACCTCTCTGACTTCAGGTCCCACATCTCTAAGATGAGGTTTGTTTCAGTAGCTACATGATAGGTGTAGCTCGAAGATTAAGTCAGCCAATACAGCAAATGCTCACAGCATGTCCTGGAACACAGCAAATGCTCAATCAATGTTTGCTGCCCTTATTCCCATTCCAATGGAATTGGTTCCTTTGCCTAACACTGCACACAACTAACACTGTCTCACTAAACATTAGCCAAAGAACAGGAGAGGGACATCCACAACCCTCACCCCCAAGAGGCGAAACGTGTGAAAACACAGAGGCTTGTCAGGAGGGTAGTGCCTGAGGCTCCTGTGGAGTGCTTTCTGATCCCATAACTGAAACCCCATGACACACACAGATACAATCAGATAATGATGGCAATCAATAATGATAACAGAAATTATTATTTATTTTCATAAACACAGACTATGTGCGTCCTGCTGAGGTACACACATCACATGCCAGCATTCGCTTTCAGGGCAGTCAATCAATGGGAAATCTCAATATCCACCCGCGGAGGCAGGAGGGGGAGGGATGGAGGCAAGGCTGAGAAATGACCCCCACCAGAGTGACACATTCACACAGTTAATCTGATCCAGGGGGCCATCCGGGGGCCATTGCAGGCCTGTGAATATGGAACAGGCTTGATTGATTTTCACTGCAGTAGCTAAACTCTTCATTGTTATTTGCAACAAATATAAGGAAAGGGGAGATGAAACTGTAAAAGGATTGGATATTAAGTCCCCAGAGCAGCAATAAATCACAAAATGAAGTCTCGAAAAATTAAAAATGGGCAGGGGGAGGCTGTATCTGTGTCCTAAGAGGCCTTGGCTATCAAAGCATAAAACCAAAATTAAAACCTGGGCAGTGATGGCCGATTGCGACTCATCCTGTAACTTGCCCTAAAAGTGGCCTGGGCTCACCCATCCTCCTGGAGTGAGCATCACCATGTGGGCATCACAGAAGCAGCAAGAAAACCTGGGGTTGTGTCTGCACAAAGCACAAAATGTCTGCTTCTCGAGCCTCAGTTTCCCCCTTTGATAATGGGGAGAATTACATCCATACCAGTAGAAAGAGGAATGTATCTATTCATGTCCTTCTTGCCATCCAGGATCCTGGGGAGCATCAAATGAGATCCCCAGCTTGAAAGAACATCTATCCTTCAAGATGCATCCTGGAAACTCCATCCCAATCCTGCACCTCTTCCCTAATGTTCTTTCCCCAACATGGCACATTTCTGTGCTCTTCTTAGGACATTTATCCTACCCAGTGTTTCTCAAAGGGTGGCCCAGGCATCTCATGCATCAGAACTACCTGGGGGTTTTCCAGGAGGGGTCTCATCAAAGACATCAGTTGGTACCATTCAGACTTCCTAAACCAGAATCCCTAGTGATAAAGCTAAGGACTGTGTGCTACAGAGCATACCAGGTGCCCTTGAAGCACTCTGCAGTTTAATAACTACTGCTTCAATTAATTCCATGTTGCACCCACTTGCATTGGTCCCCTCCTTTCTCTCGAGGAAAGGGAGTGTGTTTCACTCATCTTTGTGAGATCTACTTGGTAGTATGTACTTAGCACGGTGCTTGACACACAGTGGGCACTCAGTAAATAGGATACAAATACATTAAAAGTTCTACGTGTCAGATGTTATCACCCTTATTGTTGTCGGGATAATGGACCACGTAATAAATAGTCCTGTGTAATGGTAACTGGTAAGACCTCTGGGGTCAGATAGACCTGCACTCCATTCTTGGCTTTGCCACTAATTATCTGTGGGGCTTTAAGCCAGTACTTACCTCCTTGAGCCTCTGTTTACACATCTGTAAAATGGGCATGATGCTTAAGGCATAGAATTGTGATGAAGAAAGAATTGTAAAACATATATTACACAGCTCAGCCCAGAGTCTGTCACTAGGGGAGGCTGAACAAATGTAGTGGCTATCAGTACACTTAAACCACTGGTCTATTTAATCAGTTCTTTAGAAAACAGATCAGGTAGTGAAACTAGTTGTTTCACAGAAAGAATCATTTCTGGGAAAACAGCTATTCTGTGTAGTCAGCCTTACTAACCCCATGACCTGTTAGCCACAGTCCCTGAGAAGACCCTTTCAGAATTCAGAGCTAGCAAACGCTCTTGCTGACTGGCCATGGTTTTAGACTGTGGGTAGGGGGATATGCAAATAGCCACTAATGAGATTTGCAAACATCAGGATCATTCTATGTGGAAAAACATTAGCCTAGGAAGTCACAGGTGTGTGTCCTGAGGCTGAGAGGAAGACAGAAGTAGTCACCAGCAAAAGGTATGTGCATAAAACAGGATGTCATTTAATCTTTCTGTCTTTAATCTTTCTAAAAAACAGTGCATCCATTGTGTGCCCACCCTGTGGCAGAAAAGCCTTTGTGACCCTCACCCATGTTCCTTCCTCCCTACCAAAGTCAAGCTCATACATTAAGAAAGCTTTGCCCCTTTGGGGCGCCTGGGTGGCTCAGTCGGTTAAGCATCCGACTTCAGCTCAGGTCACGATCTCGCGGTCCGTGAGTTTGAGCCCCGCGTCCGGCTCTGGGCTGATGGCTCAGAGCCTGGAGCCTGCTTCTGATTCTATGTCTCCCTCTCTCTCTGCCCCTCCCCCGTTCATGCTCTGTCTCTCTCTGTCTCAAAAATAAATAAATGTTAAAAAAAAAAGAAAGCTTTGCCCAAGAATTCTGAGAAACACAAATAATGCAAGTGCCCTGCCCTACAATCATGAATTAGTATTTTCTTAGAAGACAGAGGCTATAAGAAATCATTATGAAATCTTGGGAGTCAGATAGACTAGGTTTGAATCCCAGTCCTGGCATTTTCTAGCCATGAGATCTTGGGAGAAATCCTTGTCTACTCTAAGACTCTGTTTCCACTTCTGTGTAATGCATTCAATTAACAAATACATGGCCGACCATGTGCCACACACTCTTCTAGGTGTTGGAGCTGCGGGAGAAAACACAACGTGGTTCCTTTCTCTTGGAGCCTACATTTGAGTGGAGGTGGAGGGGCAGCAGAAAATGGACAAACGGTTTCTCAGGTAAGGATACAAGCTAACAAAAGAGGGGGAGGGTAAAGCCACCGAGAGTGAATGGGAAGATGTGAGTGTGCAATGTTCCCTCTGGTATTCTAGGGGAACTTCTCTGAGGGAGGAAGGCTCTGGATGGTCCAGAGAGAATAACAGAATGTCCCTGGCAGAGTTACTGTTAGAACTACTTGGTACAGAGATGTGAAACGCAGCACCTGGCATATAGTAAGCATGTAATAAATGGCTATTATTATTATTATTATTATTAACATTAGCTGTAAGGAATATTTAGATAAAATCCATTAAAAAACGGGAATTCATTACATCCCCTTTATTTTTGGGAGAGGTTACAGCAAGTCACAGCTTGGTAGATCACACCTTCTGAAATCTCTTTTTATAACTAGTTAAAAAGCAAATTCCAATCTGGCCTAGGTTTCCAGGACACTGGAAGCCAACCATAATGAGGTGAATAATAACTCCAGGCTCATCCTGCAGGGAGAAATATGCTAAGTGTGATTTCTCACCACTCAGCTCCCATCTCAGGCTGATGAAGTTACTTGAACTATGAGTTTCTGTTGCCTAGAAAGGGGCTCTGAGGGTTTCTTACCTCTGGGTATTGGGAGGCTGGGAAAGAAGGGCAGGAAGAATCATGCTAAGTAGAACTGCAGAAGACCTCAGGGTCATTGCTTCTGCATGCTGAGGTCAGAGATGTGGAAACTCACTGTGTATGAACGTGTGGGAAAGAAAGAAAGAGGAGTGGGTGGAAAGGGAGAGAGAGACAGACAGACACTATCCTAGAATAATAATGGCACTAATTAAGAAAAAACATTTCAAATCCTCAAATGTCTGTGTCCAAGTGTAAGATTTTTAGTCCCAGCTCTGGAATAACCAGTTGGCAGACAATGGACAAGTCACTTCTCTGAGTCTGCACCAGGTTTAAGGGCTCAGGTCCAAGAGCAAAGTACGTCAAGATTTGATTCTTAGCCCTGCATGATCTTGGGCATATTACTTAACCTCTGTGAGCTTCATCTGTACAATGAGTATTTAATGGCGAACCATACGTCATGTGGTAGCTAGTGCAGAAAGAGTGTGCAGTATGATGTATGGGATATAATAAATGCTCAATAAATACTAGATGCCAGCATTTTCACCGGCCAAATACTTATCCTTTCTCACTGGCTGTTCTGAAGATGAATCAAGGGATTAGGTGAAAAAAAAAACCACTTTGTGATATAAATGGCATTTTATAGCTATAAGGTGTTATTATTAAATTATCATTATGATTATTGCTTTCAATGTTATGATACTGAGCAGGAGATATGGTTTTCACAGAAGTGCTTCTCATAGTCTCTTTGGGTAATGAGTGACTGGATTGAAAAAGCTATCTTCTATGAAAAAAGGGGAAAAAAATAGCCACATTCTTGCTTTGAAAAGCTGAGCCTCCTAGCACTGAAATAGATCAGGTTCATTACCCAATGAGGATTAATTAGCTGTCGGGTATTATTAAACGTTCTCACTCTCAAGATCCACATAGAACTGGAAACTATGAAAGTGAGCGAGAGGTAATCATTAGACAGGGAAGGGGGGAAAAGCTACAAATGCTGGTAATGCAAATTTTGAGAGAGGAGCATGTTAGTAAAATACAGGCTGATTAATATCACGTCAGCTCAGTTTCTGTTTGGAGTCATTGTTCTGAATCCCAGGTCTTCAGAGTTGCTTGGGTTTTTTTTTCTTCTACTACTGGGATCAAAAAGGAAAGGAGGCTGGCCTTTTCAGTGTTTTCATCCAAGAATGCTGCAGGGTGGATGATTACACCGAAACACAGTATATTTGAAAGCCTAGGAAAGTAGATGGGGTGAAATTGAATATGGGTAATTACAATATTATAGCAAATGTGTCTCTCAGGTTGGTACAATAACTATAGAAATGATTGAAAAGTAGCGGAGGCTCATAAAAAATGATAGCTCAGGGGAACCTTAAAAGATGATAGAATCCAGTGACCACAGACCTACTGTCTTAACTATAGGGGCTTGTGTTAAAGATGTCCATTCCTCAAGATCACTCAATTTGCTAAAGGGAATCACTGGGGCTGGGGCCCAGGGATCTGAATTTGTAACTAGGACCATGGATAAAAAGCATGGACTATGCAGTCCTCTGTGTGGCAGCTTAGAAACTAGCATGGAGAGAAGAAATGTGATTCACTGGCCCAGGGTCACACAGCTGGTTAAGAAGAAAGCAAGAATCAGAACTGGGGTTTTCAAACTTCCAGCCACACCTCAAGGCTTCCTTCCATGTCTGGTATGTGCAAAATCTACTTCGTAACATCACTGTCCCACCTTAGGGAGAATCTCTGCTCTAAAGAAAACATGCACATAGGCCTTCTCTTCATCATGGGGACAACATCTCTGAGTAGCTAACCACAGATGTATGAAGTCCCATAGGATGCCACAGCCAACAGGAATTCATTGTGGGAACTACAGATGGCATCTGAGAAAGTCCATTCACAGAGAAAACAAGGACAAGGTGACATGTGGGCAGAAGTTCATGTCGTGAACCCCCCACTGGCACCTAAGCCATCTGTGTTCCTTATAGGATTGCAAAGTTCCAAGGGGCTACAGATGGTCTTACTCCCTTTGGATAGGCAGCAGACTGTCTGCCACTTATTAGACATCAGTGAAGAGTTTGTGGAATGAATACCACCGTATAAAAAGTATATGAAAAGGACAAGAATATACATTTTTTCCTGTTAGTAGGGAGTAGAAACAGCCATGATAATGATAATGATGAAGATAATATTAAACGGCCAGCAGGGAACTAACATTATTGAGTGTTATGTGTGAGTGACATTGCACCGGCTAACATTTCATCATGCACAATAGAGCATGGGATCCTTGCAAAACTCCTGGGAGGCAGTGAATCCTTGTAATGCACATGGGACTTTGGAGGCATAAAGGGTTTGGTTCATATGACCAACGTCCCTGGCTGGAAAGCAATAGAGCCAAACTTCTAATCCAGGGCAGACTGACTCAAGGTCCATATCTTCACTACTCAACCCTCAGGTCTGCAAAACCTCTGAGAATTTGGACCATCAGCCCACTCTGATACAGAGGACTTGCATGGCCATTCTTCAGGCTGAGGAAGCAGGTTGATGAGACGAAGCTGAGAAGCCAAAGCTTGTTTGCTCAGAAGAAGCTCAAAGAAAAACTAGGTAACCACAAATACTGGGTAAACACATGATAGCCTAGCACTGTGGCCAGCACTGAGCCTGTGCTCAAAAAGTACCCACTGAATAAAGAGAGGAACAAATGAATTAATGAATTAATGAACAAATAAACAAGCAAGGTAACCAGGCACATGCTGATCCTTCAGTTCCCATATCTGCTTCTCAACCCATGGTGACAACCTCTTTTCCCTACATGTACTGCATTGTCTCTCTGATCTCAGTTTTTGGTCTTTAGTAGGGCAGCTGGTATCTGAAAACACATATTTGAAAGGTTTGAAAGTTCCTTGGGGCTAGGGCTGGTCTCAAGATGTGGATCTGGGAATGCTGTACCATTCATAGTATGCACATCTAAAACCAAACTCACCACCAAGCCCTGAACCACTTTACCTTGTATTTAGAGAGCCTTCCCTTAAAAGTTTGCTCTGAGAAATACATTTCTTAAAAATTTTTATTAAAAAAAATTTTTGTAATGTTTATTTATTTTTGAGACAGAGAGACAGCATGAGCGGGGGAGGGTCAGAGAGAGAGGGAGACACAGAATCTGAAGCAGGCTCCAGGCTCTGAGCTGTCAGCCCAGAGCCTGATGCCGGGCTTGAACTCATGAACAGTGAGATCATGACCTAAGCCGAAATCAGACGCTCAACCAACTGAGCCACCAAGGCACCCCTATTTATTTTTGAAACAAGAGTGCGCGTGCGCGCGCGCGCGCGCGAGAGAGAGAGAGAGAGAGAGAGAGAGAGAGAGAGACAGCGAGTGCAAAAGCAGGGGATGGGCAGAGAGAGAGGAAGAGAGAGAATCCCAAGCTAATAGCACAGAGCCTGACAGGAGGCTGGATCCCACAAATTGAGAAATGATGACCTGAGCTGAAATCAAGATTTGGATGCTTAATCGACTGAGCCACCCAGGTGCCTTGAGACATCCATTTTTTAAAAAAAAATTGTTTTTAGGTTTATTTATTTATTTTGAAAGAGAGAAAGAGAGAGCAAGCATGAGCAGAGGAAGGGAGACAGAGAAGAGAGAGAGAATCCCAAGCAGGTTCCACACTGTCAACGCAGAGCCTGACATGGGGTTCAATACCACAAACTGTGCAATCATAACCTGGGCCAAAATGAAGAGTCAGATGCTTAACTGCCTGGGCCACTCAGGTGTCCCCAGAAATCAATTTTTAATACCACTTTCCTATGAGACCTTTTCTGATCTCTAGAACCAAATATAATTTCTTCACCCTTTGATCAAACTGTAACTCTCAGACACTAACTGCATTTAACTTACTCTATTTACTGTCATAAGCATTTTTATAGGAGACCTCCAAGTCCTTTCCTTACCAGACTGTGACTTTCTGGAGGGCAGAAAGGGAGCTACTCAGACTGATAGCAGAGATCATATACTGACTACCAGCCATGGAAGGAGGGCACATTTTTAGTGAAGTATGAGGTTCACCGTTTAAAGTTTAGTAAGTATGAGGTTCACTGTTTCACAGACAGAGAAACTAAACACAAATTGCATGACTCAAGTTCAAAAGGGTTAGGTGACTACATGAGATTCTACGGAGTGGCAGAATTCAAACCCAGGCCTATGAGATCCAGAAGTTCACGTTCTGAACCATGAAACCCCAGCTTGCCACATGGGTCATCCCATCCCCTATGCCTTGAGTACAGAAACATTTTAGAGAACATGAGCACACAGAGGCTAAGCATATAGTAACTCATGGCAGTGGCCACGTGGGCGAGTCCTAGGGGGTTAAAAGAAATGCATGAATCTGTAGTCATCAGAGCCTGGCCCCTGTCTTGCCCCCCCCCCCCCCATCTGCCACCAGACACTCAGACAGGTCGAGCTCCCACTTAACCTCCTTACCTCACATGTTATAGTTGCAACCAACCTCTAGCAGCAACCCACATGCGGCTGAACCCAGGAACCCTTCCCCTGAGCCTGGTGGCCAAGAGAAGTGAAAGGCAGTGGCCAAAGCTGCCTCTGGGCTCACCCGCAAGGTTGTGATGGTGGCAGGATCCCGGAGCCGGCCCTCCTCATCTTTCAGGTTGTAACCTTCTGGCCTCTTATCACGCTCGCTGACTTTCCACAGCTTCACAGTTTTATCTGTGGAGGGCAACCAGAGCAAATCAAAATTACAGTGAAAATGAGCTTGAAAAGGAGTCTTCTATGTGGATGATGGGGGGCGGGGGTTGGGGAGCAGGGAGAGGTGGAGGTAAGGATGGAAGGAAATGCTACAGAAGCTGGTTCATATCAAGGGTTCTGAGCATAAATCTCACATCATCGGAAGGCAGAGCTCATGTTTCAAATCAAAAGTATACACTGTGCTGAGACCAATGGTTTTCCTGACGATGGCCTATGAAATTTAGAGCTTACCCGTTATTTTGGTTCATTCAGTAAAAATATTTATTGAACACTGAATCAGAGCAGCTACATATACAGCATTAGCTATGTAACTATGTTATCAGCATTTGCTATGGAAAATGTATTTAATATTCACAATAACGCTGAGAGGTAGATATTCCCATTTCAGTCCCATCCCACCAAGCACTTTCTTACCATGACCTGAAAGGCCCTCCGTGAGCCACGCCTGGAGTTCCTCATCCTTTCTGGTCTTACCCTGTGAGCCCCAGTCACCCTGCGCTCCAGCCATATGGCTTCTTTATAGCTCCCTGTTCACATTATCCTCACTCCAGCCTTAGGCTTCCCACGAGCTGTGCCTTTAGCCAGGAAGCCTTCTACCTCCTCGTCACGTGACTTGTTCCTTCACTTGGCTCTATTTGTGTCCCACGCTCAGAGGGGCCTTTCTGAATCAACCTGCATCAAAATGTCCCCACCATTCTCATGCTGCTCTCCCTGCTTTCTGTTTCCTCCTAGAACGTTTCGCTATCTGACAACATATTTGTTATGCCTCCCTCACTAGAACATAAAATCCCTGGAGGCAGGGATTCTGTCTTTTTCATCACTACACATCCAGCACCTGTAACAGTGCCTGGGACACAGAAGATGTTCAACAAATATTAGTTGGGTGAAAGAATGAACCCCATATCTACACAGTGCATCTTGCTAGCAATACTCAGAGATAGAAAATGGTAGGATCATTCATCAAAATGCTCCTCTCCCATTGCAGTCTCCAGGCTTGGAGTCCCCAGCTGGAAACGACCTTTTGCAACTGTGTTCTGTTCCAGCACTTTACAGTACTTGCTGATACCTGTAATTCTCCACTGATAAAACAGGGCAAGATCTCCAATGTCTACAGGGGTGAGGTGGGCCAGGGGAATGAGTGAGAGGGGCTGAGGGCTTGGAAGGCAGGAGATGGTGAGCTCCATCTGCAGCCTTTCGATCTGTTTCCTAAGAAGATGTGTTTGGGCCAAACAGACCGTATGTGTGGGTCACGTGCCCTTTGCAGGCTTTCCTGAACAGGTCCTGCATTCATTATTTGTGCTTGCTCTAGCTTTTCTTGTGCAGGGCAGGGACTCAAAAGCCTTCTCTGTATCTTCCTCTGCCTGCACAGGGTTGGCTTTGCAACTAGACAAGCTTGGGCCTCACCCCAACTCCAGCCAGCCGCATGGCCAAGGGCCAGGATTCCTGCGTAGTAGGTGCCCAGTATCTCTTCAGTGAGAAACAAATGGGCGCAATAGTTTTTTCAGGAAAAAGAGTACAGAATGCCTAATTAAATCTGAACTTCAGATGAAGAGCAAACGACTTTTTAGTATAAGTATGTCTCAAATATTTCAACCTTACAAATAAAGACACTTAACTTCTCTATGCCTTAGTTTCTTAAATTGTGATTTGGAGAAACAGTGTCTTCCTCATGGGGCTCTTTGAAGGACTGAATGAAACCCAGTGTTTAACGTAGGGTTGGGGTGTCTAATAATGGTTGACAAATAGCAGCTGTTACTCGAATTTGCAAAGTGGCCAACTGTTCTTTGACGACAACCTGTTGCTCTGACAGCATTAGCTTCATCCCGTGATGATGTCAGCACACCCTGTTTCTTCCATAATACTGTTGGAAGAAGAGCCACACCTCACCCAGCCTGTCCCAGGGTTCCCTTTCTCCTTTGCCCCCTCATCTCACCTCCCCATGTCTCCCCACCAAATGCCTCGTCCGCAGAGGTTTGACATGCATCCCATCTGAGGTAGGCTTTCAGCAACAATTTGGCTACTTTAACAGGTAAGTGCCCCTGTCTCCTGTTCTCTGGGGAGGACTCAGGCTGGTCACGTCTACTGGCACACGTGGCATGGCGGCCAAGTGTAAGATTGGTGTGCTCTGAACTGTGTGCCCCCTCTGGCTTGTACTGGGACGGAAGGCAAGGAAGCCTTTCCTAGATACTGAGTTGAATTCAGATCGTCCTATCTGTATGCCAACATTCCTCTGGGCCTCCCTTCTCTGGATATCCTGCTATAATACTGCACTGCATGTTAGGGTCAGAAACTGAAACAGAGGCCATATTTATACAGTCACTTGATTAGTGACTGGTCAGCTGTGACTCAGAACAACACAGACCAGTGACTTTTAACACCAAATACTTTCTACTGCTTGGCTTTGGAGTATATCCCGTCCCGTTTGCAAGGCAATTCTTCTATTTTTCTTATTACGAATGACACATTGCTACACGGAGAAATCATAGGTAAAACACAAAAAGCAAGAATCAACTATACCTCCCCCAGTCAGGGACAATATCTGTTTTGCACAGATATTTGCAGTATTTTTTTCTGTGCATTTTTGGGGGATGGGAACGAACCTATTGTAAGACTGCATGTACTGGTTTTGTATTCTCTCATTTTATCCTTCTTTCATTATACATGTGGTAAATATAATTGCAAAAAATGAAAATAAGCTGGAAAGTAAAAAAATAAAATAAAATCTCCCTCAATTCCACTAGACAAAGATAACTATTAGGGAAATTTTGTGCACATCCTTTTGTTACATTTGATGTGTAATTATACAACCTTTTCATATATGTAACATGCTATGCATAGTTTATTTTTTTTTATTATTTAAAAAAAAATTTTTTTTTCAACGTTTATTTATTTTTGGGTCAGAGAGAGACAGAGCATGAACGGGCGAGGGGCAGAGAGAGAGGGAGACACAGAATCGGAGACAGGCTCCAGGCTCTGAGCCATCAGCCCAGAGCCCGACGCGGGGCTCGAACTCACGGACCATGAGATCGTGACCTGGCTGAAGTCGGACGCTTAACCGACTGCGCCACCCAGGCGCCCCGCTATGCATAGTTTAAAATATGCCTTTTCCTAACCATATCTACCCATATTAACATATATTCCTATAAAAATATAATTTATAATAGTAAGAATTTGTTAACAATTAAAGTTCTACTATTGGGAGATTTATCAGTAAATTAGAAAAATGATACAAGGAAATGCCATGCAGTCGTTGAAAATGCAGTGGTATTTTAGAAGAACATTTAACAACTAGGAAGATATTTCTGTGGTTAAGTGCTATATTATTAAGGAAAAAAATCTTGTTTCAGAACAGCTTATAGAATAATCACATTTTCATTAAGAAGCAAAAAGATTTATCCATTTATCCACATCTCTGCTTTTTATCATCAAAAGACATTAAGAGCAGTTCTCTCTTGGTGTAAACACTTTAGTATCTTCATTTTGCTTCTCAGTATTTTCTAAAAAATTTTTCTTTTTTTACAATGAGCACATACTTCTTTCATAGCATGCAAAAACAAATCAATTATACCTTTCCCTCTCATCATAAGTATTAAAACAGAAGTAGAAAGCTAGCGAAAGCAAGGTGTTTTCACCAGGTAAATATTTTCAAAGTCTAGAATGAAAATTGAGCGTTGGTTTTACTTTTCATTAAAAATGGTAAAGTTGACAAAATATGCTTGTAGAATGTAAAACTGTACCCAACTATAATGAGATAAGTACAATTTTTTTAAAAAGATAATTGATGCTGAATTCAATCCAATTCCCTATGGCTGGGTTGCCTGGAGTCATTTTCGACTTTATTATCGCACAATTTTTCTTGACTCAGTATCTCGAAGCTTTGTGGATAAAAAAAAGTCGAAGGAACATGTGGCTGTTACTGTGAGTAATGATTTTTCTTTTTTCTGGCTGGCTCTCTGAGTAGTTTATCATTACTTGTGGCAGCTTTTAAACACAATCTTATCATCTATCTTCATTTTCTCTTTTGTACAGTAATTCCAATTGTCTTTCATTAATTTTTGCATGTTAACCTATTTGGCTTGAGGGGAATTCTCAACCTCAATATTAGTATAAAAAAGAAAATTGTGAAAGAACATGGGAATTTTTCTTCTAAGAATCATTTTGAGATGCTGTTGGCATATGAAATAGCATCCCAAATGGGAAGATAATATCCTTGTTAATCAAAAAACTATTTAAAAACTCAATTAACAGAACATTATGCTATATAATTAATCTTCATTGCATATCAACGATTTCCTTCCCATCCCCCCCACAAAGCAGTTAATAAGTCTTTGAATTTTATAGTAATAATCAATAGGGTCAGTTTCATAATATCAAGTAAGCTAGCCATAGAAGATAATCAGACACTTTTCCTCTGCCTGAAATAATTAAGTCAAAATCATCAGAAGTCTCTTTTATTCTCAAGTGTTGGGTATGCAGAGCCTTTGAGTAAAATTTCAACAGCAAAACAAAACAAGGAGGAGAAGAAGGAGAAGGAGGAGTAGAAAGAAGAGGAAGAGGAAAAAGTATTCATGTGGTCTGACTTTCAAGAAATCAGGGTTGAAAAAAGTAAACCCAACAATACATACAGTTCTGAGAAAAAATTAAATGACTTAGAATCTGAGATAAGCTATCCTTGAATAAGCCTACAGTGGCTGTTTCAGAAGTGCCATGTTTTAAATTTCTACACTGGGTTCATAACCAAAGGATTTTTGGTTCACATGTGTTAAAAGGATACAAGGAACAAATTTACAAGACACTCAAAATGCACAATCCAAAATTAATCATGATAAAGCTTTCTGTGTGTTTCCTTTCAGTCTTTATAAATGTTAATATATGTTTGATCATATTATATACCTATGAGCATTACCCTGTAAGTGTTGGGGATAGACAAAAAGCAAACCCCTTGCTTCCTGATTTACATTTACACGTATAGCCCTTGTAGACAGACTCACACAGATGAAATGAATCACTTCCCAGCTTATTTGCTTGGTAGGGGGTTTTCAATTTTTATACACTAATCCTCTTAATTTTTATGCTATTCAATTAGTTCCCTTTACCATATGATTTTATTCTGAATTGTTCTGAGAGTGGATGGCTTCTTTCAGAAGGGTATTATGAGCCTTTAGGGCGGGTAATTTCACTGTATAAAGGTTTACCAAATTCACATGAAATTTGTCTCTCTATTCAACCCCCACGTCCTTTCTCTCTGACCTACTGATATCAACTCCCCCTAAAATAATAAATGATATAAGAAAAGAATGGGGGAAGAAAGAGAAAGAAGCCACTTCTTGGTCTATACTTTGAAAGGGTCCACCCCTCTTCTTCTTGACCAAGAATTTGATGGTGTAAGAAGACACAAACATCTCCTTTATAAACCCCACATATATTCAGGGATTAATAATTTCTAATCAGTATGCCAAACGCATAGGGATGGCATGTTGAGTTTTCTGAAATGTGTTCCCAGAAAAACACTTAGTGAATCTTAAGAAAGGAAGTCAGATTCTAAACAGACCTAAAACTAATCTCTACTAACCAAAAGCTGGAGATCATGGGTCTCACCTAATTTGGTTATAAATTTGTTGTTTTTAAAAAGAATACCTGCTATGTACTGAGGGCTTACTCTATGCCAGGCACTCTGGTAGGCACCTTGCAAATATTGTTTCTAAGTTGTTCAAATAGCTTAAAAGGTAAAAAGAAAAACTGAGCCCAGGAAAGATTGAAATATGTGGTTTGCTGACTGCATCTCTGCAAATACCAAACAAGCAAAGTCACCTCCACATACCATTAGTAGACAGAAGGAAGTAGGCTGCGTTCTGCTGAGGGAGCCATCTTATTTTATTGATTTTTTCTTCTATTTCTAAACTCTTCAGGTAATCGAACTCGGGTTCATGGCTCTGGAATGTGCTGTAAACATTGTATTCACCCCTACGATGAACCTGATTTTTACTCTGTAGGAAGGGAAAAAGAACAGACACACACACACAACACACACAAAAGATGAAATCACATAAGCCAACTGCAAATTTGCCAAGTGCTTCTTTTTCTGGGCAGAGACATGGGGAGGGATGGGCCGGTCATGTCACTGTAGAATGAGGGCAGACCCATGGCAACAAGTTTACCTTAGCTGAGTGACCTCCACAGCATTTGATCATGTACCCCTATTGGTGAATATTGGCACCTCCTATATACATACATTTATAAATTATATACATGAACTTCGGTACTAATATATGGTATACATAACATATACATAAAAATTGATGTTAAAATAGGACACAATTCAAAAATACATATAAATAGATATTCTAATTTTTTTTTTTTTACATCTTAATGGATGTCTTGGACACGCTCAGGACTGATCTATCCCACACTGATGTCCACAGTGATATACATCAGTCCCTCACAAAGACTATAAAACCATGGCATCTGCACGTGTTGCTGGCCATTTAAAATCTCACCAGAACCTCACAGAGTCTCTGAGAAGTAGGGAGGGTGGGGAAATTGACAGAAAAAGTTGAGAGGTAGTAAAATGACCTCTCCGGGTCACACAGCTTATACACAGCAGATCTGGGCATCAGATCTCCCCCACCCCTTTTTCCCCCCCCCTCGTGTAATTGACAAAACAGACTTGAGTGCAGAGATGCCACATGAACCTCTAGGAAATTTATCAGGCTCTATTTGCAGCTTTCACCCCTCCCGATTATGCACAGTGCAAACAGGAGGAACTAGGTAAAGAATGCGGTAACAAAAATTAGAGAAGAGAATCTGCAGAAGGGGTTGGGGCAGAAGAAGTGTGGAGAGGAGGAAAAAGAGGGTGTTAAAGAAAGAGAAGAAGGGGAAAAAGAAAAGACAGGTTTTATTTCAGGGGTTTTAGGACCTTATTACCAGGAGCTTCCAGATTCAGGCTTTGGAAAACCATGCTCGCAAATTCAAATTCAGGCCTTATTGACCATGTGTTGTAAGAGTCTGACTCTGAGGATTAAGACTCCATTAAAAAAATTATATTTCTGGATGGATATTGACCATTCAAACCAAAATCTCCACTTACTCCATCTGATGGGTGATGGTGCTGATGCCGTGTTCGATGTGTTTGCGGGGCACTGAGGTTCCTATGAGCAAATTTGCCAGGAACGTGACTTGTGAGAAGTCATGCACAGAGGTTGGGCCCGGGGCGGGGGTGGGGGGGGTGGGGGTGTGCAGCGGGCCTGTTGTCACCTGGCTTTGTTTCTCAGGCTTAGCGTTCATCCCAACCCAAAGCCTCGCCACAAAGCCACTGAACGGTATGTTTCTCTCCTCGACATTTATTTTTTTATTGAACAAAACCACTCTCCTTTGGAAAATGTGTCCCCCTTCATTCTACCAATGAATCATGCTTCCTAAATGTTTCAGTCCATTAAAATAGGTGAAACCTATAAATAGCTAACGGAAATCGTGGTGCAGAATATTCTTGGCAACACTCTGCCTTGGGTAATTTATGCTAAATGGCTGCTCCGGTTCTTCTTTATCATCACTATGAACCTAATTGGATTTTTTTTTTTTTTTAAACTGAAGGTCTTAAAAATCAGTTTTAAAAGGACTTTAAATGCTGATATCCTGCTTACTACAGAGACAGCCAGTCCACCTTAACAATAAATTTATAAGAGTGTTGATTTGCTACCATCCAAATCAGACTGTCAAGTGTGTGTATCATGTGCCAGACCAATTAGCACTAGGCAGTTCTGGAAAAGCAGGAAAAATTCCAGGTCACGAAGAGCTATTAGTTTGCACTTGCCAACCACATTTTCGTTGTTTCCAGGGCCAATGGAATAGGCTGGGTGCCTGATTTAATGCTGAACACTTGAATTTATACAGAACCCCGAGGGATTATGATGCCCTTATAGAAATTAATTGCAAATAATGTGCAATTACCAAATATATCACCTCTAAATGAGGCTTTCCTTTTTTGGGGGGGGGGGGAGGTGTAACATAAATGGCTTTGAGGCACAGAGGAGGTTTAAATTGCTAGGGAAGTCTCTTGTGGAACCTTCCTCCCGCACTGGGCCTCCCCCCTACTCTGCTGGTGATTCTCTGAGGCGGGAACAGATGGGAGAGGTCCTAGAACAGGCACCGGCCTGCTGGAAGCTCCAGGACCATGCCAGGGAGACCCAGGAAATCAGATTGGGACATAATTTCATTCTGGCAAAACAGAAGCGGACACCAAAAAACTCAATTATATGAAAAAGAGAAACAATTCCTACTGGAGTTCAAGTCTCAGGAGGAAATGGGATTTTTGAGATTCAATGCACTCCAAGTTCGATCTCCTGCTCAGAATGCATGCAGCACTGAGCTCCAGGGACCTCTGCATCACCTATAGAAAAACATATGCCACGTGGATTGCTCAGATGTCATTTTGTGGGATTTCACTCCCTTTGGTAGGGTGAGCTATCACTGTCTTCTCTACTGACCCACGGTGTCCTTTTTACATCTACTGGCAAAGAGCTGGATTTTTTTTTCCCCTCCTACATATTGGGCAGGAGCACCTGAAATTAGAAGAATTAATTGCAATGGCTGGGGGATAAATTCCACTCAAAAAGGAGTTCTCTGTTCAACAAGCACCCATGGAATTTTGCAGGTCAGATGGGAAGTGAGGTCGTTTTGAATGTGCAACACCCAGGTTTGGAAACATTAGGCCATGCCCAGGAAAGGCTCTATTATCAGGTGCTTTTATGAGCCTGAATGTGGAACTGTTGATGTTAATGACTTTTTGGCAGTTTTTAGTTTGCTAGCAAAGCAGCAAGGTTAAGGGCGACACATGAGGATTAAGGAACAGTAGGAGGCCTCCTTTAAAAAGAGAAGAAAATGGGCGTTTTGCATTCACTGCCACTTACCTCCTGCTCTCGTTGAAATATTACAACCCGACCCCCCTTGTCCCCTGTCGCTAGTAATTCTCCCGTGTGGTTGAATTCTACCGTAGAGATAATGTCAGCTGAAAAGGAGAAGACAAAGGCAATTAAAGTAACTGCACACTTACTTTGAAACGATAGATAATAGATATATTTTTCTGTGCATTTAAGGGCTCAGGGCTTTGTCTCTGCAGTGGAATTTACAAGGATTTTATGTTCTGTATTTTAAGTGCCACTAGAAGTGGCATTTGAGAAAGTAAATTTTCTAGGAGACCACTGCAGTGTGGTCTCTTGGAACGTCTGGAGAGAACAAAAGGGAAAAGCACAAACAGACCTTTTTGTTTGGGGCAAGAGAAAATGCATTTCCTTAATAATGGCTCCTGGAAATGACATTTTTTTTTTTTTGGACAATTTCTACCAACCATAGACTGTTAACCCACCCAGGGCCCTTTTGCATTCCCCTCTCTTCTACAAGGAAGAACCTCCCCAAACAGGTTTCAGTTGTGGCTGAAGACTGTGATGAAGCCGGCCCTGGGGCACTTCACTGAAGCTCAGACATGGAAAATGAAGGGAGGGAGCCTGAAGACATCACTGGGCCACCAGCAGTCAGGAATTCAGAAAGGACCCCACGTATCCTCCCTTGACCCATGCTCCCCCCTTCCTGGTGAACCCAACACACTCTTCTGGAAGAGCACGGCCTTATTCCAACCCCAACAGCAAGGTGCTGAGAAAGAGGGTCAGGAGGTCAGAGGACAGAAGGCAATTTGTACTCCGCATTTCAAAACGAAGAAAATACACAAGCGCCGGGAACTCAGATCACAGATAATTGCTGAAGGAATGCCAGCCTGCCAGGTCTTTCTTCAATCCTGGTTACCCCCGAGAAACATGGACAGGTAAATTACCTATGATTGGATTTATTAGGGCTATTTTTAGAAAAATGTCAGAGGTTAATTCCTCTGCAATTATTCCCCTGCAGGGCTCCAACAATTGCTACCGAGAGTGCAAATGAGTTAAAAAAAAAAAAAAAAAAAAAAAAAAGAGGTAGGGGAATTATGACAATGGCCTTTGACAGAGGAACATTCTGAAGATTATGTCCATGTGAGGAAAGCAAAGGAGAAACAGTGAGGTGGAAAACTAAGGCAATTACCCCTGAATAATTCAAGTCTCAAATCTCAATTTAATATCATAATTTCAGGATTTTCTTTGTATGCCTGATTTATTCAGGTAAGTAGTGTAAAATTCTCCACTTTGCATGTAACTGTCCCTTTCCACATATGAACATGCATCTAATGGCCATTCTTGGTGCGGAAGTAGAAAGGATAAGCCCAAGTCGCCGTCACTTTAAAGCAGGGGACCTTTAAAAGAACAAATCATGACTTCCTGTTTTGGCCTCATAGATGACTAACTCCAGGGTAGCAAATTCAAAGCCCTACAGAGCCAAGAGGTATCATGAAGTGAACTACAGTAGGTGAAGTAGAAAGCTTGGGTTCCCTCTTAAGGGTAAGTGGCTATGCAGCTTAAGCCAATAGTAGACATGAACAGCAACATGTGTAGCTAGATATTTTGATGTTTTTATAAGAAGCTATAAATCCAGATTTTATGCACAAATCTCTTAAATTACATATATTGTCAGCTATTTTTTTCAAAGCCATGACATTAAAAAAATCATCTTGTCTGTGGGCTATGTTTTTTGAGTCACCAGTTTATGACCTTTGATCTACACAGTCTTCAGAAAAGGCCACCCCATTCCTTATTGATGATGTCAACTAGAAATCTAGTCCATTCACTCAGTAAGACTCCTCCAAGTGAATACTACCCTTAAGGAAACACAAAATAATCTGTGTGGTTACTCAGATCCTGATGTAACTTTAGCAGTCCAGGTCTGTAGCCAGTGCCCATTGAGAAGAAAGCCCAGTGAGGCTGGGAAGCCAGCACCTTAAGTGAATTATTGGACCACTTTCCTTTGTCAGAGTTTATGAATCTTAGCAAAGCACTATCACATAAAGAGGAGAGAAGAAGGCTGCTTGGTGTTTGCAGTTGGCACAGAATGCCTTGGGAGAATCATTCGAGTACTAGGATGCACTTCTAACACTAGTTACTGCTTCTGGCTTTTCAGTGAGTGGTCAGCAATGTGGTCATTCACGAAGTTTCCTGACTTGGGCAGAATCTAAAGTAGACGTGGCTGTTTCTTCTCACTTGAGACTTACATCAGGTACCTTAGTATGAGGCAAAGCTCTTAAAGTGTTTTAGACGTAAACACCTCCCAGAAGGAAAGAGTGGTGGGGAGGCCAAGCCTATAGGTTACCAGAGTCACACTTGTACCTTTTGGGGCCAAAAAGTGGCTTAACTGCAGTCTACACTCTTCCTCTCAGCACCAATGTTGAAAGAGACTCCAGAGTTCTAGATGGTACCCTGAGAACTTGTAAGTTCTCATCTTGTAAGTTGGCCCTTCCCTTTTAGTGAAGTTGGGTATCAGAAGGAAGAGTTAAGTGCCTTTTCTAACGTCAGCCTCTGGCTCACATTCCAAGAAAACGTTACTCCACAGGAAACAAAATTCACCCTCCCAGGCATGACGTACACATTTGTCTTCTTACCGAGACTCCCTGCGAAAAAGGGAGTGAAAAATTCATTCTCCCTTTAGGAGGTACACAGGTCAAAACAAGGTAGACTCAAGCTCACATCTGAGCCACATGATCCAAGCCAGTGTTACTAGAACTCTGTATTATGTGGGATCCAGGCACAGCCCCAACTGATAAACATGTCCCATTTGTTTTCCAAATGTTATAATTATTTGTGCTGTGCCTCCCTTGAGAACCTCACGAGAGAAAGGGTGATTGACATGGCAGGATTCTGAAATTCTTCAATCCTCTTGCCAAATCCTTACCTTTATATTTTAATCCTGCCAGGTAGTTGGTCTGTATATTAGCTTGTTTATATCTAGCTATTGTCTACCTCCCTTCAGAGCATAGGCTACTGCAGCTCAGGTTAATACCTGTTTTGAACTTTCATGTTTCCTGGCTCATTTCTCATCGCTAAGCCAGTAGGTGTAACCAGAATACTTTACTGCCCCATCCATCTTTGCATATCTTCATCTATGACTGTTTAATAATTGATGCAAACCTCATGAATCACCCCACATTCCAATTTCAAGATACTGAAACTTCTGATACAAATACTCTTGTTTGCAACAGGCTTGTGGTAGAGGAGAAATTTCTTGATAAATTAGAAAACCCACGCTGCTGAAGACAAAATAACTCTTCCTGAGCATGACAGTAAACTAGCAAACTTGGGACAAAAACTTCATCTGAAATCATGGTGAAAAGAAATCAATTCATCAATTCAACATGGCTTTCATCTTTTAAACAGTATGTGTATACAACAACTCATTTTATCAAATGCCGAGCTGAATCACACCATTCTAATAAAGCTATAAACTTGACCATTTCCCCTCTATCCTATAGAGATGTGGATAAAGTGCAAGTTTTTTGACTAAAAACAAAAAAACAGAGGCCAAAAACAGTGATGGAGGTCAAATGTAGTTAACATGATTTTTTTAAAGGAAACCCTGGGAGGTATGACGTTTGCCCTGTTCCACATTTATTTGTGCTGATTTAATTTCCACAAGATGGTGGCCTCGTAACCCCATTTCTAGTGCAAGAGGCACTGCTAAGACGGAGTTTTTCTTTTTTAAAATCAATCTCTGCTTCTTACAAAGGTTCCAGACAAGTAAATTCATACATACAGTCTCCATTTACCTGAATAATAGAAATTGATTTGGCCATTTTATGCCTGTGATTAGGCTGAAGAAATAGAGGGAACCCCTAGTGACTACCCTAGTCTCTCACAGTACCATGCTGGGCTGGCGTCTACACAATGTCTGGGCTGGGCACAGTGATTAGGTGATGCCCAATTCAAAGAGCAGGGTGACTGTAGATAAAATGATGGCTCAGTTTAGACCTGGAGAGGACCTAAACCCAAATCCTCTAGTGGGACAAGGTCTACCGACCAGGTCACTAGCACTGGCCTCTCTGCATCAATCATAGGGATTCAAATGAGAGAGTAATTTAATTTAGCCTTCAGAGCCCATTAAATGTTTTATCTTTCATCTAAGCAACATTTGGGAGATAATACTATAAAGTCATTTACTCTACTTATATCAGCTGGCTAGTTCTGCCCAATTAAGAGTTGGCTTTCTTCCTGATGATAAGCTCAGCTCTAGGCAGAGTTGTCTGCTTCTTCAGTGAGGATGAGGACACCTTCAGCTAGGTGGAAAACAGATGTTGCAGTGGAGGACAGCGGTGAAATATAGTTGGTTGTGGGAAAGTCTGTGCTGAGAGAATCTGGGAGGTCACTTCCAGGCTGAAGTGCTGTGATTAATTGCCAGTGGGTCCTGCATTGCATGGTGGGGGAACAGGGGACAGCACGTGTACCCTTTGTCATCACTACATAGGGGCTTGTAGCTAGATCGGCAATGACTGTGTGGCTCATTAAATAAATAGGGGAGTCTCAGGCTCCCAGTGGGAATTAAAATTACTCCTTCTGTCTATGTAAAACTGTGGCCTCCTTCGTGAGTTTTGGTTCATAGCCCAAAGTCAGCCTCCATTATCTCAGATAAGGTTTTCTCTAGTAAAATTTGATAAATGAAATAGTGTGTTGGAGTATACTTTCTATCAAAATGGGGGGATAAAATGAAGTCTGGTTATGGCCAAACAAAATATGCCCAAATACTGCTACTGGAATTGTGTCAAAATGGCCTGCTTCTTGAAAAAGTTTAGTATATTGTAAAATTAAAAAAAAAAAAAAACAAAAAAACAAAACAAACCCAACTAGGCAATAACACAGTACATGTACGATGACTGTAATCTTTAAAAAGTATTTTCATTTTAAAATAAATCTTTTTTAACTGGTAAAGCAATATACACTTGTTAAAACTTCCACTAATACCAAGATGATATTTAAAATATAAAATGAAATTTCCCTTACAATCTGACTCCCTGGAAAACAATTGTTAACTCTTATAAATACACATACACTAACAGTCACAGGCCAAAGTCTGTCAGGGAGAGTCCAAAATGATGTTTTAGTGTAGGATATGAGTGATTTAATTTATTTTCTTACAGTTTTTTTAATTTTTCAGGATCCTTTTTTTTATGACCATAAACACTCGAACAATTTTTGACAGGTACACAATTTTAAATGTCTTTCAAACTAAATACAAGATTTTAGCATTTATCTCAGAGATTCCGTAGACTTTTAAAAATATTTCTTTTTAAATTCACATATATTAAAATTCACTTTTTGTGCCTTACAGTTTTATGGGTTTGGATCAATGCATATAGATGTGTATCCACTACCAACAGCATGATATAGAATGGTGTCAGCCTGCCCCACAAGTTCCTTCATACTGCCCCTGTGAACAATTTTTGTAAAAAAGAATAAAATTATGGGAATAAAGTAAGCTGACAGGTATTTAAGACCTTCCAAATGTTAAAAATGCTATGCAAATATAGAGGCTTAATAACTACTGGTCTCAATAGGTATGGCTCAACTGGGAGGCAACGATCAGTTCTCACTAGTGAGAGTCAAAGATTTTATTTTTTTAATCTTACTGTTTAGATAACATCACTATTTACTGTTTTTGGAGTGGAGGGAAACTAAATTCATAAATATGCCTTTGTTAGCCTGTATCACAAACTAGGTTTAGGCATGAGGTTTTCTGCCTTTGGACTCAAAGTTTCCTTTGCAATGAAATAGGACTATGTTTGGGTTTTTAGTTTGGTAGTAGCCTTTGCTTCTTTTTATTTTTTTTTTATTTTTTTTAATTTTTTTATTTTTTTAATTTATATATGAAATTTATTGTCAAATTGGTTTCCATACAACACCCAGTGCTCATCCCAAAAGGTGCCCTCCTCAATACCCATCACCCACCCTCTCCTCCCTCCCACCCCCCATCAACCCTCAGTTTGTTCTCAGTTCTCAACGGTCTCTTATGCTTTGGCTCTCTCCCACTCTAACCTCTTTTTTTTTTTTTTCCTTCCCCTCCCCCATGGGTTCCTGTTAAGTTTCTCAGGATCCACATAAGAGTGAAACCATATGGTATCTGTCTTTCTCTGTATGGCTTATTTCACTTAGCATCACACTCTCCAGTTCCATCCACGTTGCTACAAAAGGCCATATTTCATTTTTTCTCATTGCCACGTAGTATTCCATAGTGTATATAAACCACAATTTCTTTATCCATTCATCAGTTGATGGGCATTTAGGCTCTTTCCAAAATTTGGCTCTTGTTGAGAGTGCTGCTATGAACATTGGGGTACAAGTGCCCCTATGCATCAGTACTCCTGTGTCCCTTGGATAAATTCCTAGCAGTGCTATTGCTGGGTCATAGGGTAGGTCTATTTTTAATTTTCTGAGGAACCTCCACACTGCTTTCCAGAGCGGCTGCACCAATTTGCATTCCCACCAACAGTGCAAGAGGGTTCCCGTTTCTCCACATCCTCTCCAGCATCTATAGTCTCCTGATTTGTTCATTTTGGCCACTCTGACTGGCGTGAGGTGATATCTGAGTGTGGTTTTGATTTGTATTTCCCTGATAAGGAGCGACGCTGAACATCTTTTCATGTGCCTGTTGGCCATCCGGATGTCTTCTTTAGAGAAGTGTCTTTTCATGTTTTCTGCCCATTTCTTCACTGGGTTATTTGCTTTTCGGGTGTGGAGTTTGGTGAGCTCTTTATAGATTTTGGATACTAGCCCTTTGTCCGATATGTCATTTGCAAATATCTTTTCCCATTCCGTTGGTTGCCTTTTCGTTTTGTTGGTTGTTTCCTTGGCTGTGCAGAAGCTTTTTATCTTCATAAGGTCCCAGTAATTCACTTTTGCTTTTAATTCCCTTGCCTTTGGGGATGTGTCGAGTAAGAGATTGCTACGGCTGAGGTCAGAGAGGTCTTTTCCTGCTTTCTCCTCTAAGGTTTTGATGGTTTCCTGTCTCACATTCAGGTCCTTTATCCATTTTGAGTTTATTTTTGTGAATGGTGTGAGAAAGTGGTCTAGTTTCAACCTTCTGCATGTTGCTGTCCAGTTCTCCCAGCACCATTTGTTAAAGAGACTGTCTTTTTTCCATTGGATGTTCTTTCCTGCTTTGTCAAAGATGAGTTGGCCATACGTTTGTGGGTCTAGTTCTGAGGTTTCTATTCTATTCCATTGGTCTATGTGTCTGTTTTTGTGCCATAGCCTTTGCTTCTTAACTTGGTACTACTTATATTCTTGTAGCTCAGTTCTAGAGACAGAAGTAGTAAATATAAAGTTCTGAGTAGTGATAACAAATGACTCTAATTTTGCTCACCAGTTTTGTTTATTGGCAAGAGCTGCCTAATGAGAAGGATTCTAAGGTCATAGCTGGGCTTGGTGGGAGAGTGTTGAGATTAACTGGCTATGTCTGGCATGGGTATGGGAAGAGCCATTACACATGCCACAAGCTTGCTATCCTGATCTTCTGTGCATGATAGACAGTTCCTGACTGACCCCGGATTGATTGCTTTGTCGCCGACCAGTGTCTGGTATATAGATACTGAATCCTTCTCCTTTCATTTGGATATAATTAATTCTGTGCACATTGGTTTTAACTTCGATCTAGTGCTGGTACTTCTCCTATATGAAAGAAAGTAGGTAGAAGGATCCAAGAGTCCCAATTCCCAAGATCTTATCACGACTGCTGCTTCCCATGTAAATAGAGACAGAGTGCTGGAAAGTGGGCGTTGTTTAGACGTCAGCCTGCCCATGAAGACCAAGCTCATTAAAGGCAGGTAATACGTTGTGGTTATTACTCTTAGTTACTCTTGGTTAGCTACTCCTACCCAGTGCCTTTCTTCCTTGCCTGCCTCCCGGTGTAGAGGATGTAAAATCCAGAATCTTCCTTCCCAGCCCCCTGGGTTTAGGGGTGGCCATGTGACTGAATATGGCCTGTGAGGCAAGCAGGAAAGTCTGCTGGGGGGCAAGGAGGCAGAGATTCTGGGGAAAAGTTTTCCTCCCTGAATAAAAGAAGGGAAACAAGTGAGGAGTGGCCTTCTGGCTATGCTGACATACTCCTTGTACACGACTTCCTTTGTATATGATTGTATGTGGTTATGATATGTGAAGGTGTGGCCGCCATCATGTGACCATGAGGTGACAAGCCAAGAGGCTGAATATGAGACATGGAAGAAAGGGACAATGTCTTTGGTGACATCACTTAACTACAAAAACCTGCCTCAGGAAGAGCCTGTGTCTGAACTTGTTAAACAATAGATACCCAAGTGGTTTAAGCCACTGTTAGAAAGATTTTCTATTATTTATAACTCAACACTTACTAATAGACATGTCTTCCATCTTTGTTTTCCTCACAGCACTATGCACAGGGCCAGATTATTAACACAAATTGAATTGGAAATAAGTGAAAGTGGTTCTGTGTCTTGCAACCTCTATGCACAAACTCTCACATACACATTTTTATTTCACTTTATCACATGACCAATTTTCCTTCATAATTGCTTAGTGCTCAGTAGTGAGGTGGTTTGCTTTTCCCCCCTTCCCCTGTGTGGAAATGGAACATTACTCTTTAACCATTCAAAAGTGAAAGCAGGTTATTGGGATAGAAGCATCCTCCCACCCTCAATTTATCATGGTATCCATCATAAAATTATGACTTCAGAGGGACTGAGCCATGCTCTCCTTAGAAGCCAAGTTCTCCTCTGAAGTCTAGGGAGCCCACCATGCTTACTGAGCTGTGAAAATCCAGATGGTGGGAAGCAGGTGAGTAATGAATGCCATGCTGTTTCCATTAAAATGCACACAGCTTCCCCACACTGACCAAATCCCCAGCACTAGCCAGGTCTGAGATAACCCAGCACAGGTGGGTTGATGGAGCTTCCTTTCACTCAAAACAAGTTTCTACTACACAGAAGGGGAGAAGAAAGAATGTTCCTACAGTTGGGACAAAACTTGCCCAAAGGACAAAGTGGTTTTAAAAATTCGAAGTCCTCCAAATATAGAAACATCCAGTGAGAAATTGGTAGCAGTCCAGACTTGCCTACAAGCCTGCATGGTTTATAGTGGGATCTGCTGTCAAGGTATCTACCATCTGTCACCCACTCTTTCAGAAAGCAGAGGAGTAATTAGCTGCTCAGGCAATGCAAACTCTGTCAATCATTCAGGGCTATTATCTACACAACATAGGTCATCTAGCATGGACCCAAGAGTCAGAGGGACTCTGGGTCCAAAATGGGAAAGTTCATCCTATCTGGGGGTCCATATAGGAGCTTTTGGGCAGGCATTGTGTTACCCAAACACACATAATGTGGAGTTTGTCTGGCATGTCTTCGGTCAAAAATTCTTCTGTGCCAGAGGCTCTGATGTCAGAAAGATAGGGCACCTGCCCTGTGCGAACTGAACTTGCCAGGTTTGTGTGTTGGTTTTAATATCATTTATTTAGGGGAACCTGGTATGACTTCTCCCCAAACCCAAGCAGCCTCCATTTACTATGCAGCTTCCTGCCCCCCATTCTTCCCCTTCATAACAGTCCTCACCACTTACCATTAGCAATTACAATGGTAATGGAAACATTTTAAATGCCTTTCTTAGTCTCTGAATTGAAAACCCAATAAGGAACTTGTTCATCACTGAACCTTCAGGGCCAAGCTTAGTGTCTTAATATGCAATAGATGCATCTTAATTATTTTCTTGAATCGATCACCAAAGGAGAGCTCAAGAGAAGCAACACCAAAGTGGACCATCACATAGAGAATAACCCAGAACAAAGTGTAAACAAACAAAACATATATGCTGGACGAATGTTAGAAACATATTTTAAGGGGTGTGAGACAAGGGCACGCTCTTATTTTGGAATGAGTATTTTACGACTTTAGAACCACATAGATTGATCAGTAAAGTACAGATTTTATCCTAAAAGCCTCTGTCATATTGGCAGGGATTGGAATGTCCTATGAATCACAGGAAGAGAGAAGAGCAAATGGGTTGGTGAAGAGAAGGTACCGGGAGAGGGCATGGAGGTAGCAATCACACAACCCAAAGTGGATTTGGAGCAAATAGATCTGAAATGCCAGGAATCTATTTACTGACCACTTACTAAGTGCACATCACTGGGCTGGGTTCCAGGTATACACTACAAACACAACACACCTGTCTTTACCTTCAAGAAGTGTTCAATCTAGAGGACTGGGAAGCAGTGGTAAATGGGTGAACATAGTAAAACAAAGTTGGAGAAGAGGGTGTTGAAACACCCTATAGTGGAAATGTTTGGGTCAGAGAGTCAGAACCCTAGTTTTGGCCTAGAAGTCAAAAGGAATCACTACAGAAACTTAAGGTAACTCACATGTCATCCCTACGCCTGCATTCGAGAAATCTCCTATCATTTCTCTAAAGGACAAATTGAACAATAAATACAATATATCTGTGTGCTAAATTCTATATGGTCCTAAAGAATGAAAGAAGAATGGAGTAGGACAAGATTTGGATTTCCCCCCTAAACCATGAAATTTCTATGTCAAACACAATAAAGATACTGCTAACAATTTACAAGGTATTACAAAATGATGGTTTTTCAAAGGTTTTAGCAAAGAAAATGGAAAATATTAGAAGCAAATGTGCCATTTACAACTCTATGAATCAGTATTTCTCTTTGTCTGTTTTCCTCTCTCTCTCCTCTTCTCCTCCCTCCCTCCATTCCTTCCTTTCTCTCTGGCTAGCAGTTGTGGTGTTTTTAAGATTATAAAAATATATTACTCTTGGGCGCCTGGCTGGCTCAGTCAGTGAAGCATGTCACTCTTGATCTCAGGGTTGTAAGCTGGAGCCCCACGATGGGTGTAGAGATTACTTAAAAACAAAATCTTTAAAACAATATTACTCTCTTTTGGATAATGTCCCTATTTTAAAACACTGAATATAATATATCACATACAGTAGGTAAACAGTAAAAGCATAAAGAAGTGCGTGCTGATTTCCCTCACCAGCATGACCCAAATTTTAATAAATATTCATCAGGCAAAGGCACTATGGTACATCCTTACTGCTTTTTTATAACCATTGAAAATTGGATATTTAAAAAAAATCATTATATTTGATTTCATGTTCACTTGGCAGTTAGATATCAACTATAAAATGTAGAAAAAGCAGGAAATACTAAATGTTGATAGACTTATTCATGGTTCATTTATTCACTCAAAAAATATTCAAGGACCACATATATTATGTGTCAAACACTACATTATGTATTAAGTGTACATCAATTAATAAAACAGACTAAATATCTGTCTTTAGGGAACTTCTTTTCTACTTGTGGAGAAAAAATAATAGTCAATGAGCATAATAAATCACATCATATGTAATGTACTCTGGGAAACAAACATAGCTGATTAAGGGAGATTAAGAGTTCATGGAGCACCTGGGTGGCTTAGTTGGTTAAACATCTGATTCTTGATTTTGACTCAGGGCATGATCTCACCATCACGGATCGAGCCCCGTGTTGGGCTCCACACTGAGGTGTGGAGCCTGCTTAAGATTCTCTCTCTCTCCCTCTGTTCCTGTGTGCTCTTTGTCTCTTTCTCTCTCTCAAAACAAACCCCCCCCCAATAAAAAAAAAAACCCAAAACAAAAACAAAACACCAAAAAATGAATTCTGAAGGTAGGTGGGAGGCTTAGATTTTAAATAAGGTGACTGTGATAGGCCATACTGAGCAGATTTGAAAGCGGTGAGGAAGGTCACTCTATGGGTATCTGAAGGAAGAGTGCTCCAGACAGGGAATAGACAGTGAGAAGACCCTAAGAGAGAAGCAGGCCTGTGTCAGCAGATCGGGGTAGCTGGAGCAGTGCAAACCAGTTAAAAATAAGGTGTTCAGTATTTGCAGACCATAGCAGGCACTTTGGCTTTTACTAAAAGTGAAATAGACACAACTATGTAAATATTTAATACCACTAAACTGTATACCTAAAGATGGTTAACTGGTAAATTTTGTGTTAGGTTCATTTTACCACAGTTTTTTTTAAAAGTGAGGAGGGGTGTCTGGGTGGCTCAGTTGGTTAAGGGTCCAACTTTGGCTCAGGTCATAATCTAAGGTTTGTGAGTTGGAGCCCTGCATTGAGCTCTCTCCTGTCAGCACGGCTTCGGATCCTCTGTCTGCCTCTCTCTCTGCCCCTTCCCCACTTATGCTCTCTCTCTCTCTCTCTCTCTCTCTTTCTCTCTCAAAAATAAATAAATTTTTTTAAAATTTTTTTTCAACGTTTTTTATTTATTTTTTGGGACAGAGAGAGACAGAGCATGAACAGGGGAGGGGCAGAGAGAGAGAGGGAGACACAGAATCGGAAGCAGGCTCCAGGCTCCGAGCCATCAGCCCAGAGCCCGACGCGGGGTCGAACTCACGGACCGCGAGATCGTGACCTGGCTGAAGTTGGACGCTTAACCGACTGCGCCATCCAGGCGCCCCAATAAATATTTTTTTAAAAGTGAGAAAAAAATGAAACCGAAAGCTGCTGGAGGGTACTGGACGGAGGAATGAGATAGTCTGATGTGTTCCAAGTACCAATCTGGCTGTAGAGCTGGGAACAGACTGTGGAGGGCTAAAGCAGGATCATCAGGAAGACTATCGAGATAATCCAGGTGAGAGAGGAGGGTGGCTCAGACCAGGGCCTTGGCAGTCAAGGTGGAGAGCAGTAGTCAGATTCTGGATACATACGGAGTCAACATGACAGGATTTGCAGATGGACTGGTTACGGGGTATCAAAGAGAGAATTTGAGGATGATTCCAAGGTTTCTGCCCTCAGCACCCTCTGCACCTGGCAGGATGAAGCTGCCATCACTGAGATGGGAAGTTTGTGGGCGATTCAGGCATTTTTGGGGCAGGCCAGACACTCATTTAGTTTCAGGCATGGGAAGTAGGAGGGATTTACAAGTAAAGGTACTGAGTAGATAATTGGAAAGAAGGGTTTAGAGTTCAGGAGGGAGTGTGAGTTGGGGATGTAAACTTGGGAGTTATTACCACTTCAGATGATATTTAAAGCTATAGGATTAGATGAGACCTCAGGGAAAGAGTGTATTAAAGGAGAGGAAGACCATGGGCTGAACTTTGGGACACTCCAACATCTAAAAGGTTGGGAGAAGAAGAGGAATCAGGAAAAGAAGAAGGGGCAGAAGAAGGAGAGGCTGGTAAGATAGCAGGAAAATCAAGAAAGCTGAGGGTCCCGAATGCCAGAGAAGAGCAGAAGACAGAGCATCAGTCATGCCAAACACTGCTGATAGGCAAGGTCAAAGCCTTCAGGTGGCCTTTGGATTTGAACAATGGAGGTCACTTTTCACCTTGGCAACTGTGGTTTCTGTGGATCAGTGGGGGTGGGTTTGGTGGAACCATGGATTAGGCTTCAGAGCGAATGGGAGAAAGTCACTGTGGACACTTCTCTTCAAGGAGTTTTGCTGAGAAGTGTAGCAAAGACATGAGGCAGAAGATGGTATGGGAAGTCAGGTGAACAGAGCATTTTTGTATCAGAGAAACAAGAGCATTTGTATTTGCTGATGGAAAGATCAAGCAATGCTTATGGAAAGATGAGCAATGAATAAGGAAAAACGTGGAACAGAATGAACAGATAAGTGAACGCATGAACAAACAAGCCAGTAACTGGTCCACCACTGACAGGTGAAATAAAATCTGATCAGGTTCAATTCCCACCCACAGCCAAAAGATGGTTAGGAAGAAAAATGCTACACAAAATCTATCTTCATATAAGGTTTAACAGGAGTCTCAAAACATTTAGTATGGCCAAGCATTTATCCCATAAATCAACATGTCAGATGTCCATGCAATCGCCATAAATAAATGAAAAACAAACCTCTTGGTTTTCTTTTTGTTTCCTCTTCCCTTCCTGCTCTTCCTCCTGTCTTTTTCCCCTTTTTTCTTCTTTCCTTCCCTTTCTCTCTTTTTCTTCTTTCCATCCCTCTCTCCTTCCTTTTTCTTCTGAAGCCAGCTGTAGAAAGGACTCATTCCATCTACTACTATGCATCTCTGGGTCCATTACCTCCTGTCTGCCTACCTGATGGAAGGCTGCTCACCTGTATACACTTTAAAATGTTAAGTCTACTGCAAGATCAGTCCCACATGGGTAACCTGACCTCCTCATGGCCTTTCTTGGGTAACTTTCAGCATGATTCTTAATAGTGCATAGAAAGAAACAAGTCTGTCAGAGGAGAAAGAAAAAACCCACATTCTCATCTTGCCCTGTGGAAGATTTATAGACACTTTGCAAATAGCCAGACCCAGGTGATGGTGCCAGGAACTTTCCAAGTGATTTGTAGATCTCCCTGCCAGGAAGTCGGTCTTTAATGGAAAACTCTTCTAGCTGAACATTCCTTTATTACAGCATGACTACAGGGAGAGGATCGCAACTGTCATGCAAAAGACTGGCTGAAATTAACTAGCTATGAGCCTGGCCTCAAGATATTTCAGGCTCAGGAAAACACCAGTATCGCAATTTTTCTGTGGAACTATTGAACTGGGCCTACTGCATGCCAGGCATAGTACTAGACTCTTGACCTAAACTCTCCTCCTCAATCTGCATTATCAGGCTCCTTTATTTAACACCTACTTTGCCAGGATCTGTACCTTGTGTTTTATATTATGTTTAATGGTCACTCAAACTCCATGATATCAGTCTCTTCCTCCATTTTTCAGATGGGGAGATGGTGGCTCAGAGAACTGTCCATGTTTGGAAGGCTAACAAGGGGATCTGGGATTGGAACCCAGTTCTAGTTCCAGAGCCTATGTTCATGACCTGCCTCTTGTGTTCCACTTCTTCTCCTTCAACCTTTTAATTCTTGTCCCCACTCCCTTTTGTCTGTTGTTTATTTTTTCCTAATCCTTTCTTCATCTTTCCCTCATAGTTACTTTTTAACATGGCAGAGTGGATCTTCTGGGCTCAGCCTTAACTTTTCCATCATTTTCTGTACTCCTTGTCACCCGCCTGGCACGTTAGCAAAGTTTAACTCTTAGACTGTCAGCAAATACAGTCTGTGCTGACCAACTGTGAAGCAATTTCATTTTTCCTAAGACATTCTTTCCATTACGTGTGCATACTGACATGTATGCCCCTGGAGGCCAAGATCTTACTCACTATTTTAGTCTAGGGACCCAGCCTAGGGACACATACTTAGGAGGTTTGCACAAAATACTTATTCCCTGGCTGAGTGAATCAATGAACACAGGAGTCCTTTAAGGCCAACTCAAGGGCCACTTTCTCCATGAAGTCTTTCATGAGCTCCCCTAATTGGAACGCAATCCTTTCTTCCTCACAATGCCACAATTCTCTGCACTGTTCATATGCTACTTATGTAGCTCTTCCCACTTATGTAGCTATATAACTGAAAATGTACTTGCTCTGTTTTCCTTACTGAAACTATTTCATTAAGGGCAGAGTTCCTATTTTACTCATCTTTGGCTCTACCAATAAACTGCACATAAAACTTTAAGACGCTTAAGTTAGTATTTTTGTATTTGGAATGACTTGTGTTGGATTATTGTACAAATGTTAATAGGTTGCTTGATATACTCTGTGTGTGTGTATGTGTGTGCGCATGTGCGTGTGTGTGTGGGGGGAGAGATATATCTTTAACTAGATGATGAGTTCCCTGAAAACAGACTCATATTTCTTTCTTTAATAGACAGCATCTTTATCAATATCTAAGATCTCAGAGCATAGGTGATATAAATAGTCCACACTTGGAGATTTCATATTCTTATGGGGACAACTGATTGTTGGCCTGAGTAATGCATATCATTATTCTCCTCTAAAATGAGAGTCACACATGCTCCATTTCTGCCTCCAGTTTATTATTATTTTTCAAATGGGTGAGTACCATAGGTTCCTGACCTGGGACATCTCTGAAATAAAACCAGTGCTTGAGAAATCAAGTGCCAAGTTCTTTTTCAGAAGCAGTTCCTCCAAGCACAGCAGAAAGGAGAGGAGTGGAAATAGGAACTTATTACCATGTCTTTTAAATACTCTACTTTTGGGGACATTTCAAATACTGATTCTAACAACCTAAGTTACTGCCTTTGGAGAGTATGGAAAAGCTTAGGGCTTGAAACAGTCAGTAACTATTAACTGCAGTAGAAAAATTCTTTCTATCCAACACACATCATAGCAGGTTCTTAGCCTTGATTGTAATGCATTGATTATTTCCTGCAAAGTCCAGGGGAAGAAATTAAATGTCAATATTTTATCAGGTCATAGAAGAAATACAATGATAAAACACTCAAGATATAGACTTAACACTGGTCACAATCTCAGATACACTGCTTGCTTCTTCAACTGAAATTAAATCAACAGTAAAATGCACCAGAAGCCATTTTAAGGAAACCTTTGGAGAGTATCACCTTTTGGTAATTTATCACTAAGGAAATACTGGGAACTGGCCTTTTTGTACCACTCAAACCTCACGTTAAATCATCTCCCTGACACCCTATCTCACTATGCTCTAGTCCCACCACTTTGCTTTCATGACCTTGTAAATGCCATGCTTCTTCCCACTCTGGGGTGTGCAAACATGCAGCTCTATCTACTTAAACTATTCACCCTTCTCCCTTCTCCTTGGCTAACATCTATGAATTGTTTTTAATTTTTTAATTAAAAGATGTTTTAGAGAGAGAGAAAGCATGAGTGGGGGGAGAGGAGCAGAGGGAGAGGGAGGGAGGGAGGGAGGGAGAAAGAGAGAGAGAGAGAGACAGAGAGAGAATCTTAAGCAGGCTCCACACTCAGTACAGAGCCTGATGAGGAGCTCGATCCCACAACTCGGGGATCATGACCTGAGGCTAAATCAAGAGTCAGATGCTCAACTAGACTAAGCCACCCAGGCGCCCCTAACACCTATTAATTTTTTAAATTTCAGCTTAACCAGCACATCCCAAGACAGACCTTTTCTGACAGCTTATGTTCTAGTTGCCCTACACTGCTCTGTACTACCCTATTCTTTCCCTTTAAAGCATTTATCAGAATTCCTCATTATATATTTGTTTGAGTGTTTATTGATAATGTCTGTCTCTGCTATTAGACTATAAAGCTAACCAAATCAGGGATCAAAACTGATTTTTTCACCTTGTGATTCCTGGTCTGCACCCCCATATATGATACACAATACATGTTCTTTAAAAGTATGGTTTTCTAGAATATTTGTTAATAGTTATTACCTGATTGCTCATTATATATTCTCTAATACTGTTCTTGCACACACATGCACACACCATACACACATTTGGTTTTCAGTCAAAGTGGGTGTAGCAGATCTGTACAATCATGAACATTTAAAAATTGATGAAATCTCCCTCATTCTCCTAAGATCTACATTTGCCTTATTCTCCAAAGCTAATCATATGTATGAAAGCTCATGCATTGTAAAATGTATACACACCCTTCTGATTCTTCAATTCTTACCCTTGTCTAAGCCAGTCTCCACCCTGTTCAATTTTCAGGAAGAAAAAGAACAGAACACTAGAGACTGGGTGGGAAGATCTTTATATGCCAAGAAGTCTGACCCAGTGAACTATTTCAGTCAAACACACAGCTTGAATTGGATTGCCCGATTGCTGAGAAGGGCTTTCTGGATTAGACAGTTCATTAGTGGCTCAGCCAGTTTCTAGGACCTGTTGGTCTCTGCGCTGTGTGCCTGGAGTTAGCAAAGTGACAGAGTGAAGGCTGCTTGAGTGACAGGTGCCAGTGAGTCATAGGGAATAACGGGTGAAACAGCAGCTACCCAGAGGCACCAACCACACCCTTAGGCTCAGGATCCCAAAAGTGTACACAGCTAAAAATGAGGCTTGGTGTCAGGGGAAAACTATTTGCTGAGCACCTTCTATGTGTCTAATCTGGGGCGTTGTTCCGAGAAGTAATTCTAGGAGGTAGTCAACAGCAGTCTTCCAGCCCCTGTTTCAATTCCAGCTCTACTAGTCGGCAGAGATAGCTAATGTTGGGTATAATTCTTAATGTCTTTCTCCACACTGCTTACCTAATCTGTAACATGGGAGTGGTATTATACGGAGGATGAAATGAGTAAATTTATGCAGGGCACTTAGAAAGGTGTTTGACACACATAAACACTAAATAAGAATTAGAATAATACCTTACCCAAAAGTAATATAATGAATGATTAACAGTATCACTTCTCCATTCACAGCTTTGCCATGTATAACAGATGTGCCTTAGGACAAATTACCTGGATTCTCTGAATCTTAGTTTCATTATTTGTAAAACAAAATGATACTGGTACCATTTTGGAAGAGCATTAGGAGAATTAGATGAGATAAGGAAGAGAACACCAACCGCAGTGGTTGGTCACATCTGACCAGCAGGGTGGTTTTATTTAACGCTGCAATGTTAGCCCACAAAAAGATTTCCAATTTTTTGAATGATATGTTTACCTTTAGAAATTATGAAATTGCATATAAACAATCCAGATTTTCAGTTTCTTTGGAAGTCAATAGATGGGTGCCACTGGATTGGCATTCCCACATGGCCACTGCTGGCTTGAGCTGGGACTTGTGGCTGCGCCCTTTAGAAAGGAACAAGGTCTTAAATTTACCTCTTCTCCCACCACTTCCTACTGGTCCCCAACCTTGAGGCCAAATGTCAGCTCCCATTTATCCTTCAAAGGCTTCTCTCTACTGCTCTGCTTTCATTTTTGATGTTACTTGGCCTCTGTAGGTATCTGAGTTAGCAGGGGCTGGTCTTAAGGGCTTGCAGGCATCCTCTGGACACTGTTACCTCTATAAGCCTGCATAAAAGGAAGCAACCCCTTTCTCCACATAGCTCGAGGCCATTTGTCTCTACTGGCAAACAAGAGTGTAGAATGAGTCAATTCCAGGGCTAAAGGCTGGCTTCTCCACTGAGCTGAGCACCTCCTTGAAGAATAGCCTCCGATCCAAGAATTGGCCCCATAAATTCATAATTTACTCACCCCGAGTCTTCTTCAGTTCCATTTAGACTGAGGGTAAAAGATATGGGACAAAAGTTAGGGGTGCTATACAATAATGCTGTAGAACCAAGTTTTCTAAAATATGCCCTATGGATTATCAGTCCCTCAAGATTCTGATCTTTGAGTGAAAAAAAGTCAAAATACTTTTGGGAAACTGCTTACACTTATCTTGTGTCATGGGGACTCATCTGGGAAAGTCAGTAACTCAGAAATCCTGTGAGAAAGAAATTCATCCTCAATTCATTCAACAGCTATTTACTAAGCACCTACTATGAACTGGGCATTCTTCTAGGTATTGGGGATTTGGCGCTGAAAGACAGTAACTCTGAATTCAGGTAACTTATTCTAGTGTAGAATAAAGAACGATGCTTCACTCCGTTTTATGTCTTGCAAAACTTACTTCCAGAGGCCCTTCATGATGAAAGAATGGTGGAGATTTTTCTCCTATTAATGCTTAACAAAGTAAGACCACTCTAGAACCCTTCTTACTGAGAGAAACACACAATTTATTTCTTGAAAGGTCAATGGACCCATTAGGGCAGACTTACTTGGGAAGAACTACAGGCTCACCTGGGGTCTCAGATTTGGCAAAGGTTTTTTGAGAATATCACACAAAGGGTTAATTTGACTTTCACCTCAAAAGTAGAGTGTTTTTCTCTGCATCTAATATGAGCCAGTTGGAAATGTATTTGTTTTTCAGTGTTTAATCTTCTGCATCACCCACTGTTGATTAGATTTAATTAATTTATGTTTCTAATGAATTTAGAAACTCACAGTGCTGTAGCAGGAAAATTTTCAGACAGCATCTGGCCACCAAATGGATTGATTACCTTGTCTGCAAAAGTCTTTCAAACATCTGGGGCCTGATTTTGTGAAACATCCAGAAGCTCTTTCAGAGGTAAGAAACACCCATTGAGGGGAGAGAGGGGGTATGAGAAATAGGTAGGGTTTGCTTTGATCTGTAAATCTGGATTCTGGCACTCCCCCAATATGAAATCACATTTTGCTGCTCATTGGCACAGTTTCAGTGGCACCAAATAGACCGATCTGAATCTATTTTGTTTGACATAATCAGAATCTACCAGGCCTGAGCCCAGGCTGACACCCAGTGAACTCTTTTGGCACTTCCTTCCATGTGGAGGCTCCTGCTGATCATTAAGATGAAACATTTATAGAAAGCATTTAGAGAGAAGCACTTTGCTCTCGTTCATTCAACAAACATTATTGGGGGCCCACTGTGTCTGGCACGGAGCCACTGAACCTCTTGGTTAGCTGCTCTTGGCAACTACCCTAGAAAGTAGGCAAACACTCTTCTCCCATTTTCATAGTTATGAACAAGTACTATACAAATAATAATTACTAACATTAATATCAACACCAATAGGGGATATATAGACAGACAGACAGACAGATACACACACACACACCCCCCAGACTCTATAGGAAGCACTTTACATGCATTCACTCATTTAACCCTCACAATAAAACCATGAGGAAGATGTTATTATCACTCCCATTTTACAGATAAGAGTACTAAGGCAAGGAGAGCCTATGTGGCTTGTCCAGGTAACCCAGAAACCCTTGGCAGAGTCTTCCAATATAGGCAGTATGCCTGTGCTGTTAACCAATTTGCATTAGTGTGTCTGGATAACATTTATGGAAGACTTACTATGTGTTAGACATTATCCTAGGGGATCTGGTGCATTTATATTTTAATCACTCACACCTAATACAGTGGGTATCACTATTTCCCAGCAGGGAAGCTGAAGCCCAGAAACATTAACTTTTCAAGGTCACAAGGAGAGTTGGTCATAGACTTGGCTTTAACTCAGGTCTGTAGGCCTGTGAAGGCCACATTTTGCCTACTGAGTCACCTGCTAACAGACATATGGTAAAGAGGTGGTATGACCTCTGTAGCTTGCTCAAAAGTACACAGGAAACCTGCTGGACAAGTCGGAGGAGAAGGGTGGCCTGGCAAATCAGCAGAGCTGAGACTCCAGAAGAAAGGAGATAAAGAATGTACAAAATGTAAGAAACTTGCTTCATCTTAAAGAGGTAGGTGAGAGATGCAAGTCTGATTGCCTGACTGGTTTTACTGGCTCAACTTTCAAGAGAAATGATGGACAACTAGGTGGGCTGCTTATGATAAAAACAACAGTGCACAGGCCTGCCACACTAAGCATCTGAAATTTTCTGAACAATAGATGCAGACTGTTGCTCAATCAGGTTGTCAGGATTCCATGCTGGTGCTGATAAACCCTGGTTTTTCATGATACGATATCATTTACTAAGTCTGGTTACTTCTCTGATTTGAAAACCCCATTGTCTGTGACCATTCTTTTCTTGCCCAAGCCTCTTCCTTGACATAGTCACCTACCTTCTATATTCCTTCCTATATGCTCCTTCTCTACCTGGAACCCCTTCCATCTCAGTCTCCTCCTTGCCTGGCTAATTGCTATTTGTCCTCAAGCCTCAGGTTGGGAGCCTCTTCCTCCAAGAAGCCTTCTTTGACTTTATTATTCTGGGTTCGGTGCCATTTTAAATGCGACCTGTGCTTCCTTCTAGTTCAGCACACATTACAGTGGAAAGTAACTGCTTCTTTGTTTGTGGGTCTCTTCAGTGAGACAGCATGCATTGACTACTATTGTAGCCCCAATGCAAGGGTATGGTACACAATAGGGATCCAATACATATTGAAAGTGATGGATGGAGGGACGAATTGTCAACTTTGTAACACCCTCTTGGCTGGTCTCCCTGTCTGAAATCTCTCACCTCCACACTCAATGCTACATCCCAGAAGTCATTAAACTTTTCTGTAAACCTCATTCATGTTGTTTTCTTTTTTATTACTTCCCTTGAATACTCACATGGAAGTCAGATAGTGGTATCTCGGGGGTGGGAAGCAGTTCAGTCAGAGGGGGCATAGAGTCCTAGAAGTGTCCTATACCTTGATCTTGGTAATGGTGACAAGAATGTATAGGTATGTAAAAATCAATGAGCTAAACATGAGTAAACAATGCTCTACTTTAAGTAATTAATACTTGAATACAAATAAACATATCCCTTGAAGGCTCACTGTGTTTTGACAGGATAATATCCGGACCTTCTTGCTCCGGAGTTTGAGGTTCTTCACTCATGGCCCACTTGTTAAGTTCCTTGTTCAAATTTACTTCACTAAAACACATGCTCTGATCTGCTCACAAGTCTCCAAACTCTTGTCATTTCACTCCCATCTCTATGCTTAAAATCATGCTGTCTTATCCTGATTTCTCTTCCTTCTTCTTTGACCTTTTGACAGCTTTCCCCATTCTGGAAGGACCAGGATGAATCTTCCTTCATGAACCTCATTAGCCTCTCTTTTCTCTGAACCCCTGACTGCTGTGTCTGGTTATTCATACATGGAAACACTTCCTAAAGACTGTAGGCTCTTTGAAGGCAGAGACTTTATCTCATTTCCAATTTTTATATTTAGTATAGTACCTGGTACAATGGTGGATTCTAAATATGTACTTGTTACGAATATCATGAGGGCCTATCTATGTGCTCAGACCCATGGCAGTTATGAGCTTGCATAGAGATTAAAAAGACAAGTTGTCTGTATCATCTAGGATGAAACCTTAGTGTGGCTGTTAAAACCATGGACATAGGATTCATACATGGTTTCAAATCCAGGTTTCACAACTCAGTGGCTCTGTGATTGACCGTACTCAGCTGCCATCATCAAACTCTGCTTCCTCATCTGTATCATGGGGACCTTCTCATTAGGGTTGTTGTGAGAATTACATAAGAACATGATTATTTTATTAGTGAACACTGAATTAGTCATTTTGCTAAAAAGAACAATCTTATCCAAATAAAAGTCCATGCTCTTAATAGTATCAGGCAAAGGATTCAGCCCAGTGGCTAATTCACAGGAACATTTAACACACAGCATATATTATTATCAGAGATATTCAATGGAGGAGTATAGTTTCAGGGAGGAAAACCTATGAATTGGTAAAAATGGAGAAGGGAAAAAAAAAGTGGGTGCATTGTGAGATGTTTACACGTGTACATAAACACAGAATGAATTTAATCCAAAACAAATTCCTTTGGGAAATTCCATCACATCCCATTACCACGGTCCCAAAGGCAAGAGCTGGCCTCTGATCTTTACATATTTAATATCTTTGAAAAAATTCTGAAACCATAACCATCTTGACACGGTACACAAAGGCAAGTATGTGTGGGAGTTGTATGCAAAATCATGGTCCTTTACTTCCAGCTCCCAGAATTCTTTAATCATCCTAATTCCTCATGCTTCTCTGCCAACTTTTGACCTTAGGATAGCTCTTTGATTGCTCAATAGGATTTGACAGCAAGGAAGGGGGAACACTGAGGAACACGTTCTCCGTGCACCCTTACACACTCACTGAAAAGACACCAGTTTAACAATTTTAATTCATATATACTTCTACTCATGTAATCAATAATTCATGGCAATTCCTCTGCAGCATTTTAGTGACAACAGAAAGGGCAGGATATTTCTTCTCTTCCCTTTGCCTTCCTTTCTTCACTTAGTCGTGCCTGGAGCCTGGAGAGTACAGAATCTCAAGAAAACAGTTTCCATGGTGATTCTTCCTTTGAGTACCCGACTGTATTTTGCTCTTTCTGGAGTGAATTAATGCTTTTTATTGCTTTCATGCTAAATATATTGAAGATTAGATTTGAGTTCCTCTGCAGTGATACAGTTTTATCAGGAAAATAGAAAGTAAAAACACAGCATGAAGAAACTATATCTTTCTGTCACTACACTATCAGAAAGGAAAAAAAAATTTTTTTTCAGAGGAAAAAATAACCAGCCACAGGGAAACGGATGCAGGTGTCTGGAAGCTTGGATATGCATGTGTGCATCTCAGTGTTAGAAAGCCTGTCTTGAGAGGAAATTGTCTTAATTCCTCCATATGTTGAAGGTGGTACAAGCTGACCACGAAACACTGAGTTAAAAGGAATAACTTGATTTTTAATGTACTACCCTCTTCGCAGCACAGAAAATACAAGAGTGTGTAGGAACAAGGACATCTTCAAACTCATAATACCTTCCCTACTCTACACTTATTAAGTAGAGTCTTGCTTTCTACTAGAGCTAAATAACTGGCCTTCCTTACTTTTCAAAATTGCTAGATGACTTTCCCAACACTGCCCATAGCACTCTGAATTTCCTGACATAGAACCTATCCCACTAATACTTACCATCCACTCATACAACTTCCCCACAAGACCCTAAAAGGTCAGGGCCTGTGCCTTCCCCATTCACTCCATTATGACCAGCACAGCACATGAAGGAAAGGAAAATGAGGAAAATGACACTGTGAATGGGTAACTTTGGCAGTGAGGTCTCCTTTGTAAAATCTCAAAGGGCTGCTATGTCAGAGGAAGAAGGAATCGTGTGTAAATAAAAAATAAATCTGAGCAATAGCTCCTGGTTTTCATGGGCTCTCCTTCCCTCTCTTGGGGCATTAAGGAGTTAAAGGGAAGAATTGGTGTTGGGGAGGTGGGTGCTGTGGGCAAAGAGTGGTACCATCCAACAAGGCTTCCTTCTCTGCCATTATACACCTACCCTATGTGGCCTGGAGTAAAATCATCACTAGACACCAAATAGCTGGAGGAAAACCAGATGGTTAGCCAATTTGAGGCAGGTAATAAACACCTATATCAAACCAGATACCGTCCTAGCTGCACCTGGCGACAGAAGTGAGCACAAGAATTTTTGCCCCCAGAAAATTTAGAGTGCAAGAGAGAGACATTTCGGGAGATCATGTGGAAGCGGATGGAGTTGAGTACCAACAGACACTCTTGGTTATTGATAACGATGCCAACAATTAATATTTACTCCTAAGTATGCTAGGTGTTTTTTAAGCACCATATATGCATGAACTCACTCAGAACACATTCTCATAACACATCTATAAGTTGGTACTATTATTTCAATTAGCAAAGAAAAAATTGAGGCTTAGGAAGGCTACCTAACTTGCCTAACATCCTAAAGCCACTCAGTAGTAGAGCAATGATTCAAACCCAGACAGCTGGATCCTTGAGTCAGTATCTTAACAACTACAAGGCTCTGAATCTAAGGCTCATGGGATCTCACTTAAGAAAGCTAGGTGACGTTTCCCACAGTTTCCTTTGCTGTGTAAATTACCCAAAGCTTACTCCATTTGTGAGGTGGCTCTACAAAGGGGTCCTTCTGGAACTCATTTTCTAGAATATCTAAATTCAAAATTTCCTAATAGTATACTGCATTTCACTCCATAGAACACAGTGGCAAGAACAAGGTCTCAGGGTATTAACTCCGAGACACTTCCCTTCATTTCAAAGAATGTGGATCCCCTCCACTATGTGAAACGTATGCATTAAATTAAAAAAGAACAGGAAGGAAGTGTATTAAGGCTCAAAGGGCAAGATTGTGAGGCTTTAAATTTTGCTTTTTGCTTCACTGAGATAATTTTCTCAGTTTTCTATAATGGGCATATATAATCTTAACTGTGACAAAATAACTCACTTAAGAAATGCAAAGACTTTCAACAAAAGGAAAGCAAAGATGGAAGAGAGAGACATTGATTTAGTGACTGTTATCTTTTAGAGCTCAGAATTAGGAAGGAAAAACAAAGTTTAACCTCCAGCATTATCTGTCCTGCCCTGCATGACTCCCATGCATGGAATACTTTGAAATGAGACCCTTCTTCCATATTTAGTTACAAGGATTATTACCTATCGGGCAGTGAAAACGGAAGTGTGTTTGTTTTCACCAAGGGAGAGAGTGGGGCTCAGAGATCATGTTCTTTGCGCACTCCTTACCTCTGAGTTAACCAGTCTCTGTGGGTCTGTTGGATTCCAGAGCCTGTCAGTTCACACTTCCCTCCTGCCCTTCCCAACCGGACAAAGTCATGCTCCCACACGTGTGTAAGGTTAACTTTTATCATTAGAAAAAACAGCCTGAAGAGTCGCAGGGAATCTGATCAGGAAATGTAGACAGAGATATGTTCTGCATTTTCAGAAGAAACTGATGAGGTCTTTGAAGCGCTTAGTGGAAAGCAGGAGGGGGAAAGCTCTAGGGCGCCTACAAGGTGTGAGTTTGGAGAGAAAAACACAGATTAGATGTGTCTTCCTGCCGGAGCTACATGTGGCATGCCAGCTGGCTCCTTTTCCAATTGCCTCTTTATTAGTGACTCCAACAATCATATTTTGCTAATCTTCTCATAAATAAAATATCATACATATCACAAAGGCATCCCTGATGGCAGACTGCGCTCCAAGTTAGCTAGAATGGATGAAGTGAAAACAGGGCAGCTTCAGGTATATATAATTATTACAATTACTGGCATCATAAATGTCTGCAAAATCGGCAGTGCGGCTGGGTGCTTGATGTTCTGTGCATCCCCAGGAATACAGGCTGCTGCTGTAACTTTTCAGGGTCTTACGGTATCTGTTTAGGGGCTCTCTTTTTATAGTCCTTGGCAGAAAAATAAAATTATTTTGCCAGAGATTTTATACCATACTACATCTGTTGTTCAATAATTAGCATCTTATATAGCAGGGAGAAGGTCAACTTGCATTTCTATATATTCTCCTCTCCCTCTTCATTTTCCCTGGCCTCCCAGAGAGGATAACCAAGTAATTAAGAGCTTGGGCTTTGAAGTCAGAAGGATCTGGGGTCAAAGCACAGTTCTGCCACATATTAACTGTAAGATCTTGGGAGTGTCAGTCACTCTCATTCCCAATTTCCTCCTCGGTAAACAGTGAAGAAAATCTTTCCTGTTTTATAGCTTAGTTGCGAGGATTCAGTGAGATAATGTGAATAAAGGAGCTGGCATCTGATGAGTCCTTAATAAAGGTCAGAAAGACAGGGGAAAAAATAGGACATGAGGGACAAAAATGGGGGGGCAGAGTGGGTATGTTCATTGAGATTTTTTGTCTTTCTTTCCTCCGTGAGAAGTTTATCATCTCACATTGGGTTCAAACTAATTTCTTTTATCTATATTGTTGGCTATAGCTTTCCTTCCCTACCCCAAAGTTAGAACCATAAATATCTCCCACTGATGCGATGATTAAGATAAGGTCCAAGGACTCTTTCCTCATTTACTGTTTAAAAACAATCTTTTGTGGAGATTTTTGATGGATTGTAGGGATATTTATGACTAAGGCCTCCTGGCAAAGTCCCTTGATGCTGACTCATTCGTTACCCGGGGAGGGAAGGAGGCAGCTGAAATCATCATTCATTTATTCTGCTTCTCAGTTATGGTGAAAGGTCAGAGGTAAGCCACTCAGTGCAGGGCTCAGTAGGAGAATCAGATTTTCAATAACATCTTCTTGACCTCAAGAGATAAAAGAATTTCTTTTCTTAAATGTTTATTTTCGAGAGAGAGAGGGAGAGAGAGAGGGGGAGAGAGAGACAGAGAGACAGAGCACAAGGGGGAGAGGGGCACCGAGAGAGGGAGACACAATCTGAAGCAGGCTCTAGGCTCTGAGCTGTCAGCAGAGAGCCCGACGTGGGTCTCGGACTCACACGCTGTGAGATCATGACTCACATGACTGAGCCACCCAGACACCCCAGCAAAAAAGAATTTCTAACAAACATATACTCATGAAAAGGTTTGCAAAGTCCTCCTTAACACAAATGCCACAGAACTGCTAAGTGACAATATTCTGAGTGGTGCCTCTGGCTTCCAGCTCCAAACTCACAGAAACTCCTGCTCCTCTGCACAGTAAGTGAAAACCAAGTGACAGGTGACAGAGAGGGAGGAGGGACAGAAATAGAAAGGAGGCAGGATGTGGAAGTGCCACAGCGACTCTGGCCTTGAAATGAGGAATAAAGAGCAACCGTGCAGAGATAGAAAGGGAAATATAAAAGGTTTCCTAAAACAAGAATAGTACAACTTATGATTATTACCCGGAACAATAACAGCATTCATAACACCATCACTATCACACTATAATCACCCAGAAAGAAAACATCTATAAAATTTACTAAATATAAGAAGTTCAGAAATATAACACTTCTGTGAGTACTTCATGTCAGGGATGGGGTGACAAAGTCTAAATGCATTCTTTCCTTTAATCCTCAATCAGTACTAGGAGACTGGTTCTACGTCGACACACATTTATAGCTGGGGAATGTGATGGAGGCTTAGAAAGGTAAATAACTTGCTTGAGACCACACAGTGACCTATGAAGCTGGTTTCTAAAGTCCGTTTTCTGCTACCACTGCTTCAGCAAAGGAGAGTTGTGTTGAAAATACCATCCAGTACCTATAAATTACTGATCTATACATACTGTAAAAGCCATTTTGGAGTATTCCACATTAGTCTTGGCTCTAGGTATAGGATATGGGAGAAAATTTCAGCTTCGTTTGGACTTCCAGGCCACTGTGAGCCCTTGGTATAGCTTCCTTTATAAAGGTGTATCAGTGGGGCTGCTGTTTCATAATCTATAAACTACAGACAGGTAGCAAGTGGCACATTCATTGTAAGTTATATGGCAACAAAGGATAAAATGTATTGCCTTTTCAAAGCCTACGGCTGGTTGGTACAAAAAAATTATAATGGCATTACAGGATTGCTGATGTTTGCTTGAGGTCAATGTCAACAGAAATATTTTTGCAAGATATGAAATTGGACGGGTGGACATCTGTCTAGTTTCAATGAAACAGATGCTCCCAAGAGAGCTACCCTTGCCCCATGTTTTAAATAAAGGACTAACTTCTCTAGAGCCCATCTATCAACATTTGGTTTTCAGCAAGAAACATATGGTCTAATAGAAGCATATATACTAAGGCTTAAGACCAGAGACGTAAGATGGTAGGATGTACTGAGTTCTCAAATGAAGACTGTTCTTTCTAAGCCTGGGCTAGAGCTTTAGACCAAACCTTCCTCAGCAAGCCTGGGGCTGGCATCCAGTTTGAAAAGCACATGAGAAGATCTGCGGCGGCGAAAGCAAAGTGCACGCATGCGCACGCACACACACGTACCATTGATATCGGGGCTGAATTCTGCTTGCCAGGGCCCTACCTCAAAGTCTTTGCAACATATTGGTTGGACAGTACAGATCTTCTGTGCTGAATTTAGTTTGAATCATGACAACAACATCACTAGTAATAGTAGTAGGAGCAGTAGTAACAATGGCTAACGTACGTAAGCATTTCCAAACACTGTTTTCAGTGCTTTATACATATTACCTCACAGGGTTGTTGTGAAGGTAAATGAGTGAGGTACTATTATTATCCCCTTTTAACAGATGGAGAAATGTATTAAGTGCTCTGAGTGTGATATTTCATTCATGCCTCCAAATTACCTACGTCGGTAATTCACGATTCCCATTTACAGATGAAGAAAGGGAGGCAAGAATGGTTACATGCTCAGAGGCCTATGACCAGTAAGCGAAAGAGCTGGAACTCACCCCCAGGTTTGTCTGATTTCAAAGCTCATATTTTCCCCTGATATCCTGATGGTATCAGTATTTCCTCTCTGATCTTGTGGCCATATCCTACCCCCACCCCCCTCCAGCCTCCAATCCTTTCTCTCACTCTGCCTGTTCTAGTGAGACTGAGATGCAATATGTCTACTTCCTGCTGCCACGTGCGATAAAATCAATGCCTCATTCAAAGGGCTGGTGTGACAACTGAAATCCTACAATGTATGGAAAGGGTTTGCCTGGTACTTCCCAAATAAAGACCTGATTCTGATTACCGGAGTCACATCACAGCTCTCACCATCCTCCCCTCTCCCTGCTAGGGACATTTCCTTCACAGGTCCAGAAGGGAGTTGAGGATGTATTTCCAAGGAGAGGAAGTAAGAGGACCAAGGGTTAACATGTGGGAGGTGGACTGTACCAGATGAGAGGCAAGGGAGAGGGAGAACAGCTTTGGATCTCATTGCTGGGAACCCTCATCTTTTTTTATTATTTGTATAAATCACTTGACTGTGAAGGCACCACAGACCAAAGCCTCTGAGTATGTCGATGATAATAAATTGGGTAGCACAATAAATAGTAAGGGAAACCAGGCTGCCAAATGAAGAAGGATTTAGATCATTTAAATCCTAGGCTATGGGTTGTCAAATCCAGTTTAATACTGGTAAGTGTGGGATAATAACTCAAAGCAAACACTCCTCCCATCCCAAACCCCCCAGCCGCAGCCTTTCCAACTACTTCTCTCACCCTTGCAAACAGAATGAGCACCCCAAGGGGATTTTCAGAATGAAAAGGGATGGTATATACTGACCAGAAATGAGCCCAAGTTATTACATAATAATCCCAGATGCCTCAGCTTGGGCTTAGAGCAAATACGAACAGCTAATAGAAAGCTGCAAGGTTCGATTAGCTGCAAAAGAGATTCTAAATCAGCGCAGGTTTTATACTATTAAATTGGATGGGGAAAAAGAGTCTTGTGGTTGGATATAGTGGAGAGATGGAAAGGATTAGGGAAACATAGAGCCATGAGCATTGCTGGGTGGCTAAGGCATGGCCTCAGGGTGGAGTCAACTTGGAGGGTACTACGTCAAAGCACGAGACAATTTAGTCATCTGAATGGCCCATTCTCAGCAGCCCTGGCCGTCCTTAGACCCACATTTGGAGACATGGCCTTGAGGGTGACAGAAGTAGGATCGTATTTAGTGACACTGGAATCTCAGCAATTGTAAAAGTCATTACTTGATTTGATGTTGATGAATTATTTTATTAGTTCAACAAATACTTACTGAACACCAAATATGTGCCAAGCATTGACTGTTCCAGAGCTGAAGGTCTATCACTATGCAAAACATGTGATGGTAACAATGCTAGCAATTGAGCATTTACACCACACCATGTTCTTCACATTCAATTAAATCCTTTAGTCATCCTGACAATCCAAGGATTCATTTACTGTTATGACATGAATTCATATGTAGAAGCCCTACCCCGCAATGTGATGGCATTTGGAGGTGGGGACTTTGAGAGGTGATGAAGTTTAGATATGGTCATGAGGGTAGGGCCCTAATGATGGGATCAGCAGACTTGTAAGAAGAGACACCAGATACTGGCACATAATAGACAGCCCAGAAATAAACCCATACTTAATATGGTCAATTAATCTACAGGTAAGAATATACAAAGAAGAAAAGATAGTCTCTTCAATAAATGCTATTGGGAGAACTGGACAACCACATGCAAAAGACTGAAACTGGATCGCTTTTTTAACACAATATATAAAACTAAATGCAAAATAAATTAAAGACCTAAACGTGAGACCTGAAACCATAAAGTTCTCAGAAGAAAACATAGGCACTATTCTCTTTGACAATGGCCTTAGCAACTTTTTTCTAGATATGTTTCCTGTAGCAAGGGAAAGAAAACCAAAAATAAACTATTGGCACAGAGAAAGAAATCAAAAGCACAATGAGATATCACGTTATACCTGTCAGAATGGCTGGTATCAAAAACACAAGAAATAACAAGTCTTGGTGAGAATGTGGAGAGAAAGGAAGCCTCCTGCATTTTTGGTGGGAATGTAAATTGGTTCAACCACTATGAGAAACAGTTTGGATGTTCCTCAAAAAATTAAAAATAGAAATATTGTATGAGCCAGTGATTCTACTACTGAGTATTTACCCAAAGAAACCAAAAAACACTACTTTGAAAAGATATATATACACACCTATGTTTATAGCAGCAATATTATGAAGAAATCTAAGCATCTGTTGATAGATGGATAAAGAAGACGTGGTGTGCATACACACACACACACACACACACACACACACACACACACTGAAATATTATTCAGTCATAAAAAAGGAATGAACTCTTGCCATTTGCAATAAGAACAGACTCAGAAGGTATTTTACTAAGTGAAATAAGTCACACAGAGAAAGACAAATACTGTATCATTTCACTTACATGAGAAATACAAATACTGTATCATTTCACTTATAAAAAACCAATGAACAAAAACCAAAAAAGCAGAAATAGACCTGTAAATATAGAGAACAAACTGGTAGTTGCCAGCAAAGAGTAAGGAGATGGAAGAATGGGCAGAAAGGGTGAAGGGGAGTAGCAGGTGCAGGCTTCCAGTTATGGAATGAATATGTCACATGAAAGATACAGCGTAGGGAATATAGTCAATGGTACTATAGTGGTGTTGAATGGTGACAGATGGTAGCTAAACTTGCAGTGAGCATAGGATAATATTGAGAGTTGTCAAATTACTGTGTTATATACCTGAAACTAATGTAACATTGTATATCAACCATGCTTCAGTAAAAAAAAAAAAAAAAAGGTAAAAATAAAGTAAAATGACTTAAAAAACGAGGGACATCAAACAGCTTGCTTTCTTTCTTCTGTGTGAGGACACAGTGAGAAGTAGTCACCTGCAAGCCAAGAAGAGAGTCCTTGCTGGGAAAGTGAATCAGCCAGCACATTGATCTTGGACTTCTCAGTCTCTAGACTGTGAGAAATAAATTCCTGTTGTTTTAGCCACCCAGACTGTGGTATTTTGTTATGGCAGCCGGAGCCGACTTATACAGTCACTATTATCATCACCATTTTATAAATGAGGACACTGAGGCTCAGAGAGATGAAGTAACCTGCCCAAGATCATGCAGGAAGAATAATCCTGACACCCATACCTCATCTGTTCAGAGGTCAGCTGCTTTTACACTGCTTCCAAAGGACGGAGTCAGTCCTAGCAATCACTGTGAGGAGTGACGACATCTCTGCTGGCTTTCCCCCCATGCCAGCATCACCCCCTTTCCTAGGTGTACAGGTAGCTACATTTCACAAGTGCTATATGAACTAACATGAATTAGAATGTCCTGGCTCTGGTGTGATCTGGGAACTACTACTGACATCATCATGAGGCTATGAAATCAGGATTTTAGCTTTGTGTTCTCATCCCTGCTCCACCCCAACCCCATAGGACACATCTCTGGGTCACTTTTGGCATCTCTAATTGGCTCTTTTTTAAAATCAGTAACTTTTATTCTTAAGCCCAGTACTGGCCACCCAATAGAAGTCATGTGAGCCACATACATAATTTTAAATTTTCTAGTAGCAACATAAAAAAAAAAACAGGTAGAATGATCTATTTTATTTAACCAAATTTAATGAAGATATTATGATTTTAAACTGTAATGAGCAAAAAAATTATTAGTGGGTCTTTCTTCTTTTTGTCATACAAACATCTCAGTTTGGACTAGCCACATTTCAAGTGCTCAATGGGAGGGAGTGAGCTCTAGCTGCATTCTGAATTTTCATGATCTTATCCTAACTATATTGTGTTATACTGTCCTATTAGATTATAAGAGCTGTGCTTTCTAGTGGTGTTTGAGTATCTAGCACATGCCAAGAATGTACTGAGCATTTTCATACACATCACATGTAACCCTTCCTAGAAACCTCTCCTAGAAAATATTGTTGGCCCTACACTACCCGTGAAGAAACTGAGCAAAATAAGTGGAGACTCCAAGATTATAGGAACTATTTAATGTTATCTCTTCAACTTAGCACATTGCCTTGTCTAGAACATGGTTCAACAATATCCATGGAATGAATGGAGGGTTGCTTAGCAAGTCTGCAGAAGACTGGGATTTGAACCGACTCTGACTGATGTCAAAGATTTGTAGGCTTTCATTGATGTCACCTTAATTCCTATGGGTCTGTCACAGACCCTTAATGCAGTGTGAAGTGATTCCCCAATGCTGGTTAAAGATACAAGTCTTTCATCTCAGTCAACTAATTTATAGATGTGAAACTCTTCATCCAGGTATTATATTTACTGGTGTCTCCTTCCCCTTTGATGGTATCTAGTTTAACAAATAGTCATTAGATACCTACTCAGATCAGCAGATTATGCTCAACCCCAAATGCACAAAGATCATCAACACATGATCCCACCCTGATCCTCCTAGTCTGGTTTGGAAGTCATATTATATGAGTGTTTAATACAGTGAAGTGCTACTAAGAACCTGAGATTCTGACTGAGCTGGAAGTGACTATAAATACCATCTTATAATCTGCACTACATAATATGGAGCAAATTATATACTATCCAGATTCCACAAAAGGAGCTCTGCTGTTCCCAACATGAGGTTCTTGAAGGAAGAAACTCATACATTTTTACTCCCCAAAGTATTTTACAGAGTGCTAAGTAAATGACAGGTGGCCATCTCTTAATTAACTGGCCCAGCTCTGTTTCTGCTTCTGTGTGTACCAAGTAACCAAGAGTCAGATTCCTCATGGACAAAGAGTGGCTTGGTCAGACATGGTTAAAGTTCTAATTATAGACAGCACTTCTCAGAGAATAAAGAGGTAGGAAGGCTCTCCATTCTGACCTGAGAGAGCCTTGTAAGTAATTCTGTTGAGAGTTTTTTTTTATTAAATTGATTAATTAGTAAAGTAATTCATTCAAAAATTTATTAACTATTATGCATTAGCCTGTATGACTAGAACTAAGAGCATGCTAGTTCCTGCCCTTGAGACTTGCACTGTCTGGTGAGGAATATGGACTTGTAAGGAGGTAACTGTAGTATAGTATGATAGAAACTAAAATAAGGAAAAGTACAGAGTAGTATGGTAACATGTAGGAGAAGCATCTAATTTGAACTTGGGGTTATCAGGGGAAGCCCTCTGGAGAAAGTATCCTAAATCTAGTGGGAAAGGATAAATCAAAGTCAGCCTGAACAAAGGCAAAAGTATACCAGGCATAGGGGACAGCTCCTAAGACCCCTAACAACACATTTGAGGACCAACAGAGACTTTAGTGTGATAGAAGCATGAAGTGCTGGGCAGGGCAAAAGAAAGAGGTGTATTCAAACGATACTACAGAAGAAAGCTTGAGATTCGTGACAAAGATCTTCATGGGCAACAGGAAGAGGAGACATCAAGGGTTTAAGGAGAGAAGTGAGAATTATGCTTTGAGAATATTATAGCCCTTGCTGTGTTTCATTATGGTACTTCTTACTTTCTGTAGTCATTGTTTGTCTATATACCTCTACCATTACACTACGAGCCTTAAGACAAGGCTCCTGTCTTATTTCTCTTTGTATCTCGAGTGACCAATGCAGTATCTACTAGATAATTGATGCTCAATACTTGTTTTAATGAAAGATATCTGTAGGAATCCTTGGTAGATTTGAGGGGACTCAGTCTGCTGAGGATGTATTATCACAGGGATCCTCAACTTAGATTCCTTGGATCTCTTGAAATTACATGCAAAATTGTGGATGTAAATATGTACACGTTTTCAGGAGTGAGGGATCATCACTTTCTTGAGATTCTCAAAGGTATCTAAGACTTCACAATGATTATGAAGCACTGAATAAATACAGAATGTTGGGAAATGTGGTTTTTGAGCCTGGCTCTAGCTAGGGAAGACCTCTCAAAGGCCAAATGCTCAAGGACAGTTCACAGCAAAAGCAGCAAAATGAAGAGCAGATATGGATTTCCAAGTGGAGGGGATGGAGAAAGGGTCAAGGACCAGTTCTATGGTGGGAAGATGATATGTGCAACAAAAGGGAAAAGAAACTTGGAGATGGAACAGCAGTTTCCCTCATGTCTTCTGGGTTAGCAATCAATAGCTACCACAGTCCTTAAAGAAAGCAGTTCTAGGTAGAGCAATATGGAACTGTGAAGTCACTACTGCAACAGACCATTGTAGACAAAGGACCCTGAGAGGCCCAGAACCTAAGGAAGACAAGGTACCGGTTGTCATCACTGGAAGAAAAAGATTTTGTGGAAGCCAACTCCCTCCCTTTGTCTTTTGTGAATTTGGGTCTGCAAACTTAAAATAGTTTTATTTGTTTGTTAATTAGTTAATTAATTATATTTTAGAGAGAGAGAGAGAGAGAGCAAGTGAGTGGGGGACAGGGAAGGAGGGAGAGAGGGAGGGAGGGAGGGAGGGAGAAAGAATCTCAAGCAGGCTCCAGGCTCAGCGCGGAGCCAAATATGCTGGGCTCAATTCCACCACCCTGGGTTCATGACCTGAGCTGAAATCCAAGAGTTGAACACTCAACTGAGTGAGCCACCCAGATGCCCCTTGAAATAGTATTTTTAAAAGACAGAAATTACACACACACACACACACACACACACACACACACACACGGGAAAAATTTCTTGCTAGATATCCATTAAAATTTTATGATAATTCTGTCTAGATGTCAGAAAATTATTATTTTTTTTACATCACATAACTTAAAAAAAAATAAGCATGTTTTGCTTTTATAGGCATCACCTGGGGAAAATAATTCCATTTTGAAGATAGAATTATAGGATAAAGAATGCAAAAAAAAAAAAAAAGACAACTATTGTGATGATGGTCACAGGAAAGCATTGTACACATTCATGTTTCATAGGCCATGAAGATCATAATCACCAAAGAAACACATTAAAAATGCAGATTCCTGGGCCCAGCCCCAGTTCTACTGAATCAGACCCTTTAGGAAACAGGAACTGTGAATCTGCAACTTAAAAACTCCCCAGGTAACTCCTGTGCTGACCACAGGGACTTTGAAAATACCAGGTCAATAAAGGTGAGGCAGGCTCAGTAAAGAAGTTTCAGAACCAGCAAGCAACCTTTCTTCTCCATATATGCACATGCCACAGGCACTAAGAAAGCATGGGGCAGAGGTGAGTTTATTACATCCTCTTAACTTTTTATTTAGTGATTTAGCTAAAGTGATTTTTTTCTACCTTCCAAAACATTCTCATATATATTTTTTAAAAATGTGCTTATAATCTGAAGTTGGATGTAATAGTGGCAGGGGAAGGAAGCCAGTGTAAATTATGAGCTGACAATGTTGTATATCCATGCAAATCCCACCTTTCTGAGAAGAGAGGATGAAACCACTAATGGTGTCCTTGTAGACAGCATACTTCCTTATAGATACCTGAGAATTTTTCACCCTTTTATCCATCTAGATGCCAGGGTGGAATCAACAGCTGGGGGTATTAACACCCCAAGGGGCTGCCTCTCTCAGGTGGTGATGGATAATCCCCAGGGCTCTGAGGATCATGTAAGATCAGGAAGGGTGGATTTTTTTATAGCTGCAAGTCCTGCCTGTGCTAGAAAATTCCAATACTAAGACTACAATTTTAGGTCACCCAAATTTTAATTTATTTTATCATGTTATATTTGATACACCATTGCATGTCATCCCACATTCTTTTGGAAGAGAATGGAGTAAAAATATTCTAGTTCAACAATCCTGTTTTGACAGATCAATATCAGCCTAGTTTCCAAATATAAACAGGTGGACTGAGTGCTCTTTCTATGCTTGTAGGTAAGACACTGTATTTTTTGTGGAGGGAGACTTGTCTGGGTTTGCATTACACTGGTGATTCTTCATGGAGGTAATGGGATTTCCTTAATCGAGCCCATTAGACTATCTTCTTGTAATTATCTCAGGGGCCAATCTGTCTATGTAATGGGCTCTGGAGGAATCAAACCTTCAGGTTCTTACAAAGGAAAATGTTGTGTACATGTCAGAAGAAAACCGTTTTGAAGAATTACTGGCTAACCATCTCAACAACAGCCGGGGGGGACTTTGCTGTGATACTGCAGGAAATTGCTGGATTTGGGACTTTATTGCTCCAAAGGGTATTTCTTTTTTCATGGGCGTTTTAATAAATCTAAAATGTGCATGACGCCAGTGGCACAGGGGACTCCACACCATCTGGTGAGGTTGGGCAGGCTGCTGCCTGCTCACTGTGGGAGGATACCAGAATCTTAAGGGTTGGAGAGACTGCCAAAATTCTGGATGGCTCTGGGTGTAACTAATGATTAGCTCTACAGTCTTGCTGGATTGGACTGGCCAGTTGTCTTGGTTCCTTTCATCAGGACCACCAATGTCCCGACACAGTGGACACGTATCCCAACTTTTCAGCCAGTGCTACTACAAGATATTCACACTATGTGATGATAACCAACTTCCTCATTCTCTGTTTTGCAAATTTTAATGTGGAGTACAGAGAGAGTAGATCCATAGTGAAGAGGAAATCATGAAAAGCCAAGAACCAAATAATGAAAATATAACAGTATTAGTAATAGTGATGGGTTGAATTGGCCTCCCCAAAATTCATATGTTCAAGTCTTGACTTCTATATTGTGATTTGATTTGAAAATAGGGTCACTGCAGATATAATTAGTTAAAATGAGATCATTAGGGTGGGCCCTAATCCAATGTTACTGGTATCCTTCTAAAAAGGCAAAATTGGGACACAGAGACACTTGCACAGGAAGAAGGCCACATGAACACATAGGCAGCGATTGGGATGATGTATCTTGCATCTACAAGCCAAGGAACTCCAAAGAATGACAGGAGCTGGCAAATAGGCATGGGGCATTTTCTCTGTTCCTCAGTTCCATAAGATCACTGCCTTCAGAAGTGACCAACCCTACCAACACCTTGCTCTCAGACTTCCAGACTCCAGAACCATAAGATACTAATTTTCTGTTGTCTAAGCCATGCAGTTCATGGCACTTTGTTATAGCACAGTCACAAATGAACCAGGTTCCATTCTGAGCATTCTGTTTATATTATCTTTGAATCCTCTTCCTAAAAAAATTAAAAAATATTTTTTTTAACTTTTTTTTTTGAGAGACAAAGAGGGACAATGCACGAGCAGGGGAGGAGCAGAGAGGGAGACACAGAACTTGAAGCAGGCTTCAGGCTCTGAGCTGTCAGCACAGAGCATGATGTGGGGCTTGAACCCACGAACCATGAGATCATGACGTGAGCTGAAAGCAGACACTTAACTGACTGAGCTACCAGGTGCCCCTAAGATTTTTTTAAAATCTTTATTTTTGAGAGAGACAGAGAGACAGACAGACAGAGAGACAGAACATGGCGGGGGGGGGGGGGGTAGGGAGAGGGAAACAAAAAATCCGAAGCAGGTCCAGGCTCTGAGCTGTGAGCACAGAGTCCAATGTGGGGCTTGAATCCATGAACCATGCATGACATTACCACCTGAGCCGAAGTCAGATGCTTAACCAACTGAGCCACCCAGGTGCCCCTCTTTGAATCCGCTTTAACATCAGTCCTGTGGTCTGAAGATTTGCGTGACTTATTAATTGGTAGGAAATGAGTGGCTGGGCGATGGAGGAAGAATTCTTTTCCTTTCCTTTTTACCACCAACAGTACATTCTAGTGGGGTTTTCAAAGTACACAGGGCTGCAAGGGCCTTGGGGGATAGGGTGAGGTAGGATTCGTATCCTGCACATGTGACTTTGCTCATAGAATTCTCACATGAGGCTACTAGAAGATGCCATGTTTAGGACTCTCCTTAGCACAGATGCTGTTTTCAAGAGAAGGAAAAGGGGAAGCAGCTCTTGTGTGCCTAGAGAAGAGGAAGGGTGGTATGAATTTTAGCCCAGGGACTCCGAGGGCATTCTTTACTTCTGGACTAAATGCGGGCTCCCCAGAGCCTATTCTGATTCAAACCTCTCTGAGCACTAAGGCTCTCCAGTGCTTTAGTGTTTTTAAATTTCCCTTTCTGACACTGCTTAAAATCTATTTCAGTTCTCCTCCCTGTCCCAGTCAAGTTGATTTTCTCATGCTTTATTCCAACAAGCCCTTTGCAGTACAAGGAAGAAAACAGACGCCACATTACGAAACCCAAAGGACAAGGGGCTGAACGCCACGTCATAAGCTAACATGTGCCCTAAATACGGTCGCCAAGTCAACCAGCCAACATGGCTGCCAATCACCTGCGTCCGTATTGAGTGATCTGCAGCCGGATTACGAAGATTAAAACCAGTCCTGATGACGTGCAAAAGTGGGCCCGACTGATCGTATCGATTCTTCCCCACTGAGAGGGAATCACAGGTTAGCAGGCAGAAATCAATTCCACTGCATTAAGCTAAGCCAAGTGGAGATTTATTCGTACCATGCTTGGGAACGTCTTTACGAAAATGGGGAATATTTTTTTAAATCTGTGTACAGATACATACACTCGTTTATAAATAAATACTTAAGTATTTACATAGATACCTGCGCCTTCTTCCTTTTTTGTAATATTTAAAAATCTGAAGCACAATGGTACAGAACACAAGGCTCTCCCACCTCCAATTGTGTTTTTTTTTTTTTAAACGAAAGAAGCTATGTGTGTTGAGATGTCGTCGACTTGGCTAGTTTAACAGTACCCCAGATTTCAGGACGGAATGGGAGAGCAGATACGCATCCACTGCAGCCAAAGAGGCAAAGGGAGCCATTTGCTCTTGAGGAAATCATCATTTTTGGCTCTTTAAATTAAAGAAACCTGGCCCTAGGCTTCAATGCACCATAGGGAACACAGAATTCATTCTCTTCCCTCCTCCAGTGAGAACACACAGGCTGGGGCTGAAGAGAGCTTTCAGAATGAACAATGGGTGGAAAACACTGCCCTTCCAGCAGTGAGAAATGTGAAATTCCACTCCTACCCTCACACATGTCACCAGGGAGCCATCCTGTGTGCTCCATCAGTACCGGGACACCAGCCAGGCAATCATTTGTACTCAGGGGCTCAGCCTTAACCTAAAAAATCATCAGAAGAGCCAAAGAGGGGTTCCTCCCCATCCCTCATCACTAAGAAATAAGGAACACAACATTTTACCACCAGAAACTGTTTGTGGTTCTGACTGAGAATGGTTTCGAGCTCATTCTTCCTTTAGGCAAGCTGTCTATCGACTTCTGAGCCTGCCTTGCCTAAGACACTCATCTTCTGCCTTCACGACCATTCCCGGCCCTCAGGCCCTTTAAATGCATTGCTGGGCCTCTCGTGGGTGGCCTGTAAACCAACAAGGGTAGCATCATCAAACACACGAGATGAGGCAGTTAAGAGACTAGGGGTCAAGTTTATATTCAGCGTAGGCTATAAACTACCCATTCCCAATTCAGTGGAAAAATCAGTCATTGACCAAAACCTTTCAGTTGCTCAGAGCTGGGCACTGGGGCAAGAGGAGGCACCTGTGTCTTTGGGGAACAGTGTCTGCTGCACTCCTTCATCGTCCTGTCCCTCAGAACGGCACCTTGCATATGAGAGCACGTGTGGGTAGGCAGGCAGGGGAGGCTGGGTCAGAGTCTGCAGGCCTGAGTTCTCACCTTTGCTCTTCCACTTGGTAACTGTATGCCCTGGAAGAAGTAACAGGACCTCACCAAAACCACAGCTGCCTCAACTCTAAAATGAGACACAGGGGGCGCCTGGGTGGCGCAGTCGGTTAAGCGTCCGACTTCAGCCAGGTCACGATCTCGCGGTCTGTGAGTTCGAGCCCCGCGTCGGGCTCTGGGCTGATGGCTCAGAGCCTGGAGCCTGTTTCCGATTCTGTGTCTCCCTCTCTCTCTGCCCCTCACCCGTTCATGCTCTGTCTCTCTCTGTCCCAAAAATAAATAACCGTTGAAAAAAAATTTAAAAAAAATTAAAAAAATGAGACACAGGACTTCAGCTACTATTCCATGGTTTTGAGTAAGTTTGTGTGCATAAAAATGGGATAATAAAGATCGGATTCACAGTGGATGGGAGACCTAATAAGAAAGTAACTACAGAAGCATTTTTTTAAGTTGTTAAGGGACATCTAAATGTTAACTTTTGCCACGTGGAGAGGAGGAAATTCCTCAAAGACTTATCTGTAATATGAGCAATTTGGTACAATTATTGGTGGTCTGTAATCAATAAGTCACTAAATTTCTCCGATCACTGGTTTCCCCACCTCGATGGCTAGCCTTCCACAGGAGGAGAAAATGAAGTAAAGGAAGTGTAAATGTGTTTTTAAATCATAAACTGTCCTAGAAACGCAAGCAGTTATTATGTAGAGAACTCGTTTTGACTTTTGGCATTATGATGCACACACTGTTAGTTCTTGGCTCAATGACAGATTTTAATTGGCCTGGCTATGAAAATCTTATAGAGCTATTATGTGCTACACCTGTGATAGCCGTGCAGCGTGTTAATCAAGACAATTAGGCTGGGGACCCAGAGAATGGCTTTCCACCACTGTGCATAATCCTCCTCACTTTGAGAGGGAAATTAACAGCTGCTTTATGGTCGCTCATATTATCTCACTTTCTTGGAGAGAGATCCCAATCTGATCCACCTTGACGAAGCAACAACTATCACTGATGCTTGGAATGATACAACATCTGTGAAGAAATATTAGACTTTGGAAAGGCTTTTGGGCTGGGAGTAAAAATAAAAAAAAAAACACATCACGTGTGGCACTCGCTGGGTAAAACAGCCCCTGGATGACAGCCAGAATCAGAGGGAAAAAAGTTGATCTCTTTTTAGTGCTGTATTTGAGAAAAAAAAGGAACAGAGGATGAGCAGATCAATTTAGCTCTCAAAAAATTTATTCTCTAGTCTGCAAAAGGAGGAGAAGGAGGAGGCTCTTGGGGCAGTACTATTCTATATGCTCCCAAGTTTCTCATTAACATCAACTACAAAACCTTCTGGAATTTTCTTCATCTCCCCAACTCTTGGTAAGTCCATCTCTTCTGAGAAGTCTGAAAAATACATCTTGTTGACTGGATTTCATTTCAGCCCAGAGACTGAGCTGATAATCAGTGATTTAAAAAGTGGCAAATGTAAGTGTTTGCTATGTGATGGTCATAAGGTTCTGAATTTACATGGGTTTACCTCATTAGCTCCTGGGGGGTAAAGTGCTATGCAGATAGTTAACTCTCATTTTGTAGATATGGAAGCTGAGGCTTGGGAAGGCTGAACTAACAAGTTCACATCACAGAGTCCGGACTTAAATTCAGGTCTTCTGACTTCAAGACTTTTCCATAACACCATGCTGCTTGTCACCTGTGGAATGGATTCTAACATCCATTATGCAAGGACTGGGAAGCAGGTCTAATTTCTACGACCCCAGTAGCTAGGGCTGCACTTGTCACCTTCTAAGTGCTTATAGAATTCAACTTTGAGAGAAGAAGAGCTTCCTAAGTTGCTTATTATTTCTAGAATGAGCCTTGCACAATGGACAGCGCATTCTAAAATGAGAGCACCTAAAAGGTCCAGGATCCATTTCTAATCATCTCCTCTGCCTTGGCTGAGTCAGAGGACATGACTCTTGTTCCCTAAAGACTCTTGTCCTGGGGACACAAGTATGTCCAGTAGCAGCTGGCTCATTCCAATTGAGAAGATCCAGGAGGCTAGCTTTTGGTCTGGGTCTTCTCTATTCTGCATTGGAAGAGGCTGAAATGAATCATCATACCTGCAGTTTGCAATCTATGCACCAAAGTGCCCTGTGGTATCAAAGCAAACTCACAGGGGTACTGGAAGAGGCTTTAAATTTTGAGGGCAAAACACTAATATTTAACATCTGTCAGATACTGTAAGAACTAAACTAGCTAAACTATTTCAACATTTGTGTTTGTTTTTCCCCCTTTAATTACATCATATTTTTGCTAAGTTTTTTTTTTTTTTATAGTTAATGTGATTAAAACCAAGCACTGCATCAAAATCAAGGTGGAACAGACACAGAGGGTGGCAGTTTCCAATCTGATTCCAAGGGGTGAGAAGCTGTGTAGAGTCCGACAGAGCCATATATTTTGTTATAAGTAATTATAGTTAAGAATGAAATAGAACATGGTTTCTTTCAATTTATCTGTATTCTTTTTTTCAAACAGTTACTAAATTGTGAAGGTACACAGTTATAAGTAGATTGGACCTAACTAGTTAACAGAAATGTTAGGTTTTTCTTCTGCCCTAGGAACACCATGAAAACAATTACTGCAACCCTAAGCATGCATGAACTGAGATAGTGTGGCAATCTCTGTTCTCTCCCAATCCTGGTTTACTGGGAGGTGTACCAGGGATGACCCTGCCTCTGATTCCCCACTTGTAAGATGGCAGCCAACAAAACATTTCCCAGGCACTGGGCTCTTACCTGCAGGCTAGATAACAGGTTAGTTCTTAAGCACTGTAAATGTATGACCTCATTTAATTCATTTCCAAAATGGTGTGAGTGTGAAATTATTATTATTTTTTAACTTTGTTCTCTCTTTTTTTTAACATCATGATAGAAAGGTAATATAGTATAGGCAGTTTTAAGAAGTACGGCTTTTAGTTTTGTTGACTGTTTCCTTTGTAGTGCAGAAACTTTTTATCTTGATGAGGTCCCAATAGTTCATTTTTGCTTTTAATTCCCTTGCCTTTGGATGAGCACTGGGTGTTGTACGTAAGTGATGAACCATGGGGATCTACCCCCAAAACCAACAGCACACTTTACACACTGTATGTTAACCAATTTGAAAATAAATTATATTTAAAAAAAAAAAAAAAAGTAGGGTTTGAAATTGGAGTCAGATTTTTTACCAGCCTCTCTTTTACCAACAAGGGGCCTCCTCAATGCCCATCACCCATTTTGCCCCACCCACACTCCCCCCATCAACTCTCAGTTTGTTCTCTGTATTTAAGAGTCTCTTATGGTTTGCCTCCCTCCCTCTCTGTTTGTAACTACTTTTTCCCCCTTCCCTTCCCCATGATCCTCTGTTAAGTTTCTCAAGTTGCACATATGAGTGAAAACATAGGATATCTTTCTCTGACTGACTTATTTCACTCAGTATGATACCCTCCAGTTCCATCCATGTTGCTACAAATGGCAGGATTCCATTCTTTCTCATTGCCAAGTAGTCTTCCATTGCATATATAAACCACATCTTCTTTATCCATTCATCAGGTGATGGACATTTGGGCTCTTTCCATAATTTGACTAGCATGAAACTTTTAGGGTCTCCATTTTTCAGATGAGGAAAAGAAGCTCAGGGAGGCTAACAAACTGCCCAGGGTCACTTAGCTAGTAAGTGGCAGAGCAGACACTTATGTCTAAAGCTGTTTGATCTCCAACGCCTGTATTTTACTTTAATTAAGCTTTTAATTTTGAGAATACTGTAGATTCAATGAAGTTTTATAATTAATAATATAAAGAGTTTCTATGTACTTTTTGCTCAATTCCTCCCAATGGTAACATCTTGGAAAGCTACAGTATCACAACCAGATACTGACATTGATATGGTCAAGATACAGACCACATTGCCATTCCTTCAAGGATTACTCATGTTGCCTCTTTAGAGCCACATACTCATCTTCCTCCAGGTACTACCCTCTCCTTCACCCCAGGAAATCCCTAATCTTGTCTTCACCTTCATAACAATTTTGAAAGGACAGAATTAGAGAAATGGAGAACAGATTAATGGTTGCCAGGGGTGAAGGAGAAGGTCCATTATACTACCTAAACTTTTATTGCTGAGTCATGGGTATGGAGGTGGGGCATCTTGTTTAAACCCTTCACCCACTGAAGGACATGTGAGTTGTTTCCAAGTTTGGCCAACTACAACACAACAATAGACACTGTGTCAAGGAGTGTGTGCAGGGTTTTGTGTGAGCATTAAGTGTAAGATACATGTCAAGGACTGCAGTTCCTGGGTCCCATCTCAGTTGCATGTTTAGGTTTTTAAAGAAATTGTCAAATTGTTTTCCAGAATGGGTGTACCATTTTACATTCTCACCAACATTACATGTGATCAAGTTTCTCCACATCCTCACCAGCATTTGGTATTGTCACTATTTTTTATTTTAGCCACTATGACAGATATGTAGTGACATCTTAATGTGGTTTTAATTTGCCTTTTCCTAAAGGCTAATGATTGAACACCTTCTGATGTTATTTGCCATGTGTATGTTCTCTTTTGTGAATGCCTCTTCACATTTCTTTTGGTCCGTTTTTTTTGGGGGGGTATGACTATATCAAAGTTAAAGCTTTATTGTGCTCACTTGGGCAGCATATATAAAGTTAAAGCTTTATTTATTTATTTTTAATTTAAATTCAAGTTAATTAACATGTAGTGTATTAATGATTTCAGGATTGGAATTTAGTGATTCATCACTTATGTGTAACATCCAGCACTCATCCCAACAAGTGCCCTCCTTAATGCTTGCTGGACATTTAGCCCATCCCCCACCCCCCAGTACCCTGCCAGCAACCCTCAGTTTGCTCTCTGTATTTAAGAGTCTGTCATGGTTTGTCTCCCTCTCTGTTTTTATCTTATTTTTGCTACCCTTCCCCTATATTCATCTGTTTTGTTTCTTAAATTCCACATATGAGTGAAGTCATATGATATTTGTCTTTTTCTGACCAACTTATTTCGCTTAGCATAATACACCCTGGTTCCATCCACGCTGTTGCAAATGGCAAAATTTCATTCTTTTTGATCACCAAGTAATATTCCATTGTATGTATAAACCACATCTTCTTTATCTATTCATCAGCTGATTGACATTTGCTTTTTGCCCATTTTCTAACTGGATCATTTTTATAATGAGTTTTAAAGGTTCTTTATATATTTCAGAGACCGGCTTTGCCTGATAGGTGGTTTCTAAGTATTTTCTCCTAGTCTGTAGCTTAACCGTTCATCCTCTTAACAGGGTCTTTTGCAAAGCAAACAGCTTTAATTGTGGTGAGGTTCAATATTGAACTTTCCTTTTATGATCATGTTTTGGAGTCAAGTGTAAGATTTTTTTGCCTAGTCTAATCCTGACGATTTTGTATTGTTTTTTCCTAAAAAATTTATAGCTTTAAAATTTACAGTTAGGTCTTTGATCCACTAAGTTTTTGTGTAAACGTGAGACTCAGATGTCAGCTCGAGTTTTCTCTATAGATTTCTAGTTGTTCCAGCAGCACTGGATGGAAAGGCCATCATCTCTCCTCCATTAAACTGCTTTTGCACCTTTGTCCCAAGTCGGTGGGTCCTATTTGTGTACATCTGTTTCTGGATTCTTCATTCTGTTCCAGAGATCTAGGGGTCTATCCCTGTTAATACCACGTATTGCTAGTCTTGACTACGGTCACTATATAGTAAGTCTTGAAATTAAATAGATTTATTTCTCCCCTTTATTATTCTTTGAAAAAAATATTTTACTTGTTCTAGTTCCTTTGACTTCCTATAGAAGTTTAAGAAGAATCCTGCCTGTATCTACAAAAAATCTTGGTAGGATTTTGATAGGATTTCTATTAAACCTACATGACAATGTGGGGAGAATTAACGTCTTTACTGCATTAAGAAATCAACATCTATGCTTGTAAACACCAAGTAACAACACTTCTTTATTTTGGGACTAGAGTCACAAGTTCCATTGCCCAAAAGAGGCCCTATGTACAAGGTTTAACAACATGTATCATTTTTTTGGTTGCAAATTGGATACAGACTTATATTTCTCTCCTATGCAAAAACAATAAGTCAATCAGATGTTAAAATGACAAGAAACGCTCAATCTCAGCATTAAAAATGACTAGGGGGTAGTGGGGACTGTGGCTTGCTGGAGAAAGCATGACCCCTATGAACAGGGTACTGTTACTCAATTCCTCTAGTTGTTGAGACCATGGGAACAACATTACTCTATCTTCTAAATTTTCAAGAGAAGTGAGAAATCCATTTTTTTTAATCTAAAATGTCAGCAGCCACTGTGAATTAACATAGAACAAAAAAGGTGAAACACACACCTTGCTGGGCTGAATCCAGAAGACCAGCAGCCTCTCTGTGGTTTCTGAGTTCGAGGGGATAACAAGAGAAGGTCCTCAGCCTCAAGGAGCTTACACTCCATCAAGAGCAAGAGACAAACACCACAAAGGAGTACGTCATGCACTGGTATCAGCGGGAGCTGTAGGAGCACATGAGAAGACCTTTAACTCTGCTCTGGGAGGTCAGGGACGGCTCCCTGGGGAAGTGAATTTACACAACAACTCAAAGTAGCTGATTCCATATGTGCTATTTAATCCATAGCACCTCAAGCAAACATTGGTAGGATCAGAGAGCAGCGCAAAGCTCTATTTCTGGGCATCACAGAAAGCAATAAAGAGGTCATAGAGTTCAGTGTTTCTCCAAATGCCATGTCACTTGTTAGAAGGGATTATAAAGCAAAAGCTTTCTAGAGGTGAACAGCCTCCTGATGGTCTTAGAATAATTCTGAGCTTCTTAAAATCACTTACAGGGTCTTGTGTGGTGTGACTCTGCCTGCCTCTTTAGCCTCCTCTTATCTTCCCTCACTCCTGACTTCCTTCTGTTTTTCCAAGATATCAAGACTCAAGGTCTTTGCATTTTGTCACTCAGCCATCCATCTACCCAACCATTAATCCAGCCAGCCACCCATCCAAGAAAAACTGGTTGAGGGCCACTATTCCAGGTATTTGAAATACAAAGTAAACAAAGCTGATTCATTTCTTACTCTCATGGGGCTTACATTATAATAGCAGAGACAGAAACACACACATAACGTGCCCACTCTGCTATATGAGGAGTTCTACGAAGTGAAGTTAGAAAGTGCTGAGGCACAGCAAGAATGGTGATGGCCATTTTCGATAGGGGTTGGGGAGGCTTCTGGTTAATATTTAAACAGAGCTTGAATTAAGTGATGGAGCAAACCACAAAAGCATGGGGTGGGTGGGGGAGAGTTTTCCAGCAAGAGGGACCCACAAGTGCAAAGTGCCTGAGGTGGGAACATGTTTGGCCTATTTGTGGAGTAGCTAGAAGGACAGCATCCCTGAAGCGGGAGAGTGGTAGTAAAACAGGGTTGGGGAGGAAGCCAGATGACGTGAGACTGTGTAGGCTTCAGTCAGTACTGAGATTTTATACCCAATGTAAGGAGAATCCAGCAGAGGATGTGAACAGGGCAGTGATATGATGTGACTTACAGAGAGTGGACAGTGGTGGAGACGTGAAAGCAGAGAAATGCGTTAGGAGGTTATTCCAGTGGTCCAGGTGAGAAACGCTGATGTGCTGGCAGCAGTGAGGGCAGGGAGATGCCGGCCAACTTGGGACACTCTGGAGATAGGGGTGACAGGACTTTAAGAGTCAGCGATGACTGCAAGGGTTCAGCCCTGAGCAACTGATACATTTACTTGCATCAAGACCATTCTGTGCCTACAACTTCTCAAGGCTGGCTCCTTACCATGATTCAGATCTCAGAGTGAGATGGCCTCTTTTGAATTCTTCCCTGACTACCCACCCTCCATCCTTTTAGTTGCTCTCAGTTTAATTTTAATTCTGAGGACTTACAAATATCTGAAACTATCTTATTCATTTTATTTGACTGATTTTTCATCGGGATCCCCCAATGGAATGCAAGGAATAAGGATCATGTCTGTTTTGTTTTTTGCTTCATCCTCAGTCCTTAATTCAGTACCTCAATCGTAGAATATGGTCAATAAATACTTGTTGAATGAGGCTTGGAAGGTGTGGCACAGGTTAAACAAGCCTCCAGGTTTCTTCAGCATGGTTCTTTTTTGAGCCTTTAATAAAGCAATTAGTTAATGGACTAAATAATATTGATTATCCAGCCCAGGCTCTGTGCCAGGCTCTGGGGCAACAGAAGTTTGCAGGAAACGCACAGACCACAGCCCTGTGGAGCTTACAGCACACCGGGGGAGGTATAATAAATAATCTTACAAACATGGATGTCCACTGTGCCAAGAATTCAGGAGGGAAAATATACAGTGTGTGATCTGGGGATCCGACATTGTCAGGGAGCTCAGCTTTTGTGAAATGAGATCTACTGGAAATGCCATTGCAGGCCTTGGGGATCTCTAAGCAGGGTATATGCTGTGACTATACTATTTTCACAGAGGTTCTTGTGAGGGGAAAAAAAAAAACACATTTTGGCAAAAGGTGAACTAGCCCAGCCTTCTCATGCACTAGGGTTCAGCAGGGTTAGGCACTCAGATGGAGAAGAGCAGCTGGCATATGAAAGAACTAGGGTTTTGCATTTATCGTGATATTTGTAAAATGGCAATGCTATCTATTTAAATAAGACTGTAGAGAGAAAGAAAGGCATTGATGTCTATGAAGAGCTGAGCACGGTCTCTGGTACCTAAAACACACTCAGTATCTGGTAATGATTACAACTGGATTTCAAATTCTTACGGGTAATCACGTTAACACTCTTCCTACACACACATACCAAACGGCACAGTTCCTTACACATAGTAGCGGCTCAATTAGTATAGATTGAATGAATGAAGGATGGCTGTCTCAATGATACACTATTTTGGATCTGTCCAACCCTTCTCACTCATGATGGGCAGGTAAACAAAGAGAAATTAATCAGACCAAATCCTTTTATGTGGTTCACCTGTCTCCAGGTTGGTAGCTGCTGTTAATTATTGATATTATTAATTATTGATCAGGGTTGGTAGCTGCTATTAATGATTCTTGCCAGCCGAGGACACTTGGAAGCTTGAATGGAAGGAAGTCAGTCTGGTTATTGGGTTTAAAGTGAGGATCATTTATACGGTGGGAGGGCTCAGAGGATTCTGTGATTTTATGCACCACTAACTTGCAATAAAAAGACACAGCCAAAGTCCAGAAATAGTTGCTACTAAAATGGCATTTAACTTTGCATTGAAATCCACATGCTGGTTTGTGCATGTGATTTCTCAGCTGCTACCGTAACGGAGGAAGTCATTTTGAATGAACAATAATCAACCTGGTTCTCCAGGGGCAACTTGTACCTGAGAACCTCTGAGTCCTTTGTAAACAACCGTTAAGCTTCCCTGTCTCCAGAGGGATGAGCTCCTCAATTTTTTGTTTAAATCAAGCAGAGTTCAAGGAGGGAGGCTGCCATCAGGAGCAAAGGAGGATAATTCTCAGGCTTCTCCCAAACCCCGACTTGAAAAAGGCCAAAATAACCTCCAAGGCCCCTAAGACATTTGACCTAATAAGGTTCTACCACAAGTCCCTCCAACCAGCAAGTGGGAGAGGAATGAAGGGTTGGAAATAAGAACAGTTATTCTGGAGGGCCATGTGATAGCAACTGTTACAATAAATAGACCCTGCAACTGAGTGACTGCACTTCAGGGCATTTTTACTAGAGACATGCTGGTATGTGTACCAAAGAGGCATTAAGAAAGCACCCTCATTGTTGTGTTATCTACAGGAAGGAAAATACGAGATCTCAAGGTATCTATAACAAGGAGAATGATTAAATAGATAGTGGAAAAGTATGCAGCTGTTCAAAGAATAAGCCAGGACATATATTAAGTCAGCACATATAATCTATCTATAGTAAGACATCGTTATGTGAAAAAAGAAGGAAATTTCAGAATTATATGTTCAGTATGCCACATGAGGTGGTTTTAAAATGTGTCCAGAATTTCTTTGATACTCATATAGCAACTGGAGTTTGACCAGCCTCTCCTTGACTGTGGGTCAGACTGAGTGACTCACTCGTAAATAGAATACGGCAGGAATGACAATGTGTCACTTCCAAGACTAGGTCATAAAAAGGCATTGTGGTTTCGTGATCTCTTCCGCTCTCTCACTTGCTCTAGACGAAGCTAGCTGTCATGCTGTAAGAACACTCAAGGAGCCCCATGGAGAGGTTCATGTGGCAGCGTCCTGCTAACAGCCAGTGAGGGGCTGTGTCCTCCATCCAGCAGATGGGGGAGCCACCAGCAAAGCAATCCTGCAGTCCCAGTCCAGCCTTGGGATGACTGCTGTCCCAACTTACATCCGTAAGCCAGAGCCTATCAGCTCAGTCACTCCTGGGTTTCCTGCTTATTTCAAAGCATTAAATTTTATGGCTGCAGTCGACAACTAGTATACCATTTACAGAACCATAAAAATTTAAAATGTAATGCATACACATAGAGAGACAAATGTGTAGAGAAAGGTCTGGAAAGAGATATGCTGCAGGGGTTTGTGGTCACCTCTGAGGACTGGGGTCAGGAGAGTGGAGGTGAAATTAGCGTCACCTGTTCTGTCTCTGTTTTTGTTGTACACACTCTAATAAATACTAGTGGCCAAAGTTTTTAAAATAATAAAAGGGAGGACATATAATTTAAAATCCCAGAACTTTGAAAGTGCCTGGGTGGCTTAGTCAGTCGAACGTCCAACTCTTGATTTCCTCTCAGGTAATGATCTCATGCTCGTGGGATTGAGCACTGTGCCCGGCTCTGTGCTGAGCGTGAAGTCTGCTTAGGATTCTTTCCCTCCCTCTGTCTTTGCACCTATCCCCACCAAATAAATAAATAAACATTAAAAAAAAAAACAACCACGTTGCCTTAAAAAAAAATAATAAATATATAAAATTCCACTACTTTGGAATGTCATGGCAAGTCCGGTAGGTCTGAGCTTACCTTTGATCATCTCCAAGAAATGAGGTTGCTTAGCAAACTTGTTTAATAATAAGCAAGGTGGTTAGTGGGGCTTTTCAACCTCCCTAAGAGAGCCAACTCCTATCAGTTATTATTAAAGATCATTTCTGCTTAAGTCATACATATTAAATTATTTGTATCTTTATTTCTTATCTATAGGTAAAGTAGTTCAAAGAGACCTTTATTTGGACAACATCAATTCATAATATTCTTACTCTCAAAGAGTAGTCAAAATGTCTTGAAAGTGAAAAAGTTACCTCCACTAAAAATGACATGTTATATATTAACACAGGCTGGTCTTACCAAGCAGTTTAAAATCAAAGGGGTCTGGGGGCACCTGGGTGGCTCAGTCGGTTGAGCTTGCGACTTCAGCTCAGGTCATGATCTCACGGCCAGTGAGTTCAAGCCCGTATCAGGCTCTGTGCTGACAGCTCAGAGCCTGGAGCCTGTTTCGGATTCTGTGTCTCCCTCTCTCTCTGGCCCTCCCCCACTTGCACTCGGTCTGTCTCTCTCTCTCTCAAAAATAAAATAAAAAAATAAATAAAAAATAAAAAAAATAAAATCAAAGGGGTTTTATCATAGGACCAAGGTTACCCAAGACGTATTTTTAAAGTAACTCTGTCTTGGAATTGTTTTAGGCTTGGGCTAATTTGTTTTCCAACTTTGAGCCTGGGGATCTGCACGATTTAATATAAGTTTTGTAGCAAGGACCCTGATCCCCATCTGTGGCTAGACTGGCTGCAGGCACCACAGCCTCATGCATTTTCAGTGGAATTGGGTCCGGAGCTTAGTGCAAAATGCCTTCTGGGTGACTGACCAGAAATTCAATCACAGCACATTCATTTCAAAAATCCCTTTCATGTATCATTTAAAAGCAGCCTGCATATTTGAATTTGCATATCTCTGGATTTTGGAAATGCGGGAGAAGAATGGATTCCTGTTTGGTTTTCAGGATGATAGGAGGGAATACACTGGAGGCATTTCCTTTCCTTGACTACTGGGTAGATTTAGTACTACTGAAACATTCTGAAACAGCAGTTCATAACATAAGCCATTGTCCCATGGAGCTCGAGAATAAGAATAACTAACATTTATAGAGCGTTTTACACTCTACAAAGTGCGTTAGCATTCACTGCCTCATTTAATAGGCAGAGAGGCTCTTAATTATGCTTTCTGATGAGGGGACAATGATTCTTTCAATTCTAGCATCTGCAGAGATTGCTCTGGTTTTCCCTTCGTATGGACCCACTAAAGAAATAATGATGCTAGCTCTCGCTTCCCCAGGCTGGGAAAGAGTACGCTGTAGCAGGTGTGAGATCCATTAATTTCACTACGCTGCAGCTTGCTCCAAGTTTCTTTCCATTATCTCAAATGGATATATGTGATTCTGTTCTAGGAAGACAGGAGCGCAGGAGCCAGATGCCTGCATTTGAATCTTGGCTCTGTCATTTTCTAGCTACCTCGTCCTGAGCAGATTTTTTAAATCTCTTTAATATTTAACATTATTTAACTTCTCAGTTTTCTCATCTGAAAAATGGGGCAGATAGTACTTGTGTAGTCCTCATAGGGTTTTCATGAAAATTCAAGGGCTGAGTTCATGCAGAGCGCTTAGGAAAGTGGGCGCTACAGAGTCAACGATTTGTAACCGTCTGTGCTGTTTCTTGTTGTACAGAATGAGCTGCGTCCTAGGTTGGATGGGGGACAAGACACGTCCATCAATATTCGTTCAGGGTACTACTGAGCAGCAGATGGGCACAGTGTCAAGCTCGGAGGCTATACCAGATGTGTCCTCCTCCTCACGAGGCTTACATTCCAGTGGAGGAGGTAGATAAGACCAAAATTTAATAAAGGTTAATGAAGTGGTCAGAGGATAAAAATTGCAGAGTTGAGCTAGAGAGTGGGGGCTGGGTGCTGAGTGCCAGCAGAGTATTCTTCTGATTTGAGGATGTGAAAAGCCAGTCTTTCAAAACACATGGGGAAGAACTGTCCTGGTGGCAGGAACTGATGAGTGAGGGTCACGCAGGAGCAAAGAGCACAGTGAGTGGACTACTGGACAGAGAGGGAGAGAGGTGAGCAAGGCGCCCAGGCGATGGTGAAGGGCCACGGTCTTGTCCCACGTGTATACAGAAGCCACACAAGAGTGGGAGGCAGATAAGGAACATGGCTCCATATCCATTGTGTAATTGTTGTGTCCGTTGACATTCTGCACAAATTTATTGTACATAATTACCCATTACACACATATACACATAGATTGAAAAATAGCACTGGCTGTCGTGTGTGGTGAGGACTGTGGGATGGAAGGACTAGAGGAGGAACATAGTAACAGAAGTGACATGTGCCAGCCAAGAAGCACAAAGTGCCAGTGGGGTCCTCAGGAAAAATGTGGACAACCAGCGAAGGGAGGACCATTTGAGACGACTTTGAAGTGGGCACTCCTTTTAGACATGCAAGGGTGTCTGGAAAACACAGATGGCTTCACTAATTGTTGTATATCTTGCAAAGAGGCCATACGGATCTACGCTGGAGTGTCCCAAATTTCATGTATGGATCTCTGAAAACTGCACGTAGATGTGATATGAAAAAGGCAATGTCAGAGTATCTCTTGCATCCCAAACTACACTGGTCCTCGGACTTGCCGGTGGAATCAAACCACAAGGAGTTTTCTAGAACAACCATTACTTGATCTGTATCCAAGTGGAACCCTTTGCCCTGACCTCATCTTGGCTTCTGAAGGCCAAGGATACCTATAGAGCCTTCCATTTTCTACAAGGCATCAAGGTAAAAGGAAACCCTTCCATGCGATGAAGCTGCGTAAGCACAGGCAGTCTGAGGCCCAAATGAAAAGGACAGAGGAAAGACGTCAAACTCCCAGTGAGAGCTGAATAGACCAGTCCAAACAAAGAGCTTACATCGTGACACCACTGCTCAGCTTGTTTTGCCCACATCATAGTTCTGTTTATGCAATATTTCTGCCTGGTAGGCCACTCCCACCTCTCAATATTAACACCAGTGATGTCAGCATTCTCTAGAATTGCTCATACAAGCACTCTCTTTGGACTAGAGGTTTACAATGGTCAGATGACTGAAATTCCAAACGACTGCCCAAAAGGTTCAACCTGCAGCAGCAAAAGAACATCCGAACTAGCTTCCCAGGACATGGGTTCAAGTGATGGGTCTGTCATGGGCCAGCTGTATGATTCAGGGCGGGAACCCTCATCCCTTGAATTTCAGTTTCCCCTTGGTCAAAATCTATCAACACCCACCTCAAAGATTTGTCATGGGGATTACCTATGACGTATGTCCAAGTCTCTTCTCAAATTAATAAAATGTAAGTATGGTGCTGTCATCATCATCAAATAATGTCAAATGCTTGCATGGCATTTTTAAATATCTATATATTTTCACTTGCTGTATTTCATTAGCCAATTGACTAAATTTTTTTAATATTTATTTACTTTTGAGAGAGAGAGAGAGAGGAACAGAGCATGAGCAGGGGAGGGGCAAAGAGAGGGGGAGACACAGAATCCTAAGCAGGCTCCAGGCTGTCAGCACAGAGCCCCATGCAGGGCTTGAACCCACAAACTGTGAGATCATGACCTGAGCCGAAGTCAGACACTCAATGGACTGAGCCACCCAGGCGCCCCGCCAATTGACTAATTAATGAGTTGCACAAAGCCTGCACTAAGTTGGCTCCATCAGAGGTAAACAAACAAACAAACAAACAAACAAACAAACAAACAAAAAACCCTCTTGTCTGATTTTGGCTCACCCCAAATCCCCAGCATCCAGACAAGTAACACTAGCTAATAGTAGGTGCTCAATACACATGTGGTGAACGAAAGATCCAAGAATGAAGAAAAACCACTCCAGGGAAGAGAATATCACTCCCACTTCACATGTTTGGATTCTGAGCGACAGGAAGGTTCAGTCGTGCCACCAACTAAAATTTCACAGTGAAATGTGAGACGGCACTGTGCCTAATACTGCCTCTACTGTCTCTTAAGCCTGTCCACATCAGATCTCTGCTTTCTTCTACACAGAGTGCATTTTCTATTTTTTTTTTTTATTTAAAAAAAAATTTTTTTTTCAACGTTTATTTATTTTTGGGACAGAGAGAGACAGAGCATGAACGGGGGAGGGGCAGAGAGAGAGGGAGACACAGAATCGGAAACAGGCTCCAGGCTCTGAGCCATCAGCCCAGAGCCTGATGCGGGGCTCGAACCCACGGGCCGCGAGATCGTGACCTGGCTGAAGTCGGACGCTTAACCGACTGCGCCACCCAGGCGCCCCCAGAGTGCATTTTCAAATGGAATTCAAGCCCAGCACTTTTCCAGTGTGGTGTTTTAGTTCCTTCCTTCAGCCATCTGCTCTTTTATCTGTCAAAACTTATTGATTTTATTTGAAAACTTTTAATTAGAATCTTCCAGGCAGTTGCAGAGTTAAGTTTAGAAGTTTTCCACTGGTCTCATCCACAGCAGCTGCAGTAAGGCAATAAGGCTTATAATTTAAATTCATTTTTCTCTCCATGCTGATGTCACCTTCTTTTTCCCTGGCTCTTTCATTGTTCCAGGAAGTTACATGAGGTTGAAGAGCCACCAGACTATTACTGCTTCTTAGAAATGACCTTTCAGGGGCATCTGAGTGGCTCAGTTGGTTGAGAGTCCGACTTCAGCTCAGGTCATGATCTCACAGCTTGTGAGTTCGAGCCCTGCATTGGGCTCTGTGGCTGACAGCTCGGAGCCTGGAGCCTGCTTCAGATTATGTCTCTCCCTCTCTCTCTGTCCCTAACCCACCCACTCACATTCTGTCTCTGTCTCTCTCAAAAATAAATAAACATTAAAAAAATTTTTTTTAAAGAAATGACCTTTCAGGGAATTTTCCTTATGTGACAAGATGCTGGTAAAGCTAGGACAATAAAGAACATACTTCCCTTCTACCTCATTTTTTAACCCAAAGGTTATGGAAGACTTTACAAACATTCATTAAGCCAACCTCATAATACTCCAGGAAAAAAGAATTCTCCAGTGCAGAAAACCAAAACTGAACTTAAAGTTACCTAAGCAGCATATTTAGAGTCAGCCTATCAGCAACAAAACTACATCTGTTGTATCACGGAACTGTCCCCACCTTCACCCCTCCTCTGCTGTAGGCTTAGGAAGCACCTACTCATCCTACAAGACCCACTCAGGTATCACCTTCTCTAGGAAGCCTCTCTTACTTCTACCTTCCATGTCCCATTAGGTGTTCCTCCCCCCTCCATTGTAGCTCAATATTTTTAGTATGCATCTTCCTACAACCATTACTAAAATTTCTGCAGTTTGTATTCTTGCTTATCTCTCTTCCTACTCTCCAGTATTACTAAGGCTATGCACCCATTTTTTCTCAACAAGGACACATACAAATTCATTATTTTTGTGTTCTCCAAATCTATCCCATAGTCTGGCATGTAACAGATGTTCAATACGTGTGGTTTTAATTGAAGAGATTCCTGCTCTGTTTTGATCATAGATTTATTTACGTGTTTGTTTATTTTTAAAGATTTTATTTTTAAGGGGTATCTGGTGGTTCAGTTCGTTAAGGGTCTGACTCTTGACTTCAGCACAGGTCACGATCTCACTGTTTGTGGGTTTGAGCCCTGCGTCGGGCTTTGTACTGACAGTGTGGAGCCTGCTCGAGATTCTCAATCTCTCCCTCTCTCCCCTCTCTCTGCTCCTCCCCTGCTCATGTGCCTGCTTGTGTACATGTTTTCTTTCTCAAAATAAATCAACTTAAAAAAATATTTTATTTTTTAAGTAATCTCTACACCCAAAGTGGGGCTTGAACTTACAACACCATGATCAAGAGTTACATGTTCTACCAGCCAGGTACCACTAGATTTTAGTTTTTAGAGCTTTTTAGGTTCAGAGAAAAATTGAGAAAGTACCGAGATGTCCCATTAACCCCCTGCTCCCACACATGTGTATCTTTCCCCATTATCAACAATCTCCAGCAGAGTGGTGCCTTTGTTACAATTGATGAACCTTCACTGACACATCATTATCACCCAAACTCCATAGTTTACATTAGGTCTCACTCTTGGTGTCATATATTCTATGAGCCTGGACAAATGTAAAATGACACATATCCACCATTGTATCATACAGACGAGTTTCACGGCCTTAAAAACCCTCTCCTTTACAGGATTCCATTATCAGCCATCAAAGCACACTTTATACAGCATGGCTAGAAGACTCTTAGCTTACAATTTAGTACCAAATTGATTTAAAAAGAAAAAAACAAAAAAACCTTGTAGAACAAGACTTTCTCAACCTGACCTTTTCTAATTTCCCTATAAACTAAACAGACTGGCACACTGAAGAACTTGTGGTTAATAGCGGTCTACATCACACTGAGCCAAAGAGCTTCTACTGTCTGCCTTACAACTGTTTTAGGGTCCTACAAAATTTAATGCTCCACACAGTGCCTGGACCGGAGGTTCTCACCCTATTTTGTACAGCAACACATATTACTGAAGGGTCCAAATGGGATACTCTGACTGGCAACCCATTGTGACTTTCTTTTCTCTTGACTTGAGAGAGAGGGCATAGGGACAGAACTGAGAAGGAATGATGGCATTACAATTTAGATCTACTTTAACTTATATAAGAAAGCAAAGCATTGGGGTGCCTGGGTGGCTCAGTTGGTTAAGCGCCCGACTTTGGCTCAGGTCATGATCTCACGGTTCATGAGTTCAAGCTCTATATTGGGCTCTCTGCTGTCAGCTGGGAACCTGCTTCAGATCCTCTGTCTCCCTCTCTGTGCCTCTCATCTGCTCGTGCACTGTCTCTCAGAAATAAACATTTGTTTTATTTTTTTTAATGTTTATTTATTTTTGAGAAAGAGAGAGAGACAGAGCTCAAGTGGAAGAAGGGCAGAGAGAGAGAGGGAGACACAGAATCTGAAGCAGGCTCCAGGCTCTGAGCTGTCAGCACACAGCTCGATGTGGGGCTCGAACTCACAAACTGTGAGATCACAATCTGAGCCGAAGTCAGACACTCAACCGAATGAGCCACCCAGGCACCCCGAAAAACAAATGAACATTAAAAAAAAGAAAGCAAAGCATCTGTCAATTCCAATGCTTTAGCTGCTGTTAGTAATTATTGTGTTAAGTGTCACAATTACCGTGAAGTAGCAAGAGTGTGTTACGTCACCACATTATGCCTGGCTGGCCTGCTACCAGATTCCGAAGACAGTGAGAGCAACTGGTGTTCTTAAATAAGTTTTGGATAAAAGGAAGTGTATTTTTTTTTGCAGTTGACAAACCGTTTCTACACTATGAAAAAATGAAATGAGGTAATTGCATACAAAGAATTTGGCACAGCATGTAACAGCATGTAACAGAGAGCAAACACCCAATGAATTCAGTTATCCTGTAATAACAACATTAATAATTACTATTTATTGAGAGCTTATTATGTGCTAGGAACTATGCCAAGTGCTTCCTATATTCCTTTTTAATTCCTGACAACCCTATAAGGTATTGTTTTAATCCCTGTATTATACTCACAATAAATGAAATTTTGTAATTTTCACTGGGCTGCAACCCATTGCAGCCTAGCAGGTGAGAAACAGGGTCTAACTGCCTTCGGAGCTGAATAAACTATGCTGCCACTCTTTAAGGAAACAAGAGGCATTGATTAAGTGTCCTTGCCCCATAGGACAAAGGGAAGGAATGAATTCTCGGCCCTCTAGCAAATTATAGTCTAGTTGGAAAGGGCAGACAAGATACCCAAGTGGAAGCTGAGAAATGGTAAGACAGCACATGGTGAACTGTCAATTAAGTATTTAAATGTGCTCTGGGCTTAAGGAAGGGAGAGACTAACAGGCTGGAGAGGTCGGGAAAGACCTCAGAACTTGAGCTGGACTTGAAACTGTCTGGTCTTCATACTGTTGTGATACTCTGTTTTCTAAATTTCTCCCCCTTGCTCTTAATGGATGTACAGAAAGAATGTTATCTGCCATGGACACTGATGGAAATATTCAGAGGGTACTAACTGGGAGGGTGGACTGTGCAGTCAGATCATCTGGGTTCAAAGTCTGGCCATGCCCAATCTCTCTTTGAACCCATTTTCTCGTCTGTAAAAAGGGAAGTAGTATTACAGTAAGGAGAAAATGTACATCAAGCTCCTAGCATAAAGCTTGGCGTGTAGTGAATGTTCAAAGCATGATACTTAATGTTAGTAGTAGCTCCTTGGCTTGGTGAGGGAGAAAGAGCGTGGCAATCACTGATCTCAGATATAGGTCAGACTGCAAACTACTCAGCTCTCTGCAAAGAACTAGTGCTGGATAGGGAGGGGGCAGAGGAGCTGACAAGCACTGTAATTTCAATGTATCTTGGGACCTAAACTTTCCAACCTGAAGACATCTTTGATGGTTCTTCTTAAACAGCTCTGAATCCAAGGCCACTTAAACCTAATGGAATGGTATGATTTCATACAACATGCTCTAGGAATTAGCATTCCTTGAATGGATAAAGTATTAAAGAAAAAAAGTTGATGATGTTGGCTAAAACAGAAGGAAACTATACTTCAGGCTATTGAATAATCTTTCATATGAGATATTAAGAAGACATAGTGAGACTCAACAATGTGGGATGAACGGTTTGACTATTCCTGAGTTCACTCAAACATTTCCCAGATGCTTCACTTTCTCCAGCTACTACATGTGGGTAATACTAGAACTAGCAGCTCTATATAAAGAGTTGTAAGGATTAAATAAAGTAATGAATACAAAGTATTTAGCACAGAACTCACCATTCCAGGTGCTAGGCTAAAATTTTGGGGTACGAAGATGAATAAAATCTCCTAACAGTTTTTAGGAGTTTTCTCTTCATCTGCAAATCCTTCTGGGACAGAGCCAATAAATACAGTAGATTGTATTCATATCTACCTATTGAACAGTTAAGCAGAGAGTTTGAAGCACAGTATGTACTTAACAGTTGTGACAGATCTGGTGTGTCCCAGGTTGTCAGGCAATAAGTAACATGTATGGAATACACCAACATCTGACTGTGGTCACTTAGAGTTCTCTAGTTGAGCCTCTGTCATTTGGCTAATGTTCCCCCACACATCAGTGCAGTGACCTGTGACCCTCCTGGCCCCAGGTGCAGCTCTGTGAGCCTGTTTTGTTAGATTTCTGCCCAGAGCACTTGGCCGTAACAAAGTGGAGAGGGGAGAAATCAATACAACCTGAACTGAACACTCACTTAAAACATCAGGCTTCAAGTCTGGATTCACGCCCTTGTCACTAACATCCAAAGTGTTTCTGCTCCATGATCTGCTCTGAGACTACTAAGCAAACACAGAGGAGGAAAAAGAAATGGCTCCAGGGCAGAGTCAGGGAAATACACTATACTACAAAAGGCAACACACACAGGGATAGATTCCCAATGTGGTGGAGTAGGAAGAACACAGCCTGTTGATTTAAAAAATTTTTTTTAATGTTTATTTATTTTTGAGACAGACAAAGTGCAAGTGGGGGAGGGGCAGAGAGAAAGGGAGGCATGGAATCTGAAGCAGGCTCCAGCCTCTGAGCTGTCAGCACAGAGCCTGATGCGGGGCTTGAACTTACAAATTGTGAGATCATGACCTGAGCTGAAGTTGGAAACTTCACAGACTGAGCCACCCAGGTGCCCTGAACACAGCCTGTTTAAGTGTGAGCTGGGGACCCACAGGAATGTTTCTCAACCTCTCTGAGCCTCAGGTTTCTTATTTGGAAAGAGTGATGACTGTTTTGTCAATTCAGAGAGCATTAATGCATGTAAGGCACCCAACATACAGCCTGGCTCCTGGTTGATGTCAATAAATGGTAGCTTATGAGAACAGCTTTTCTGCTGCTCATAAGGAAGTAATTAAGGCCAAATGCAGTGAAAATCATTCACTAACTACACAGATTACTGTTATACCAAGGCAGGCTTTCACAGTTCTATGTAAAGAATACCTACTAAACCCTGATCATGCGCTACACATTCTGTTAAGGGCTGGGGACCCAAAGGTGACTAAGACAAGGGACCTTCCCTACAAGAACATAAATCATCTTAATATAATTGCGAAGAGAGATGTCACAGGAAGGAGAATGCAAAGAGAGAGGCAACCAGCTAAATATGGAGAAGGAGGAAGTTGATGTGAGTAGAAGGGATAAGCACAAAGTCAGCCTTGCAAGGAAAGGAAGAGAGAATATTCTAGGTTAACAGAAGAGAAAGACAGATGGAAATAATATGGGGTGTGTGGGGTACAGGGACCTGAGGCTGCTGCCAGGTGACAAAAGCCTTGTGGGCCCATTTTTGAGGGAATGTACCTGGGAAAGATGTCAACAGTCACAAGTTTTCAAGTAGGGACGGATTTGTGTTAGACACATCACTTTGGCTTTAGGGCAGAATGGGAAAAGCTACTATAACATGAGTATTTAGGGTGTGATTTCTTCATTCGTTTCCAACCCAGGCAAACATCTAAGTCTGTAGCTTCTTCTGGGTGGTCTACCAAATTGGTAATTACACAAGCAAGGATGATTTCTGGGCACCTCCTCAGTCCCTAACAGATAAACTGTTTCAAGCAGGTCTCTCTTGGTGTTCACTCTCTCTGTTCCCCTAGAGCCTCGATTCCTTCATCACACATTTGTCCCCTTCTGCTGTGTCTGCAGGACTGAGTTCATTAGCCTCCATTATGCATCTCCGCTCAGTCGTAAGTAAGCTCAAAGTGGAGGTCACAGGTTCCAGCCTTGCTGGTGTCTGCTAAGGTGAAGATAACTAAAGTCCTTCTAATCTCAGGAGGTGACCAACCATGCCAGCCAGGAGATGTCTGTCTGTGTGCATCTTCTCCATTCTTCTAAGGAAATGGACAAATAAACCACCCAACTGAACAAATGAATATATATGTGCGTACTCTCCTATCTAACCCAGCCCAGTAGATGTTCATAGTTATTAATAAAATATTAAGCTACTTTATTTAATCATGTATTTTACCACAACACACTTAAGAAATTCATTCTTTTCAGATGAGAGGTATGGGGGGAAATGATTAAAAACTTGCTAGAAAACACACACATGTAAACAGTCTTCAGAAGGAGTAAGTAGACTTCATCCAAAGTGTGTCATATACCATACGCTATTTTATAAGAAATCTACATCCTTTATTAAGTCCTAAACAGATGATGATGGCTTTTTATATGTTGTAGAAGACTTATTATTAATTTTAAAAAGTCAGGCACAGTTGTAAATAATAATCATCACTTACCCTCACCGTCCACATTGGTAAATTTAATCTGAAAGCTTTCATATTCCTTAGCTAGAAGGAGCACAAGAAACCCATGACTGGGCACTGTGTGTGTGTTCCTACCTAGTACTAGGATAGCTTCTGGAATTACTACCATTTTGGTAGGAAAAGCTTCACAAAGAGGCTTCATAAGCATAAGAGAAATAAGGGAAATTTATTCTCTTTTCTTTATTCCTCTGGGCCTTAAGGTGAGGTCTACATCAAACAGCAGTACTGAGAGCATGGAGAGAACAACGGAAGTTTCACAGTAGGAGAAGTGACCAGAATCCCTTAATGTTGGCCTCTGACTTCTTATTGATAACATGGGCACCACTCATGTCAGAAGGTAGTTATGTTGTTACATTGTGCCTAGCTTGACAGAATCAAGGCTTTAAATTCTTTCTTCACATCTAGTATGCTGGCTGATATGCTTTAATCCAGATTCTTCCTGCACTGCATACATTATTTTTAGAACTTGGTTTCCTCATCAGATTTATAGAGAAGATAGTTAATTCAGATTTTGTACCACAGGAAGTGCTTGGAATATACTTGATAAAAGAAACTCATTATTCCTCCCTAAAAGCCATCAGCAAGACTTTTATTAAGTCACAGTGACATACAGAATGGTTTCAGTTGGAACACCATTTCTCATGTCCTCACTTACAAATCCAATAGTCACCTTGGGAAAGTGTTTAGACCAGCTCTTCTGGACGGATCTTTTTAGATTTCCCATTTGCCATAATTTAGTGATTAAAATCATTAATTTGAGATTGTGGTACCCAAACATGTTCTCTTTAAAGAAAATGAGTATTATTAAGTCACTAGTAATGAAATGAGGAAACATAAGGGAACCACTGAGGTTTCCTGAAAGGCCATCATCACACTTCTGTAACATGTGCCCCACTTAAATGCATCAGGACCTCTTTGATAGCTATCAGCTCATGAAAAGTTGCTCTATCACACAGTAGCCTCTGATGTATTTTGTTCATGATAAAGAAACCATCAAATCTCATCCCAAAATAGAAAATTCATTATAATCTTTTTAGGTTTAAATGACATGCCTGAGAAAAAAAATAGGAGAAAATTTCTCTAAGTTAATGTGTGCTTAGAGGGACAACAGTTTTTCAGAACTATCACTCCTGGCAAAATTTCACCCCAAGTAGGAAGAGCTGTGAGTAAATCCTTCAACAAGCAGCAGACAGGGAGGAAGAAGGCTGTCTGGGGCTTTCTGCAGCTGAGAAGAGCCAAGTTAACACCTGACCAGGAGTGGAAAACATGTAATTCCTTCCAATAACAAGAGGAACTATTGATATGGCTCATGCGTTAAGTTCTTTACCTGAATGATTTCATTAATCCTCTTAAGTACTTCTTAAGGTGAATTTTATGATTTCCAGTCTTGAATGAGAAAACTGAGGCTCAGAGAGGTAAATCCTCAGAGTCACACACACGGGAAGTTGTGGGGCACCTGCCACCCAGGGGAGAGCCTCCACACCCCTCCTCGGCCGCCCCCCAGGCCCCAGGGCACCCACAAGGAGCAGAAGCGTAACTGCACAGAATGCCTTAGGTGGCCTTCCTGAGTTTCTCTTTGCAGATGCTGGGACTCCATGTTTAGGTTGAGGAACCAACCACCAAACAGGCATATTTGAAAGAGGAGGGAATTGTCTCATATCCTCAGAATTGGAAGCCTCATGCACACTGCTCATCTCACCTGTTCTAGGAATCTTCAAGCATCTAACGTAAAAGCACATTTCACTTAATTCCTATTTCGCCCGGGGCAAGCAGTCCAAGCCAGAGAAGCTCCAAACATCATGCTCTGTGGGCACCATTTCTAGCTTTACCTGGGAAATGGGACTGCACTGCTCTGCAGCTCATTTTTTTTAAAGCTTATTTATTTTGAGAGAGAGAGCGTGAGCTGGGGAGGGCCAGAGAAGAGAGGGAGAGAGAATCCCAATCTGAAGTGGGACTCGAACTCAACAACCATGAGATCATGACCTGAGCTGAAACCAAGAGTCAGACGCATAATGGACTGAGCCACCCAGGGGCCCCTGCAGCTCATTCTTATGTGGGACAGAGTGAGCTTGAACTGGGGAGCAGAGGGCCAGAACCTTTGAGATGGTGAATGCTTCAACTAGTCCTCCTAGTGAAGAAGTTTATTACTAGGCGCTCTAGGGAAAATGCCTTATTAGGGATTCACAGTGAACATTTCCATTTTAAAAATGTTTTTAAAAAGCTCTGAAAAGCTCTGCAGTTAAAAACTGGTTCTAATTTCATGGTAGCCAATGATTCCCTAGCATTTTGGGGGGTGAAACAGACCTTTAGTCTATCACTTTGTCTCCATCTTTGTTGTCACTCCCTAGGGTTGTGCCAACCTCATCTGTCATCCAAGTTCATGGTCATGGCCTCCAAACCTGGTCTCTTCAACATCACTCCTCCTACCCTTCCATCCTTTCTCCTTTCTGCAGAGTGATCTCCTTACAATGCTAACTGCATCTCATTCCTTCTTGGTCCTGCTATCCTTGCTGACTTTCCACTGAGTTCAGGTCAAATGCAAACCCCTGGCCATGGCCTATAACGCCCCACGGCACTGATACTCAGCCCAGCCCTGCAACTTTGACTTTTACCATTCCCGCCCTCTGTAACTTACTGCCTCACTGGCGTCCTCCCAGCTACTAACTGAGGCATACCTTTCCTGTTTCTGGACATCTGCTCTTGTTTCAGTCTGAAATATGCAACTTTATGGCTTCTTGTCCTTTGGGGGTAGTTCAGCTATCCTCTCTTCGGACAAAGCTTTTGTAACCATCAAAGAAGCAACCCTCTCCCTCACCCCTCTCAATGTGTTATTGCCATTCTCAGTGGATTGCAAAGTGTAGTCCCCAGACCAACAGTGGCATCAACAGCAGCTGGGAACTTGACAGAAGTGCAAGTTCTAGGACCCTGCCCCAGAGCAGCAGAATCAGAAGCTCTGGGGGCTGGGAGAAGACAGGGAGAGCAGCCATTTGTGTGTTAACAAGCCTTTGAGGGGATTCCAAAGGACACTAAAGTTTGCACCATTCTGTGACAGCATCTTGTTTGTTTCCTGCATGTTTATCACAAACTGTAATTATTCTTTATTTGCCTTGTTTTGTCCAAGTCTCTTGCTAGACTCAAGCACAGTAAGGCTAGGACTTTGGCCAGCAATTCTTGTTAGCCCATGACCATAGCTGATGTTAATTAATACTTCCTGAATGAATGAATGCATGGCATCCACCTTGGGAAATGCTGCTTTAAAAAGGATCTGTATTAGCTTACGACTAAGCTTCAAGTGTCATGAGCCATATGCCACGCATCTTACTCTTCATTCATTCATTCATTCATACATTCATTCATTCAGTATTTACTGACATCTGTTATAGGCCAGGTACTGTTTCAGACAATAGAAATACAAACAAGGGTAAGTCCTTATTCTGAAAAAAAAGAGGCAAGGGGGATTTTAAAAAACCAGGTAAACACACAATTATTTCAATCAGTTAAGTGTTATAATTAAGTCTAGCAAAACCCATCAAAAGCATGAGATATATGCATGTATGCCTTTGACCTACTTATTCTGATTCTAAAAATTAATTCTAAAATAATCATGAATATTCACATAGACTTGCCAAATGAATAGTTATCACAGCATTATTTACAGTAGCCAAAATAAAGATCAGAAACAACCTATATACAAAAGCATAGAGAGTAATTCAAAAATTATCCTAGACACAAGACAGATTATTCTGTTTTAGAATAGTTCTTTTTTTAAAGGAGATTTTTTAAATGTCTACTTATTTTTATTTTTGAGAGAGAGAGAGAGAGAGGGAGTGAGCATGAATAGGCGAGGGGCAGAGAGAAAGGGAGACAGCAAATCCGAAGTAAATTCTGTGCTACCAGTGTGGAGCCTGATTTGGGACTCCAATCCATGAAATGCAAAGTCATGACCTTAGCTGAAACCAAGAGTCGGACACTTAACTGACTGAGCCACTCAGGCACCCCTAGAAGAATTTTTTTTAATGTTTATTTTTTAAAGAGAGACACAGTGTGAGTCGGAGTGGGAGGGTTGCAGAGAGAGAGGGAGACACAGAATCTGAAGCAAGCTCCAGGCTCTGAGCTGTCAGCACACAGCCTGATGCCTGGCTCAAACCCATGAACCACGAGATCATGATCTGAGCTGAAGTTGGACACTCAACCAACGGACGCACCCAGGTGCCCCTGAATTCTTAATGATACATGAAATTTTTAATAATATAATATTAAATTAAAAGCCATATAAAATAGTTTTTATAGTATATAATGCTATGTGTGTGGATGTGTGTGTTTATTTTGTATAGAAACATACATAAGTGAACACAGAAATATACTTAAATCTATTGGAAAGGTGCATACCAAGATAGTTTCAGAACTTACTAGGTGGTGGGATAACAGATGGTAATTTAATTTTTCTCCTTTTATGTTTCTCTGTATTTCCCAATTCCCTACAATGCTGCACTACAGTTAGAGAAGAATGTCAAGGGCGTTGGGTCAGAGAAGAAGGAGCACATACACTTGCTATGTGGTATGGAGGGTACCAACACAGTGGACGTGTCATTTGAGCTGGGACGTGAGAATGTATGGGAGTTGGTATCAGGAAGAGGTGTCAGCACCAGCAGGAGTCAGGAAAGTGCAGTGTATCTGGGGGACAAGAAGTAGCCCTGTGAGGATAAAGCAGTCGTAGAGGAGATTTGCAGCTCTCCACCAAATTTAGCCTCGAGAGAGCAATCTGTTTGTTTACTCTCACAGAAGAAACCAAGCCCCATATGGACAGTGGCATTCTTTATTAATCAAAATCAGAGTTTACTTATGCATGATAGGCCATCCATGCTCCACAGGGCTCCCTTCTCAGCATTTTGAAAAGCCACAGACTGCGTTCTTCTTGTGTAAAGGATAATACAAATAAATAGAAACCATACCAAGGTTTCACTCTGGCTGGATTATTATGTGATAACATCAGGTGGAAGAGGAAGGAGGACATTCAAAGATAACCTTGCATCTTAGACTTAAAGCTCCCACTGCCAGAATTCTAGAGGCCAGTCTAATCTCATGGTCTGGCCATCATCAATGGTCAGGATTACTGAATGAGCAGTGAAATACCTCTGTGATGCTCATTCATCGCTCAACACCAATACATAAATTTCAAAGGCCATGATAAGTGGCTTGACAACCTGGAGACAGGTGATAAGGTCTCAGCTTCTGATCACTAAACACAATAAATCCCTTGCAAACCCAGTGCTACTAATTTTTTCTAAGACCTGTCTTGTGCTGTCAATCATTTTCATATCAATTACATGAGAACCTGCTGACCTGAAGCATGCTCAGATTTGGCTAAAATTCAATTAAATATAAATTTTGGGAAAGATCCATGTGGTTTAAAAACAGAGGATTGCCCTGGAAATGATTTATATCTGAGGTTACAAACTCAAATGTCAAGACAAGAAGAATGGCAGATGATGAGTTGTCAATGGAAAAATCAGTTTTTCCATTCTTTGTTTGTTTGTTTGCTTGGAGAGAGACAGCATGAGCAAGTGGGGGAGGGGCCGAGAGAGAAGGAGACACAGAATCTTAAGCAGGGTCCATGCCCCAGCATGGAGCTCCATCTCATGACTGTCAGATCATTACCTAAGTCTAAATCAGGAGTCAGACAGTTAACTGAGCCACCCAGATGTCCCAACAGGAATCAAGTTTTAGTGTACACATGATTAGGCAGAAACATACTTCAGCTTTCCTTGCTGTGGCATACATGGTAGAAACCCACCAAACCATTTTGCCATTTTTCTTGGATACACAGCATGTCAATATATCCCAATCTCCTATGCAGTTAAGAGAGGCCATGTGACCATGTTCTGGCCACTGGAATGAAGGTGGAGGAGGTATAATCCATATTCAGACCATAAGAACTCCTAAGCTAAATTCTGTTCCCTCTGTTCCCACTTGCCAGAAAAAGGAGAAATCCAAAGACTTACCTACATGAACTCAGAATGTGTATAACCTCTAAGCCAGAAATCCTACTTCAAGGAAGCTACCCTACGAAAGCCCTTGAGTCATTTATACACAAATAATACACTAAGAGTCATTTATATGGACATTCACCGTAGAATTGTTTATGATAGTAGCCAACTGGAAACAATTACTCCATAGGAAATTATTCCATAGGAAAGGAGTTATGTTAGCATCCATACTACAAAATACAATACAATCATTAAAAAAGATAAGATGGCTCTCTGTGTATTGACCTGGAAGGATGACCGAGACCTATTGCCGAATACAAAAAGCAAGTTGCAGGGTAACTCAGCCCCTAATCCAACCAACGTTTACTAATAGTTTATTTGTCAGGCTCTCTTCCAGACACTGGGGATAAATTAATTGACAACATTCACAAAAACCCTTGCCCTATGAAGCTAAATGCATATTGAATATATACTTACAAATTTTAAAACTATCTATCAATTAGTAATATAAAGGTATTTATTTCTAAATATAGAGAGAAGGTCCATAATGATGACCTCTCAAGAGCAGAGTGGAGGTAAAAGGGGGGATATTAACTTCTTGGTCTATATTCTTCTGTGTTGGGGCACCTGGGTGGCTCAGTTGGTTAAGTGTCCAACTTCGGCTCAGGTCATGATCTCATGGTTCGTGGGTTTGAGCCCTGCATCAGGCTCTGGGTTGACAGCTCAGAGCCTAGAAGCCTGCTTTGGATTCTTTCTCTCCCTCTCTCTCTGCCCCTCCCCTGCCTGCACTCTGTCTCTCTCTCTCTCTCTCTCTCCTTCTCAAAAATAAATAAATACTAAAAAAAAATTATATTCTTCTGTGTTACTTGAACTCTTTTTAATGGGAACGTGTTTATGCATTTGAATTCATTTGAGAGGAATGCATTCCAATAAAGGAACCAAAGACCTGCTCTGCAGAACCCCTCAGGGGCCACTGTTAGGGAAGAAGGCAGTTCTCCTCCCTCCTCCACCAGTACTGTCATCTATTTTATTTATTTAGACACACAGTGAGATTTCTTTTGGTCAATAGCTTCTGTGGCAACAAAAATTTAAGAACAACCCATCTCACTCCATCAGAAAATTATTTTAATACACAAAAGAATAAGGGGTAAGGGTGAAAGCCTCATTTGGGCCTGAAACTAGACTGATCCCAGACCATTTGAAGGTTTGGATTGTTCAGTCCTTTGACTGCTAAGGCCCTCTGCCTCTAAAGGACAAGATTTCAGCTTTTCAGATGTCAGATACCACTCAATGAACACCACAAATGAGTTCTGAGGTGGAAAATGCATTTTCAAATAGAAGAGTTTTTGTTTTGTTTTATTTCAAAATTGTGTCAGCACCTAAAAGACCCCTGAAATAGTGAAGATAAAGTTAATCCAGTAATGCATTACCATAGCGAACCTCCAGAACAGAAACACATTACTTCCCTCTGATGGAATTTTAAATCAGCATAAGGATTAAACAGTATTATCCAGCTGATGGAGAGCAACTTGGAAAACACGATGGATTATGGGGAATGACCATTCTGTGTACCACCGTTAGAATTCTAGGAACTCCTTTTGGACCTACCATGATTAATAAGTCTGATATAATTCCAGGAAGGTGGCATCTTTTCTCTTTTAACTTGTCATTTCATCTTTTCAAAAGGTCTGCACAAAGCAGAGCTAAGCTCCATGCTCTTCTTTCAGACTGCAGTTTACAGGATTCAGACTGTATTATAGCCGTGGGAATGGTCTCACTTCTCTAACTCCTCTTTAGTTTGGTTGACTGGGGCAAGCAGGGCACATTCTTCCTTGTACCAGCACACGCACTCTGGCTTCCCTATAAAAACGTCTGAAAGAATACACAGTGAGTGGACTGAATGACAGAACCCACAGATAAGCGAAGTTCCTCCCTTCTGTCTTTTACCTTCCTTACTGCTTGCTTCTGTGTTGGGTGGTCTCTTCTAAGTTCTGTTCTGTATATATAAAACAAAGCAACTAAACTATTTTAGGGAAGACTGTTTTCCACTGATCCAGCTTTGTCCAAAGTATCTTATTCACAGGAGCCAATCTTCATTGCTGTGAGATTTTTTTAATGTGAAATACCCAGATACTCTTTCTAGGACACAGGGACAGCCTAGCTCCATTGACCATCTCTTCCTTTAAATACATCATCCTTCCACGTTCCCCCTTTTCTGGCCCCAAGGCACCCTTGGAGCAGTATGTGGTAATGACTCATGTCAGCCACAAGAGGAAAGAAAATATCTTATTACTAATTGGCATACAGGAAGAAAATGGACATCTCGTAGGTTTGGTACTTTCTGTGGACTCAAGCACTGGATTAATCCTAAGCAAGATGAAATCTCATTTTTTAATCCTCTGGGGTCTCTGCTCCAACTTGGTGAGTGACAACTACTTTGTGTTTCAGTTTTTCTGAAACCTGATAGAAGAGTTAAGAGACAGGATATTGGTAAACTATTTCATCCACAGCACCTGGCAGGTAGACAGCATTTGCTAAATAGTAGCCATTACTGCTACCAGCAGTACCTTTTTATCCTAAAAGGAATTTAAAGCAGTACAGTCTGAGATCCAGGACCAGATAGCAAAAAGCTTCTCAGATTCAGATTATCATAAAAATCAAGAAAAAACTTCCTAATGAAGGCAGGTACAAAAAGTGAATGAACTCACATTAGTATCAACTCCAGAGGAATAAGAAGGACTTAAGAGAATACTATGAACAAATGTACACAACAAACTGGATTGCCTGGAAAGCTGGACAAATTCCGAGGAACACATGAATTACCAAAATTGACTCAAGAAGAAACAGAAAATCTGAATAGATCTGTAACAAATAAGGAGATTGAATTAGGAACTATAAAACCTCTGAAAGAAGAGCCAGACAAAATCACTGGTGAGTTCTACCGAACATTTTAAAAAATTAATTAATTAATTAATTAATTTTGAGAGAGAGAAAGAGAGAAAGAGAGAGCGTGTGGAAACTGGGGAGGGGCAGAGAGAAAAAGAGACACAACTCCAAGCAGGCTCTGGGCCATCAGCGCAGAGCTTGATGCGGGGCTCAGACTCACAAACTGTGATATCATGACCTGAGCCAAGATCAAGAGTTGGATGCCTAATGAACTGCACCACCCAGGCACTCCTCCCAACATTTAAACAGGAGTCAATATATTAGCCCTTCTCAAACTTTTTCAAAAAAGTTGAAGAGGAGGGAACACTTCTTTACTCTTTATATAAGGGCAGCATTACTGTGATAACAAAGCCAAAGACACCACATGGGGCACCTGGGTGGCTCAGTCAGCTAAGTATGTGACTCTTGATTTTGGATCAGATTATATTACAGTTTGTGAGACTGAGTCCTGTGTTAGGTCAGGCTCTGTGCCGACATTGAGGAGCCTGCTTGAGATTCTCTTTCCTTCTGTCTATGGCCCTCCCCTGTTCTCTCTCAAAATAAGCACTAAAAAAATTACAAACCAATATTCCTTATAAATATTTACATAAAAATGCCCAAAAATATATTAGAAAATCAAATTCAGGAACATATTCAAAGATTATTAATCCCAACGAAGTAGATTGATTGTAGGATTTCAATAGTGATTCAATAACTAAAAACCTGTCAACTAAAAACTTATCAATAGAATACACCACATTAATACAGGGATGAAAAAACCAGATGATCAATCATCTCAATGAATACAGAAAAAGCATTTAACACAATCTAACACCTTTAATTGAGAAAAATTTTCAATAAATTTTTCAATAAACAGAAAATAAAACACCTCCCCAACAGGATAAAGATCATATATGAAAAATTTGTAACTATATTATACTCAATGGTAAAAGACTGAAAGCTTTTTCCCTAAGATCAGGAACAAGACAAATAAGTCTGTTCCACTACTATTTGACACAGCAGTCAAAGTTCTAATCAGAGCAATTAGACAAGAACAAGAAATAAAAGCCATCCAAACTGGAAAGAAAGAAGTAAAACTACCTCTACCCTTATATGACATGATCTTATATCTAAAAAAAACCCTAAGGGCACTGGGTGGCTCAGTCGGTTGGGTGTCCGACTTCGGCTCAGGTCAAGATCTCACAGTTTGTGGATTCAAGCCCCACGTCGGGCTCTGTGCTGACAGCTCCGAGCCTGGAGCCTGCTTCCTATTCTGTGTCTCCCGCTCTCTCTCCCCTCCCCTATCCGTGCTCTGTCTCTCTCTGCCTTTCAAAAATGAATAAATGTTAAAAAATTTTTTTAAAAAACCCTAAAGAATTCCAGAAAAATACATGGTATAGCTAAAAAATGTATTCAGCGAAGTTACAGAATACAAAACCAACTCACAAAAATAGATGTATTCCTATATGCTAGCAATGAGAAATCCAAAAAGAAAATTAAGAAAATAATTCCATTTACAATAGCATTAAAAAGCTAAGAGTAAAAATATTGAGAAATAAAATTAACCAAGAGGTTCAAGATTTGTACACTGAAAACAACAAAAATGGCTGAAAGAGATTAAAAGCCAAAAAAAAAAAAAAAAGGGAAATATTCAGTGTTCATGGTTAGGAAGACAATATTATTATGATGATAGCACTACATGGTGGTATTTGTGTCTGAAGTGATATACAAAGTCAATGCAATATCTATCAAAATCCCAAGGGCATTTTTTGGGTATAAATTTAGAAAACTTATTCTAAAATTCATATGGACTGTTCATATGTTATGCAAAACTACCAGCTAACACCACACTCAATGGTGAAAAACTCAAGTCTTTTCTTTTAAGATCAGGAACAAGACAAAGGTGCCTGCTCACCAGTTCTATTCAAAACAGTACTAGAATTCCAAGCTGGAGTGATCAGGCAAGAAAAGGAAAGGCAAGTCATCCAAATCAGAAAGGAAGAAGCAAAGCTACCTCTATCCAGAGACCACATAATCTTTTATCTAAAACAAAAACAAAAACAAAAACAAACCTAAAGAATTCACACAAGAAGCTGTTACAGAATAAATGAATTCAGCAAACTGACAAGATACCAAAATCAACATACAGAGTCAATGCTGTCTTCATCAAAATCCCAGTGGCGTTTACAAAAATAGAAAAAAACAATCCTAAAATTCATACAAAACCACAAAAGGTCCAGAACAGCCAAGGAAATCTTAAGAAAAAAAGAACAAAGCTGGAGGCATAACACTTACTGATTCAAAAGATATTACAAAGCTATCATAATTAAATAGTGTGATACTGGCATAAAAACAGACACAGAGATCAATGGAACAGAAGAGAGAGCCCAAAGCTAACTTCATTCATATATGATCAACAGGTCTTTGATAAAGGTTCCAAGACTCCATAACATAAAGAAAAGATACTCACACACAAAAGTACAACTGTTAGATGATTCCACTTTTACGAAATAACTAGGTCAATTCATAGAGACAGAAAATATATCAGAAGTTATGAGAAATTAGGTGGAGGGAGAAATGGCAAATTATCACTTAGTGTGTATAGGGACAGTGGGTTTGGGATGCTGAAAATTTCTGGAAATGGTTGAAATAGCTGCACAACAATGTGAAGCTAATTAATGTCATGGAATTGTACACTTAAAAAATGGCTAATTTTGTGTATTCTACATTATATATATTTTACCACAAAAAAGGAAATAAAGAATCTACAGGGGCTCCTGGATGGCTTAGTCAGCTGAGCATCTGACTCTTGATTGCGGCTCAGGTCATGATCTCACAGTTAATGAGTTTGAGTCCTGCATTGGGCTCTGTGCTGACAACTCAGAGCTTGGAGCCTGCTTTGAATTCTGTGTCTTCCTCTCTCTTTGCTCCTCTCCCACTCGTGCTCTTTCTCTCTCAAAAATAAACAAACATTAAAAAAAAGAATCTGCAAGCATCATTGCTGAAATTAGTAATAGTACTATGCTGTTACAGTCACAGTTTTTCTACACATAATCTAGAAAACAAAAAGTGATTTTTACATGTTCGAATTTATGTATATTTTTGACTAATAGGTAAAGTTTAATTGATTAAATTGACTTCTTCAGTTCTTCCTAATATAATAATAAAGGTACATAAATGTTTAAAAAATTGAATACACTCCTCCAATGCTATGAGGGATGAAACTTGCCAGCAGTGAGGACATTCGTGAAAAATTGGATGATCACTCAGCAAGAAAACATTGGAAGGAATTTATAAAAATGGCAGGGTGTTGGACCAAGTAAGGGTTCAAAATACCTTCCATTTGCAAGAGTCTAAGCTTCTATGAGAGTTGTACACAACCAAAAACATTGCCAAGGTTAAATTATGTCTTTCTTCCTCAGGCAGTGGCAAACCTACAGGCTCCAGCATTCCTGATGACAATTTACTACCCTGGTCTGGTGACGTCTCCACCGAAAATATTTTGCTATCAATCCCCTGCCTGAAATGACCCTAGAGTTGATCAGGTTTTATAAACCAGATTACCTTAAAATAGTTCTTAATTACAGAATGAACCAGATTCCTCTAAGAAATTGTAATAAAGCAAAGAAAGCTCTCCTAACCCTAAACATCTACACTAAAGGGTTTCCAAGGAGAATATCCAGGGGTGTGGCATGATCAGGAAGGCTGTGATGAAGATGGGAATGTGATTTCCAGACAGGTTGCTGACTTCAAACATGCAGTGTACCAGGAGGCAAGGCTATTGTCAGTATTGCCACTTCTTCATTTCTTCCTCCTACAGACTGTGTCTTATTCATTCCCGGTCTTTCTAAAGGCATACAGCATCATCCCTTTCAGGCATTCAACCAAGATCTCCCGAGTTACTTGTTCACTCCTCTCAGACTTTACCAGGAGTTTTCTGTAACAAAGAAGACTTCCCAGAGATGGGTGAGTGGCTCAAAAGCAGGGGCAAATGGCTGAGGCATCCAAATACAAAGTGGGGCCAGGGGAGGCATGTTTAAGCACCGATTTGGAAAACTCAGCATCTAATCAAATACATCTGTGCCTTATATTCTCTACCTGCTGTCTTGCCTCAAATGAAGATGCTTAAATCCCCATTAGTGGGGCAAGGCCTCCCATCTATGGAAAAACAGAGGTAGACTCCAATCTGCTTTGTGGGTCCTCAGCATGGCTGCCAGCTGATCAGAAAACATTTAATGTGAGGGATCCAGTGTGAGGCAGGATGAACACAGCTGGCTGACACAGCAAGCAGTTATGAACAACAACAAAAATGCCATTTGATTCGTGGGCTGAGCCGATCCATCTGGGAAATCTCTCAAAGAAAGTAGCTGGGAATGATATTTCAGCTCTGATTTTCCAAGTCCGCACCTCAAGTCAGAGACTCAAAAATAGCATTCCACCTACATGGTGTCAACACAGTGACACTTGAGCCTCTCTTCCTTTGGTCTTTTGAAGGTGATTGTAGCTCTTTTGGAGTTACCACTGGAAACTGACAGGGCGGGGTGCTGGCAAAGGGACCGTGCCCACCCGTCATTTCCAGAAAATGGATTATTGTGCTCACTGTTGACTCTTGGGTTTCCTATCATGAGCTCTGAACCCTGGGCCTCATATACAGTGAGGCGTGTGAGGCATGCTATTGGCATTTGCAGAAACCTTGACATCCCACGCTGCAGTTCATGATTGGTGTCAGACAAAGGAGCATACGAAATGATTGCCAGTCCGAAGATAAGCCCAGTTATTACCGAGCCGTACCTTCCCCAGGTCTAAAGACTCACAGTGGTGGCACTGAAGCATGCCGGGGAGAAGATAAAATTTAATTAATAATTTCCTTAGAGGCCAACAGTCTATTACAACTATGTTCCTTGCTGTTTCCTGCAATGACCTTAGAGCTCATAAACATTACAGATGCACCCTTGGTCATAGTCTCACCCCCACGTTCAGTTTATGGCTCAAGTGGCATTGCATAATCAGCTAGACCGATACAAAGATTTTCACATGCTACTGCTGGAAACGTCACAGGCTCTGCATAAGGCAGGTGTGGGCCTCCCTCCCTCTGTGCAGTCCAGTGCCTGGAACAGATAGGGTAATTTCCTGGATTAATAACACGCATTATGGAAAAAGCTGGGGATGAAGGTGAAGTCTGCTACTAGTATGTTTTGGTTTTTGTTAGAATTGGAGAACCTGGACACTCAATTAGGCAACTTTTGTTTTTGCTTTTTAAAAAACAGGTAGTTTTTATGTATTCCATAGAGTGGCTCAATGTAATTGCTCTTTAGAAACACGTAATTGCAAAAAGTGAGGTTATGGGAGATTTTCTCTCCTGCAGTAAAACACGAATTCCTTTACTACAGAACCACAATTTATTTTGGTCCTATTACATCAACATTTCATAGAGCTGTGGAGGAAACAAAGTTTTCATTATCTTTGGGATCAGCACCTAGAGCACAAAACCTGGAAAATAGTACATGTTTAATAAATACCTGGTCAATGAATGGGTCACTGAATTGATTGGGGGGATATTTCATATTTTGAATTACTGAAGATATGGACAATATTTATATAATCAGAAAAATAACGACAAGATCAACCAAAAAGATCATCTCTACCTTCCTAAAATGAAGAACCAATGTTTGCTGACTGCCGATGCCCAAACCCTAAGGAACCAGGGGTGGAAAGGGGGCTGCAGCAAAAGCAGTGGTGCAGAATCTACAGGCTGACTGTCCACTAGCAAAATAAGTGCTTCAACTTGCCAAGATAAAACCCCAACTCTAAGTACGATGTATTCTACCCTTATCTTTGGCATCTTCCTCTCCCGGTCCTATGCTGCTACTAGATGACTCCTCATTTCCTTCAAACTCCCCAAGCTTTGCTCTAGTGCCTGGCCAGAAAAGAATCTAAAAGGCCTGATGAAGGCTTGAAAGAAAGAGAATTAGTCACTATGCCTTTAGTGTTAGCATTCTCTACAGTTAGGCATTCCTTCCCGATTGCTGGGCCATTAAAACTTTCTTTCTCTTTCTCTCTCAGAAGCTCCCTCAAATACATCTAGAGAACACAGTGGTATAACACTGGTGTTCGCCCTACTCATTCATTTATTTACTCCATCATGTACATCTCATCTCACTGTCCATGGTTAAGGCATCACTTATGTTGGGTGAGTGGCATGGAAGGATAGGAGTAACAAGGGCTTTGTGAGGACAGAGTCCTCAGTTCCCAAGCAGGACACCTTCCTTCCACTTCTCATCCACGTCCCAGCTGATGGCAACAGTCAGTGCAGCTTACAGTACAGAACTTATGATTTGCTCTGGACTGTGCACACCTCCTCATACAGCATGACTTCACTCCCACACCCAACGCCACCATGATGTATACAGTACTCTCCCCATGTTACAAATGAGGAAACCAAAATAGACACACAAACTAAACCTGTCCTCAGATCACACAGCTAGTAAAGGCAGTGGCAGTATGTTGATCCAGGCCTAAGCCTGAAACTCTGCTCTTATTCATCATGTTATTTGGCCTTTCTCTCTCTCTGCTTCCCATAAGGAACAGATGTGAAAGTGTGTCTACTGAGTTACATGCATAAGAAGAGAGCCTGGGAATTACAGTTGCCTATGTGATGCCAGCTTTCCAAATGTGTGCAGTCACTTGACCACCTGGATATTTAGTCTGCGTGAACGCCAACATCTGGATATTTGGAAAAGTGATGTTCAAGCAAGCATTTAAAATTTATCTGAATGTCTGGCTCTATATAATACCCAGGCAAGACATTTTTCCTGAAAGAAGGACATAGATATGTGAATTAAAACACGAGACAAAAGTTTCAGACGAAAAGTCTATTGTTTAATAATTAACAAGGGAAAAATGAGTTTACCTTTCAATCTACCATAATGTTTCACAGAATCAATGCTGCCTTAATATGAGGCTTCATGAAAACAATTAATTTGAGCCAGATCAAATCTAACTGAGGTTCAACTAAAGGATGACGTAAAATGCTGTGAATGAAGTGAATTTTGGATCATTGTCGATTCTTCACCATCCAATGTCATAATAGAAGCAGAACTCTCTTATAGCTACTGATGGTCTTAATGCTATTACTTCAAATCAAAATAAAGATACTATTCTATAAACCCTGAATATCTCAGTTTCAACATTAATCCAGGAAGCTCAGGATCCAGAAGTTTCCATTACAGTAGCTCTTAGCCCTGTGGCATAGCCATGATCTCTCATCAACTTATAGTTATGTTACAAAGTCCACAGGGGTGGCTTGTAGCAATTAATATTTTAGCCTGACCTGCCAATTACTCCTCCAATTCTTTTATGCATTACACAAATCACACTGTACCAAAAGGCTTGAGAGCCTCCAAACCAAACACCTCAATAGGTGTTTTCCTTCTTGTCTATTGTTTTTTTAGAGTTGATTCATCGTTTTCCAACCTATGCTTGAACAACCCTTGGTTATTTCCCCACATCAAATGCCTGACCTAACTGAGGACAGTCAGGGTGTGTGTGTGTGCATGCACGCCCCGTGCGGATGCATGGTGGGAGGAGGGAAGATGGGAAAGAAAAAGAGGAAGAAAGAGATAAAAGAGACAACAGAAAAGGGGGAGGGTGGATAGAAATGTGAATATAACAGTGTCATAGGAAAATATATCCAAATAGAAAAAATTCCTTAAAACTGCTGTCACATGTGCATGCTTTGGTTGCTCAGTTAGGTGTTCGACTTCAGCTCAGGTCATGATCTCACGGCTCGTGAGTTTGAACCCCACACCGGGCTCTGTGCTGCCCGCTCAGAGCCTGGGGCCTGCTTAGGATTGTGTGGCTCCCTCTCTCTCTGCCCCTCTCCCCCTCACGCTCGGTCTCTCCCTCTCTCTCTGAAAAATAAATATTAAAAAAAATAAAAATAAACTCCTGTCACATGTTGTGATCCTAATTCAGCTTTTAGGAAATTTCTCCCTGATAGGCAAAACTATGTTGGTACAGTGAAGGTTAAGATATGGAAAAACTGGAAACAACCAAGTACCTAAGGATAGAAGCCAGGTTGAGTAAATTAAAGGATGTTTACAGAGTAGCGTATTATACAGCTACAGAGAGCCATGTGCTAGAAGAATATTTAATGGCTATTTGTGATCTCTTTCTATTACAGATGCACACATGGCCACAGTCTCATCCCCAGGTTTAATTTATGACTCCGGCTGCAGTGTGTTATCAGCTGGACTGAAACATCACAGGCTCTGTGAAAGCAGGGGTGATGATTTTCTGTGAACAGGAAACGAAGTCTCTCGTGACCAAGGACTTTAACCACTAAACATCAATTCCCTCTCAGGGCTTGGGGAAAATTTGGCATGATCTTGTTGGAGGATAGAGGGACCAAGACACTGTGTTTCTGCCTTAGTGAGCCACTTTAGTAACTCATCACATCAAGAGAATATCAGGGAGAAATAACACAGGGGTTTGTGAGCGCATCTTTCTGTATGGGTCTGCTTGTGTGCCATTGGCAAATAATTCCTGGACCTATAGAATGTGGTCCATAGTGGAAGAAGATGTTCTGCAATGTTCAAAGACTGATGGGAATACCTCAAAACCTTGTACGTCGAGAACAACAGGCTTTGTCCCTTCTTTCTTTTTTTTTTTTAAATTTTTTTTCAACGTTTATTTATTTTTGGGACAGAGAGAGACAGAGCATGAACGGGGGAGGGGCAGAGAGAGAGGGAGACACAGAATCGGAAACAGGCTCCAGGCTCCGAGCCATCAGCCCAGAGCCTGACGCGGGGCTCGAACTCCCGGACCGCGAGATCGTGACCTGGCTGAAGTCGGACGCTTAACCGACTGCGCCACCCAGGCGCCCCCCTTTTTTTTTTTAATTTTTTTTTCAACTGTCCCTTCTTTCTTTAAACAAAAATAAGAGAATGCAATGTTTCAGTCTAACCTCCCCAAATTGCATCCAACTTCCACTTTCATTTGTATTATGAAAATATGTGCAAAGGTTTTCTCAGTCAAGATCGATTGATCGATCAATCTACCTATCATCTATCAGTCATTCCATATGCCATCTCCGTAACTAAAACTAAAATGTAAGCACAGTCTCAGTCTCCTAATAAAATGAATTTTGATGGATCCATATAAGATATGTAGTCATTACTTTTATTTCAAGGATGTTTCCCTATCACCCTGAAAAACTGCCATGAATGAAAATTCTTCAGACCTATATATTGTTTATTTTTTTTTAATGTTTATTTTTGAGACAGAGAGAGACAGAGCATGAACAGGAGAGGGGCAGAGAGAGAGGGAGACACAGAGTCTGAAGCAGGCTTCAGGCTCCGAGCTGTCAGCACAGAGCCCGGTGCGGAGCTCAAACTCACGGACTGTGAGATCATGACCTGAGCTGAAGTTGGATGCTTAACTGACTGAGCCACCCAGGCACCCTGCTTTAGACCTATCTTAATTAAGAAGCATATTAGCACTAGGAGCTCTGGCAGAAAATTGATTCAAGACAACACTCCTTGGAACACTTTCTCCACTACAGTCTCATTTATCCTATTTGCATCTTTAGTAAATCTCCTAACTCCTGGTAATGGCAAATCAGAAATAACATCAATTCAGAATTGGAATTCCAAATATATATAATTTAACTATATGTTGGTCTTTAATTTACTATTAAGTGCTAGATCTGATTGATAAATATATTAACACAATTTATTTTCTCCTAGATCTTTGCTCTTAATAAGAATGACTGCCAAATCGATATTAAAACACTGTTCATTTTTCTATAAAATTAGGTATCTACATCCTGCAAAATAAGGTTCTACCTCCTTAACTACACAATGCCAATTTCCCCATGAGTTTGGTCTTAGACATACTGACAAGTCAGAATCATGAAATTTTAGGATTGGATATACCTAAGTTAGAAGCAAATTCAGAAATGAATAAAAGGGGATGGAGAATCAACTTATAAAAGTCATGATTGGTTACGAAGCCAAAGAGAGGCAAACAGAAAACAAAGCTCGCCCACCAATGCGTAGAGTACTTTTGAGAAGAGCCTCCCCACCAGGATCATGTTTGAGCTTTACAATAACTCTAGAACAGCCCCCAGCCCCATTCACCGACTCTCCACTTTTCTGTGGCACACGCTTCAGTAAACATTAAATGCATGATTGTGGTTCACACAGGTTGTCAAGGTAAGTGCTCCCTGAGATAGTCAGCCCGGTACCATTTATGAAGTTGGCACCTTCCTGTTTATCCCACATCCGGATAAGAAACTCCTAGCCATTTCCGGAAACTCCTGGCTGCCACAGCACTCCATCCACCTGGGGAGCTACTGATAATCACCACCAAAGTGCTGTTCTTGGGGGGCCGGGTTACTTACAGGCAATTGAAGATATTTATGTTGCCCTCTGCTTTCTCGGAGCTCTCAGTTTATAACCCTTTACTGTGCATGTGTGCTTTTTTTCTAATCACCTGTTTTACTCCTTTACCCATCTTAATTATTCTTAGTATCATCTGGAGAGGTATGATTTAGTTTCATTTTCCCCTGTCTCTTCCCACAACACCCCAGAATGGCAGAGGAAAAAGGAAAGAAAGACACATTTGAGTATGATATGACCTAGCAAGTTCCTTTTTACCACAGATCAGTCTTTGGAGAAAAAGAAAAGACTCTGGAAGGCAATAAAACTATAGGACTACTAAAAGTTTCTTTTTTGAAGATTTTAGTTTTTAAAAAAGTAATCTCTATACTCAATGTGGTGCTTGAACCCAAAGTCCCGAGATCAAGAATAGCATGCTCTACCGACTGACCCAGCCAGGTGTCCCTTTTGAAAAGATATTTTTAGGGGCACCTGGGTGGCTCACTCAGTTAAGCGTCCAACTCTTAACTTTGGCTCAGGTCTCATGGTTCATGGGATCTGCTCTGACAGTGCAGAGCCTTCTTGGAATTCTCTCTCTCTCTCTCTCTCTCTCTCTCTCTCTCTCTGTTCTTCCTCTGCGCTCGCTCGCTCTCTCTCTCTCTCTCTCTCTCTCTCTCAAAATAAATTATAAAAACTTTAAACTTTGTGGTGCTTAAGTGTTAGCAACTCATTAAAAAATATTTAAACACTAAGCCAACTCTCTATTGGACAAACATAAGCCACCTAGAGGCAGAGGTCAGCTCCTATGACAGCAGTTTTCAACCCTTGCCTTTTTCTTTAAGTTCAAATCCTGACAGGTGTGATCATGCTGCTGTAGTAACAAAAAACATCTCTGACCCAATTGCTCAATCTCTTTCTCTCTCTAGTCACTGTAGCAGGAAGTAGAGGAGCAAACTCTTTTTCCAGTCTCTGCTCCAGGAGGCAATGCTATAACTGAGCACATTTGGAAGAAGCCTGCTCTTCCGGCTGGTGATGGGAATCTGTCCCTCTCTCCCCTCCAGGCTCTGTGGCACCATCTTGAGAGTTGCCTCTGGCTTCCTTGTGTAGTTCAGCTACATGCTGGCTTCCACTGCGTGCGTGTGTGTGTGTGTGTGTGTGTGTGTGTGTGTGTGTGTGTAGTGTCAAGAAAAAAATTCCTGTGAAGCTCTGAAAAATACAGTTCAGCTTCAACTTCCTCTGTTCACATTTTAGTGGTGGTGGTAATTTCCACCCCCAGCAAACCTAATTTCTTCTTTAGCACACCCTACCTAAAAAAAAAAAAAGTAAGAGTAATTTTTCTCCAAACTAGGGAGGTTGAGATTGGGCAGAGAGATCTACAATCTTAGCATTAGGTAATTTAGAAAAGCACTTTAAAATCTGTGCTGAAATGTATTCTTTAAATATGATCCTTTGGTTTACAATTAGATCTCTTGCAGCAGCAGAGGTGAACCTCTCTCTACTTTGAGGTTTAGACTCACCCAAACCTCTGTATTCATTCATCCTCCTGAGTTTCTACCAGAGACCTTAGCATCAGGAAATCAATCTTGCTCACTGTTGTATCCCCAGCACCTGGCACAAACATTAATAAGTATTTGTTGAATAAATGAATAAAATGAAAGAAGGGCTCAGATCAGTTGGGACCAAGATAACATCTATGCTGTGATTTATTCATTCAAATATGTTGGAATGAACTCAGTTCCCTACGGAGCGTGCTTGAGGAACAAAAGGTAGCTGCTGTTGAGATCACTAGGAGATTTTTGTTTTCCTGTGTAGGGTGGAATCTGGGGCAACAGCTGATTTTCTCAGGACAAAGGAGGGGGAAAAGAGGATTTCTGAGCGGATGTGTGGGTGAACAGGAGGGAGAATTTACCTGAAACTTGAGGGGCAAATGGCAAGCCACGGGAGAGAGAAAAGAGATGGGGTGTGTGACGTACCTCTCCCACCGAGTCTCTCTGTAAAACCGTCAGTGAAATGCCCACTATCATCAATGATTTGGGACTCAAGGAACACAGTCTGTAGTAACAGCATAGGTGACATACATGTTCAACATGGAAAACAAATATGAATAAAACGAATTTCCTTCCTTGGAGGAATAAATAGTCTTGGATGAAATGGCCAGAGAGACAAAACATTCCAAGACATGAGAAACTGTTCAGATACTTTAAAAACATCAGTGATTTAAACAATGGCATCTATTGCATATTTCCTGTGTACCAGGCATGTGTTGGGCACTAGTCATATGTTAGCAAAGGGGACAAAGACCTCTGCCCTCAAGGATGAGGAGGCAGTAAAACTGAATGGGACAGTATCAGTAATTGGGGCTCTGAAGGGAATAAAGAGGGGGTGACATACAATGATGATGGATGGGATTCAACATGAACTAGGTGGTTAGGGTTGCCCTCTCTCAACAGTCACATCTGAGCTGAGATTGAAGGACAGGAAGAAGCCAGCTACATGAAGATGTGTGGATAAAGCTTTCCAAAAAGAGGGAAGAGGTGCATCCAAGAGACCCATGGTAAGCACAAGGCAAGTGATGGGGTGGAGGGTGTACAAGATGGTCAGAGAGGCAGGCACAGGCCAGATCAGGAAGTCAGAGAAGATTACTAGGTCTGTGAGGATAACCGGTGGACTGGCAAAGACTCAGAGCTGATGACTGGAATGCAAAGGTAAAATGTAATCACAACACAAGGGCCTTGGCATGCACCATCTCTGGGGGGATGTTCTCAAACACTGGCTCTCCAGGGGGCAGGAAATAATTTAGTCTAGTTAATTGCCCTTCGGGACTGCTCTGTGTATGCATGTAAAACTATGGATTATCCAGCCCCAGATGCAAATGAAAAGGGCACAGTAGGTCACTGGTTTTCCAGAAGACTCTTCTCACTTGAGGTAGAAGTGAGAATGCCAATTAGCCTCATTTCTGTGGAAGGGAACTGGGAGAGGAGAAACGCCCAGAGAATTGTGCTTCCGATTGGCTTGCAAATCATAACAACCACCCCAAAATTAAGAGAAGAGGGGGGAAAAAAGCTCCTTTGCTCTTGGGACCTTAAATGATTAGAAAGAGTTGTTATTTGGCTGATTTTCACACTTCATTAGCATATGCATAATTTAACAAGGGAACATGCTGGGGGCTGGCACGGGTGAGGGCAGCTCTCCATACCCACGGACTAGAAACTGGGGCAGCGGCATTGGGAGTGCTTAATTATGCCAGCAAGGCAACAGAGATGTGCACAAAATGGAGTGAGCACACGATGGAGTCTTGGAACAAGCACGGAGAGACACCCTGATGTCTATTTCGCCCACGAGCACACCTGCACTGAGAGCTGTAGGCAGTCCTCAATGTTCTTCTCAAGGACAAAGTCATCGGGGTTCTATCTTCATGCTCCCCACTTCTCTGGCCATCAATCCCCTCTTTTCAGAGAGCCACATTTTCTTCCCCCAAAATCTGGGATGCCAAGAAGAGTAGAGTATTTTATTATGGTTGCCCATATCATATTCCATGTGGCAGTGAAAAAAAGAAGGATGTGGAGTGGTGTCTTAGGGGCTGAATAAAATGGACTCTAGGAGAAGGATCAGATCTTAAAATTTTACTCCTGAGTTCCCTGATAAGATCTACAAGCAGAGAAGCAAGGACAAAATTTACCATCAATATCGTAATTTAATTAACATTTAGGCTTTTTTTCCTCTACTCAAAGTATCCCTTAAATCCCAAGATGAAAATAAAGAAAAGTCAACCTTTAACGAGAGGACTCAACTATGCCTGGTCACCTGCCCTGCTGGACTTGCTTCTCTGCTTGTGACCCTTGGAAGGACACATATATAACTCAACAGTTGATGAGTGGAATTGGAATGGTGTTTGTAAAAACAAAAAAAAGGCAGGGAATTTTACAATTCTCATACTGTATCTCACAATGTCACCACATTCAATGCCATAGAACTTTAAAATTGTGACCCTATCATATTGATCTACCTCGGTCCATGGGTCTATTCTGAGATGATTTACAGATCTTTTCCTGCTTCTGACACCTTCTCAGCATCAATTTCCCTTTTTTCTATGAAGACAATCTTAATTTTTCTTTTTTCTCAGTCCAATGTGGTTTGTGCATGTGTGTGTCTTTAAGACCAGAGCTAACTGGCATACTCCATTCCCCACTCCGCAGTGCCTGGGCCAAGCCCAAAAAATTCTCCAACTTGGACCAAGGAGAGTTAGGTTCAGGCTTCTGCTGCTACACTGAGAAGATTTCAATATATTACTTTCACTCACTTCACACCAACTCCTCACAGCTCTCCAAACATGTCAAACATTTTCATACCTCTGTGCTTTTGCATATGCTATTCCACTTCTTGAATGAATGAAAAAAATCCATCCGTACTTCCATATGTTATTTTGGCTTGAATTCCCAAACCTTATGCTATCATATTTAATTTAATAAGCATGTACTCATTACTGTTATACCAGACCATTAGCTGTCTCCCCATCAACCATTCTTCCATTCTTCTGTAAACAAGTCCCCTGGATTTCCCCCTTCTCATCCTCAAGTCATGTGGGTACTGCCCATCCTTCCCTCAACATCAGAGTTAGGGTCTACCTGGCTTACAGCCGCCAGGCGGTCCATCTCAGTAAAGGGAATAGATTTAGGGCTGGGCATGGAATCCAAACCAAATGAGAGGTTAGGAGATATTTCCTAAGGGTTTAAGGAGATGTAAACCCCTGCATTACAGCAGTCAACTTTCCACCACAAACAAAGAGCCTGCAAACAGCGGCTGGGTCTACAATGAAAGTGGAGTTGAGAGACCATCTATCCAGGGTGACACAGCTGAACTCTGGGTCAAGCCTTACCTCAAGTTAGCATTCTTTTGAACTTTTAATTTGCGTGTGCCAAGTCTGTGATTAAGTAGAATTTTAATGGGATTTTACAGCCTTGTAACCAAAATATTCCTGACCAACAGCATGACAAAAATGTTTACTAGTTTAAGAGCCAAGGCAGAAATCTTTGGGAAATAATAAACCACGTTCTAAGCTAAGTCCAAATTGTTCATGCATTCATCCCTTCAACAAGTATTTGAACACTTACTCTATGTCACATTGAACACTTACTATATGCTCTAACACATATTGTGTTAGAGCATTATGGGTATAGCAATGAATGGAATGAACAAATATCCTTTTGAAGCATAGATTCTACTGGAAGGAGATACTGACTGAATAAACAAAAACAATGCTAAATAAGTACATAGTATACTAGATTACTATAAGAATACAATGGGTTAAAGCATGTCAGAAGGGCCGAAGGCAGAAAAGGATTCCAGTTTTAAATAGGTATTTAGTAAAGGCTCCATTGAAAGGTAACACTTGGTCAAAGGTTTAAAGGAAACTGGTTATGCAGGTATCTAGGAGAAGGGCAGTCCATGCAAAAGACACAGCCAGTACTAAGGCCCTGAGGTCTGGTGAGTACAAGCAGCAGCAAGTGGGCTGCTGAGGACAGAGAAGGCAGCAGGAATGAGGTCAGAGAGGAAAGTGACTGGCCAATGATGTACAGCCTGCCAGGCCATCGTAAGGACCCTTTTATGCTGAGTGAGATGGAGAGTCTGTGGAAAATGATGAACAGAGGAGTGACAGATTTTTACCTAAATTCCTACAGGAATTAGTCTGGCTACTGTATGGAGAACAGATATGGGTGTCAAAGTCAAGGACAGAAGCAGGAGACAGTTGCAACAAAGCATGATAGTGGCTTGGATCAGTATGGTAGCTGTGGAAGTGATGAAGAGGCATGGGATTTTGAACAGAATTTAAAACTAGAGCCAATAGGATTTCCTGATGTATTGTGTGTGGAATGGGAGTCAAGAATGATTCCAAGGTTTTTGGCCTGAGGAAGAAGGTGAAAACTGCCAACACCTGAGCAAGGGACCACTGCAGGTAGAAAAGGTTTGTTCAGGAAATGATCAGTTCAATCTGAAAACATGAGGTCTGAGATGTTTTATTAAACATCCAAGTAGAGATTCTGAAGAAGGTGGGTATATAAATCTGGAGTTCAGAAGAGGACTGGACTAAAGATATGAATTTGAAAGCTGTCAGCATTTAGGTAGTATTTTAAGCCAGAAAACTGGACAAAATAACAAAAGAAGTAATTGTAGATGACAAGAACAGAGGATCCAAGGACCAATTAATTTAATCAACTCATTTAATCCCCAAGATAACCATATGAAGTCAGTTATTATGGCCATTGTAACTTTACCTTTGAGGAAATCAAAGTCTCAAGATGTTAAGATCACACAGCAATCTGACCAAGAACAAACATGCTCCTGTGTATATTAACACTTTAGTCATGCAGGGACTGAAACCAGAGAAGTCCAGCTCCAGTGTCTGTGCTCTTAAATATTACTCAATATTGCTACCTGTCCCTAAGTGGAAGTGTTTAATTAGGTGGTAGATAGTTAGAATTAGCAATAAATAGAGCGTGTAGGACCTAAGAGTGGCCAACTAAGCTCCAAGAATGGAGTTTTCTGCCTCCAGAGCTAGAATGGGCTACAAATACAATGCTGAGATAAAGGCAAGAGTCGAACTCAGGCACTGGAAGACCAGTTTGCTCAGTGGTCTTCATACATAGTCAGATTCACTGGGGGGATCCTGTTAAGAGATACAGGTTACTAGGTAACCTCTGTGCACATGATTCAGTAGATACTGAATGGAGCTTGGGAATTTTGTACTGACAAGTGTCTCAAGAATTCTGAACACCGGGGCGCCTGGGTGGCGCAGTCGGTTAAGCGTCCGACTTCAGTCAGGTCACGGTCTCGCGGGCTGGGAGTTCGAGCCCCGCGTCGGGCTCTGGGCTGATGGCTCAGAGACTGGAGCCTGTTTCTGATTCTGTGTCTCCCTCTCTCTCTGCCCCTCCCCCGTTCATGCTCTGTCTCTCTCTGTCCCAAAAATTAAACGTTGAAAAAAAAAAAAAAGAATTCTGAACACCTTTTTATTTTATTTTTTTTTAATGTTTATTCACTTTTGAGAGACAGAGTGAGACAGAGTGTGAGTGGGGGAGGGGCAGAGAGAAACAGAGACACAGAATCCAAAGCAAGCTCCAGGCTCTGAGCTGTCAGCACAGAGCCTGATGCGGGGCGCAAACTCACAAACCGCGAGATCATGATCAGAGCCGAAGTCAAATACTTAACAGACTGAGCCACCCAGGTGCCCTTGAACACCTTTTTGAGATACACTATGATAGGAAATTACTTTGGCTCATCTAGCTGTCCACAAAAGATCAATAAAATTGGACTTTAATTCATCTTAGTCTCACAGATGGGACTGGGACAGAAGAAAAATAGCTTAGCTTGGAAAAACAGTTTGATGTTCTTCATAAAAATCTTTAGTCTTCCTTTATTAACCAATAATCAATTTTATACTTGAACTAAAATTGATTATTCTTTACTTATTCTTATTAAATGAAATAGTGCCTGAACTTTGCACAGCAAATGGTGGGTTGTTACTAAACACTCATTAAAAAGATAAGATGTGTCAGAAATTTATACCTCTCATTTGTCAGTGGAGACCCGAGACCCAGGCTTAGTTCAACATCTTCACCCAACGGCAGTTGCAATTAAAGTGGAATAGCATTTACCTTAAGGCAATGAGGATCTATTCTTTATAAAACACTGCCAAAGCAGAGCTATAAATTAAGTGGATTGGTGTGAATGCCCATTTCCTTTTCACCTCTTGTCAAACAGACAAGTAGAGAGCTTCTCAAAAATGCACATAACTCCAATAATTTACCAAACAGTTGGGTAAGTCCAAAAACCCATGAGAAACATAGCTAATATTTGCTCCCAATTTGGCTAGAATCTACAGGTAATTGCACAAATGATTTCTTCCAATACCAAACACCATTGCTAAATGCTTGCATATCCTATAGTTTTCTGTTTCTAATCAAGGTTTTGAAAAGAGTCCTTACAAAGTGTCTCTATTTTGGTGATGTGACTAATCACCATATTAATACACTGTAGTTTTATTTTAATTTCAGAATTTTTTTTAAGAACCACCGACTCATCCAATTTATTGGTTTGACTAGGAGGCTACCAAATAGAACCAGACTAATTTGTAAAGCAGCAGAACCTAGACAACAAACAGTGATTTCTGTTTCCCAACCCCCTTCACATTTTTGTGCAAGTGAAAATATGGGGGCAAGCAGAAATAAGTCCTCCTTCTCATTCAACCAACTGTCCATCAATAATTCATTCTTTTAACCATGTTATATTAAACATTTACACCACAATACAGGGTAGTGGCTAAGATCATGAACTCTTAGCTGCATGGCCATGAATATATTATCAGTTTCTTCATGTATAACTGGGGCTAGTGCAAGCATCCAATCTATGAGGACTGTTAAGAGAACTGGATGGGATAACACACATAAAATTACTAGCATAGTGTCTAGCACACAATGCATACTCTGCTATCATTAGTGACTATCGTTTTTATCTATGCACATGCTCATTGGGGTTATATAAACATGCAATCGGGCTATCCCTACATTTTCCACTTTGCATTCACTATGACACTCAGCTGCCTGACAGGCATCTCTGCTTCACCCCTTCTACTGCAGCCATTCATCCAGTGGCACAACCACTGACTCAAATGATGGTACACGGATGGATAATAACACCCACATGAAAACGGTAATGCAGTGATCTAACATCTGGAGAGAATTTCAGAAAGCCAGTAGCATCATCATCTTACTGAAGTAAGGAATGAAAAAAAAATACACAGGACATGTTCATGATGCGTCCACCTGTGCTGGTGAAGTGGGTACAAGCCAATGATCTGCTCCCATGCTTCCAAGTGTCTATATAACTGTCCTATAGCCAAGCCATTGAAAATAACAGAGTCATAAAGAATGGAGTAAGCAGAACTTGAAGTTACCCACCTGGTCTCACTGTGTACAATGCAATTTATATTAACGGATAAGTGTAGGTTATTAGGAGATCAAATGCTACTTTCCTGACATCTGACTGCATTGGTAGCTGCAAATGACAGAGTACTTTTTTTTCTTTCCATTTACCTTCATGGAGTGCTCCTTATGTGTAATACACTGTGCCAAATGCCATGGGTAAAACAGAAGCAATGAACACAAGATCCCTGAAATCAAGGTAATGATAACCTGTGGAACGCACTTTTCCTCCAACAAATGCCTAGCAAAGGCCCTGGCCATAAATGATGCTTCATAAAGATTTGCTGGACCAATGAACAAATGTATCATCTGGGTGGTCCCATCTACAAGTCCTACAAGGGTAGAAAATGAAACTAATCAAGTCATTTTTAGGAAGCCTCTGTTGGTAAAAGGTGCTGTGAAAAGCCATTCTTTGTCTTTCAGCTTCTAAGTCTGGCCAGGAAGCCCAAGCTTTCACTTAGGCCATTGATTCTACTCACTTGCACTTACTGCATCAGACAAGGTCTACTCTGGTCTTCTGTAGTAGAGACAGTGACTTGATGCAGAACTGTTGGCAATGGGGTCAGTTTGCCTTCACCAGCCTGTGTCCTCATCCCAGAGGAACCCCTACCTTTCAGGTGGAAGTTGGAAATCAGCTCTTGTGAAAACTCAGAATTCTTTGTTAGCTCTCAACACCCCTGCTGTGTTCTCATAGCATGGACATGATGCACCATGACCCATACATTAACGACTACTGTTCCACTGCAATCAACAGAATAAAGGGCTTTCATGTACATCCTACTGGCTATTATTTGTAGTGTGAATACAATCATGCTTCAAAGGTTTCCAAAGCACTCAAGAACTTGACCAAGCACCATCTGTAGATTCTGGTCATTGCATAAAGCAAGTAATTGCTTTTAAAAAAATCCATGCCACTACTGCTAATTTTTTCATTTCCACAAGCTAGCCCGCTAACAACCCCTGGGTATTTACACAGCCTATGTAATTATGCAGTGGTTTTGAGTATACTGAGTATACTGAGCCTTCTACAGTGGGTCTGTGTATACTGAACCCACTCTCTTAAGTTTTAAAACTAGTTCTCTTGCTTTGTTTCTTCTACTTTTAGCAGGAGGACAATGAATGACACCCGTCTTTCTGGCCTCTGGAGGGATTCGTGTTTTGAGAGTTATAAAGCTGAAAGATGCTGCCTTCTTGCTGAGCATGATATCACAGGATGTATTTGTAGCTGCATGCTTGAAGAGACCTGTCTGCTGGGCATCTCCCACTACCGGCTGTTACTGTCATCAAATGGTATTTATTGAACATGCAGCCACTGTCTTGTGAGCTCCAAATTAATGGGTGACTCCTGAGAACCTAATTTTAAAACATTATCCCCCTCTTTGTTATCTGTATTTGTTTGTTTCAGAGCCTGATATTTTAATTGGCACTGAGGACTCCAACGCATGACTGCAATTTTCCTTTTGAGAGCTCAGAACGCTGCTGCCTAAGGACGCCTGGAGTTAGTGCCTGGGGCTGGGAGGGTGGCAGGGAACTGCACAGCCACAAGCACCAGGGCAGGCCCTGAACCCAGAAGAGAACCAGCTTTCCTCTTGGGTGCAGGCCAGGAAACGGACAAACAAGCCATCAGACTGTCAGCGTCTCCCTTTCTGAGGGCTCCACCCTCCACATGTACTTGTCTGATTTCTAGCCTCTTTGGGAGCTTTCCATTTTGATCCCCTGGTTTCTGCAGGGGGTTGGGGAGTCTGGTTTCGATCCTCTGATGGGCTTTTACCCTCCAATCTTTTTGATTCTCCCAGAAGGCAAACTGGCCCATTCCTTGCCTCTTTTATCCTACCCATGTTCACTGCTGCCTCATTTTGTTTCAGCTTTTCATCTTCCACTGTGACTTCACCTCCCCTTTCCCCAGCACACCAATGGAGAGATTTGTCAAGTCTCTTATAACCGGGCTTCCTCTACCTTCCCTCACGAGGCCTTCCCATTGGTCATTTGTTTCTCTTACCCACAAATTCTATGGTCCTTGGTTTGGGTCTTCCTTCTAATGCATTCTGTGCTGATACCTATGCTGATAGGTATGATGAGCTCCTTACAGACAGATGTCCACAAGGATAAATCTTCACAGAGAATACACACTTAACAGAGCACTGAGCCTAGAGCAGGTGCTTAGCACATAGTCCTGAACAAATGACTATTTTAAAGTATTTAAGTACTTAAAAAAGCAAGTTCTAGTGATGTTAAATCAACACCTAACATAATCTAACCATGTGTGGGCACTAAGTACAAAAACAAAAAATAATAACAGTTAATAATGAATATTTACTTAGTAATGAAAAATGGGCCAGGCACATGGCTAGGCACTTTGCTTGGGTTTTCCGTGAACCTCTCCATTTTATGAAGCAGGTGTTAATATTATAGATGAAGACAGCAGCTTTGAGAGTTCAGTTTCTCTAAGGTACACAGCTAATGACTGGCAGATCTGGGATTTGGGTCCATGTCTGTCGGGTCCCAGAGTTTGTTCTCTTAGCAACTTTACCACACTGCCTTCTTTTTCCTTGTGGGTTTCATTTAGAAACATCTATTCAGGCTCAACCAGGCTGACTTTGAGACTTTATAAAACCTTCTATGTAAGGATAGGTGATGGACACACTGAATACTCAGAGGTGACTTTTCAATTTCTGTAAGGATTGCTTGTTGATTCCCATTTCATGGCAGACAGAACAAAGCCATAGTTAAAGAATGCTTACCTGTTCTCTAGTTTTTAGGTGGAATAATGTTTCCTCACTAAACAAGAGGGAGCCAATCTAGGTTATCGGGACAAACCTTGTTACCTGGCTATCCATATTTCTCCTGGTCTTTGTCTTAAGAGGTTAACTGTACCAGGCCAATTTAAATATAACACAGTAAACATCTTAACTAAGAGGCCAGGGGACAAATGAGAAAATGAGAAATTTGGGGTAGTGCTGGTAAGGAGTTCTGTTCGCTTTGTTAAATGCCAGTGTTACAAGAATCCAAAGTCAGTAAAACAAGTGTGAAACTGATTGGGATTTCTCATTCTGCAGCTGCTTGAGGCTATGCATACTGCATACCTGAAATATATGGTTTTGCAAGGCTGGGTGACAGTCTCCTACTGTAGAATGGCACAGTGCCAACCGAGTCTGGGACGACCAAGATTTTTCAATCTTGGGTTAAAAGTAAACCCAAAAGAACAGAGGGGAACAAAAGAGATTCAGCAAGAATGGGAATAATGCATGAATCACAGACAGAGGAGATTACCATCAAAAGCTTAAAAAAAATCTGCCAAAGCCATATAGCTTCCTGATAATGACTGTGACTGTAATTTCTGCATATTTTAACAGATGTTCTGTTTATAGAACTCAACTGGATTCAGGGGTTATGAATAAAGCCAGGAGGCCCTAGAGATGTTTCTTTGTATGATTAACTGACCACAGGCCATTTGTTTTACAACAAAGATGCTCAATGATCCATAGTCCATGATTTATACCAGCCTGTGTATACTAATGGCTGATGTCTCCATGGTACTTCTCATTAGCATCTGAAGGGGGATTGGAGGAAAACAGATTATGGGAATAGCTCCCCATTGCTCTACATGATAGTTCATTAGTGGGTGTGGAATCGATTCGAAAGAAAAATAAGATAATCATAAGCTGAAATGCGAATTATAAATTATAACAATTAAGAAATCCAAATCAACGATAAAAGAAAGAATATGGCATTTCATAACGCTAGCTGTTTGCACCTTTGTAAATTGGGAAAAAGAGGATGTTTTGTATCTTCCAAAATGTACCTTTTTGTCCAAAAAGACAAATCACATTAAAATTCCAATAATAATAAACATCATAATACTGCTGACTTGTATTGATCACTTAACTAAGCATCAGGCATCTGCTGGGTGATTTACATAAATTATCCCCCTTCACTCTCACATTATATATTAAGAGGATCCCCGTGGACTGGAACCAGAAAAACATCCTTAGCCACTGCCTACTTTTTCCCTTTCTCATGACCCCTCTACTTTGCTCTGTGTGTTCTCTGATGCTTTCTCTACCAAATGCCCTTCTTTGCTGACTCCTACTCACTGCTGCCTGATTACTTCACAGCCTGACTTGACCTCTTGCTTTCATTTCATCTTAAGCTCTCAAAGCCAAATACCTTGGTGGTATTTTTTAGTCTAAATTCCCCAAAGAAGGAATCTGATAGTTTCAGCTAACTTTGTTTTTGTTTTGGGTTTATTTATTTATCTTGAGACAGAGGGAGACCATGGGGGAGAGGCAGAGAGAGAAGGAGACGCAGAATCCGAAGCAGGCTCCAGGCTCTGAGCTGTCAGCACAGAGCCCAAGGCGGGGCTTTAACTCACTAGCCGTGAGATCATGACCTGAACTGAAGTTGGATGCTTGACCTTCTGAGCCCCTGGAAGGTGCCAGATCCTTCCATTTTAAATGTCTGGGTCAGCACCCAACATCTGGCAGAGCTACCCCCAAATTTGTTGGATAATTAAATTCTACCCAAGAACTCAACAGGGGGTGGCAAATGAATACCTGAGGGCACTGCCTGGCCCTGCAAGTTTCATTTGACTGAAAATTATCACTATTTGTGGGTATTTGTGAGCACAAAAGAATTAGTAAATGCTCCTGGAATATCATCTCCTTCCATCTGTTGCCAAAGTTCACAGTAAGTACTGAATCCAAGGGAGGATAATGAATTATGTGAAAATGAACTTATGCCTGGAATTTCAATATCCCCAGGTGATGCAAATAGGCACATTTGAACTTGCTCTGAAAAATCCTAAGCTTTGGGATCTGAGCATATGGTCCAAGTTATTTAGCCAGATGAGACATGGGATTTCCTGTAAGTAGGATTCTGTCAGCATGTCGGTAAACAGACGTCCCTCAGTTCGGACACTCCAAGTCATGGTGGGGGTGGGACAAGAATGTATCAAGGTCTTTTGGCAAATGACACACTCACCAAAAAAAAAAAAAAAAAGAGAGAGAGAGACTAAACCTTCGTGTCATGCCCCAAGGCTCAGAAGCCAGCACCAGTTATACAAGTGTTTTGAACCCCAAAGACTTCTGGGGAATTGGAAGGAGTCCAAGCTGGCTATTAGAATTAAGCCTCAGATAAATTTTACTCTTGTTTTCACTATCAACATTAAGATGCCCAAGGAGTCAAAGCCAAAGTCAACAGGGATGTTCATGCCACAGAAGGTAGGACACACAGAGACAGCAGGACTGAGCTTAGCTTATGGGTTGTTCCTTCTATGTGATCTAAACACTATATGATCCTTCTATATTTCTCCCTCAGAAACACGTTTACTCCATAGAATACATGCCTAGCACTGTCGATGCTTCTAAATGCTTTACAGCTATTATTACTTAGCCTGAGTTAGAGTACTTTAAAACATTTATGGGGAAACTAAATTCTCAGGTAATTTGTGGTGCAAAATTTTCCTGCATTGTGTATTTGTCTGTGCCGTATAAAACCCACCCATTAGAATGACACCAGCCCGAGAAAATGCCTTGTGTGGGAGAATATTGCTGGGTGTTATCAGCCACATTTGTTAACTTTAGTACAATTGAGACACTTTTAAAGATAAAGGTCATTAATATTTCAACACATCATTACATTTAAATTCAGAAGTGAGAACTGTTATAAGTGAGAATCCAACAATCCAACCAGTTGTAATCAGGCATTTAATAAAACTTCTCTACATGAAGAGAAATACTGGTTGTTGGGAGAAAAAGAAACACAATAGAACAAATGTTTGAAAAATGTTATATTCTAGCTAAATCATGTGGCTTAATTTGAACCATTAACAAATCTAGCAAATTATGTTTCTCAAAAGCCAGTGATGTATGTAGCTCCTAAAAATATAAGGAAATGATAAGGAATGTGAATAACAGTATCAAGCACCCCATGTTTAAGCCTACCATTCATAAACTGTGTGTGTGATCTTAGGCAAGTTATCTTGACTCAGTTTTCCCATCTGCAAAGTGGAGGAAGAAGTAGGACCTACCTCACACAGTTTTTACAAGGATGAAATAAAGGGATAATCACAGCCAACCCTTGTGGAGTACCATGTGCTAGGCATTATTCTAGGCATCTGAAGATACATTTTTTTAACTGAATCCTCCCAGTGAAATAGCCATTTTTTAAACTCTCTTTAAAGATGAGGTGAGTGCCTGGGTGGCTCAGTCAGTAAGCATCTGACTTCAGCTCAGGTAATGATCTCATGGTTCATGGGTTTGAGCCCCACATCGGGCTCAGTGCTGACAGCTCAGAGCCTGGAGCCTGCTTCAGATCCTGTGTCTCACTCTCTCATTCTCTCTCTCTCTCTCTGCCCCTCCCCCACTTTAATAGTCTCTAAATAAATAAATAAGCTTTAAAAAGTTAAAAAAAATACATATGAGGAAACTGAGGCTTAGTGATGATTATGAACTTGCTCCAGGTATCATGACAAGCACCTGGTATATGACAATTAGAACCCAGGCCCATCTGTATACGACGTTCATCATTGTGCTGCCTGCCTTCTCCCCTACACCTCTACTCTTGACCCATTGTCTTTTCAACTATCTTCTCAGTTCCACTGTAAACACTTTGACTTGCTAGTAAATATTTGCCAAGTGAATAAATGAGTCTTCAAATGTTGCTTCTGTTAGGAAGCAATGACAAGTCCCTCGGTCTGAGCTGTAAGTATGGCTGAGATTGTGGACCTTGTGAAGTTATTTATGAACTAGACACTAATCTCTTCAAGCAGGAGCAAAAAGGGGCCAAATGAATAATTGTCAAATGTGTGCTAATGGCCTTGATAACAAACCAAAGCAACATGCCTGAAAAAAAGCCTAACATTCAGTGGTTTAAGATCTGCAGTGGGCATGAGAGAAGAAATGAACCTGAGTAAAGATAAGGCAAACTAGTAGGGGTTTTGTGTCTGGCAGGAAAGCAAAGCATTCAAACACTTTAATTCAATGCGGGTGCGAATTCTGAAGCTTCAAGAGTTGCTTCAGCCCTCAGAATAAAGTGTGTTGGATCCCAAGATGGTAGCATAAACAAGAGCAATTCTCCTCATGCAAGCTGTGGGGGGTCATATTTTATGTGCTGGGAAGAGATTAACTTTATTGCATCGAGAAGGATTTAATTGCAGGCAGTGATTAGCCAAATGATTAGGTCGATAGAATGCAGGTCAAACTGTGCTCGGAAATATCCATGGTTCTTATTACATGGAAGGTTGAAGATGGGAAACCATTTGGGGACCCCGAGTTATCTGAACAAAGTCCTCTGCAGACCTTCCCAGAGGCCACAGATGCACTCTTCTCTTTACCCAGCAGTGATGGCATGCTGACTCAAGGAACATTTGCCCCCCACCCCTGGAACTGGAGAAACCCAGTAAAACAGCTGGGATCCTTAAATGGTGTTTTTAAAAGTGGGGAAAAAAATCTTGCCTGGTTTAGCTTTCCTTCCTCTAATTACAGCAAAAATCATTGGTTTTGAAAATGCAAAGCAGAAAGATCTTCCCCATTTACCTAAGAAGATATTTGGGCAAAAGGTGGAGTTTTTGCACTAGCCAACACCCTCCTACTCAGTCAGTTCTGCATTGGTATTAACCTTTGGAACGAACTCACTGATAGTAATGGAACATGTTAAGTCTAATATGCCTGCAGTACAAAATATACCTTAGTAGAAAAATGGATTGGTTCACAAGTGGTATTTTATTTAAAGGATACCTTACTGGCTCACAAAGCATACCAACAAACGGAGATAATACGTACGGATGTGTCTCCAGGGAAAAGCTGTGTTTGCCAGCTCCTCCAAGCTGGGACCCCAAAATCCATGGCTCCATCTGTGACCCAGACCTGACAGTCAGAGGCCACAAATTCATTTAATTATCAGCAACTCAATGAGTCTGAATTCCTAGTTCTTGACATTTCTCTCTCAGAATCCCAATCATATGATGGCAAAGACCTAGAAAACTGCCTGACCCTAACTGTTGGCACTGAAGCAGATAACGAGATAACATGCAGGGGGTGGGGTGGCAGGGAGAAGCATGTCAACAAAAAGCCAAATCTTTCAGAATTCTCTCGCAGGCTCGCAGGTGTCATTTCACTCATCCAGACAAAACGTTAGTGAAAGGAGATGAATGATAATATGAACTGAGTGAACCACTGAACTTTTGGGAAAGTAAGGAGGTAAACATAGGTGTATGCCTGTGTTACACATGTGCACACACATATCCCTTTACCTGGAGTCACCTAGAGTCAGCAACAGGGACTGTAACTGCCCTAAGTTTCAATCCCTTCTCACCAAGTTGTTCTGAGCAACTGCGTGATTCATGACTAGCAAGGAAACTTTTCCTCTTCTCTGACAGTTTGGTGCTTCACTTCCATCCTTCCCACTTGGAGTTGTTGCTCATTTTAGACTCTCGGGGAATAAAACCTCTAACTCCCAGAAATGGCTTATGCAAACACCTTAAGCACACTGCTATTCCTCAGCTTGTAATAAATGCTCTAGAATCCTGTGTCTGTGACAGAGAAAAGACAAAGAAGAGACACGTGATTCTTCTCACTTTTTTTTTTCTTTGCTGAGCGGGACCTTAAATGCAGACTGGCCCCTAAGTCCCAGCCTGGAGCTTCCTCAAGATGGAGAAGAGAGACAGAGGTGCACGGGTGTAATGGGAGGAACTGTGAGATTAGAATCATCATGTCTGATCAGAATCACTAGCAGTTGCTAATGGGAATAGTGTGGGCAGGAGGAGTGATCTTGGGTGGCAAATGGAGAAGGAAGTACAAGACAGAGGACATTTTACAAACTGTTGGGTATCACATAATACAAGAGACTAGAGCTGCCCAAGGAAGTGCAAAAGTGCATATGACACTGGAGTAGACAACAGGAGGGGTTAGTGCCAGCCTTGGTTCTACTTCTAATGGCCCCACGACAGGAAGCCTCCTCCTCTGGGTCTCCAAGACCTCCTCAAAAATAGAGGGTAATGGTCTTGTGCCCCAGACTCTAGATGCTCAACATCCTTGATATTCTAGGTGTGGACTCTGGCCAGCAGCCTCTGCAACATCTGGTGGCCTGGAAAAATGCAGAACCTTGACTCCCATCCAGATCCATTGGATCAGAACCTGCATTTCACAAGACACCCAGGTGACCTGTTTGCACACTAAAGCTTGAGAATCACTGGTCTTCAAAATCCCTTCCAGCTTTACCATTCTCTAATTCTTATTACAAATGGTCCCGAGCCTTGCAGTTTCCCAGAACACCCATTTCATGAGATTCTGCAAAACTTGCTATATTCAGGTCTGGGGAGGCCTGGTGGTGTTTGTTGTTTATAAATTTACTTTTGCTTCATCAAATGAGCCTGGTCAGCTCTCTGTGTTGATCCTCTACCCCTCTGATCACAAAGCTCAACAACACTGCTATCCAGATGTGTGTCTAGGTATGCAAGAGGATCACAGTTCACATTAAAAGATACTATACCAAATTTGCTGAGACATAAATGATGTCAGATATACCATATTAAGTGTGTTCATATAGCATTCCATTTAAGACATAGGGCAGCCGTGGGAAGTAGGTTCTATTCTTATCTTCATTCTACAGATGAAAAACGTGAATCTTGGAGATGTTAAGTAACTTACCCAAGATCAGAGAGGTGGAACTTGGCAGTAATGATATTTAAACCCAGATCTCACACCAGAGTGTTCATGTATAACCACCATGGGACACACCCTCCCCAGCTGCTCGGTTAAAATTCCCAAGGCACCTTCTCCTAGGTATTCCCATTTAACTGCTGTGTTTTGCACACCTTCGTGCTTGCTACTCTTCCTCCAATCCCACAGTATTTTAGAGATGAGCTATCTAATGTGGAAACCAAGAGCCACACATGGCTATTCAAATGTAAACTAAAAATTCAGTTTTTCATTGCACTAGCAACATTTTAAGCACTTAGTAGTCCCATGTGGTTAGTGGCTACCATGTTGGATAACCGAGATATGGAATATTTCAATCATCATAGCCAGTTTTATTGGACAGTGTAGTTTTAGAAAATCAAATGGCTGAAAATTATTACCCCATCATTGGCCTTGTCCCTTATTTTACTACTTCTCAGTGCTGAACACTCTCAAATGCACATTCTGAAAAGTCATCACAGTACCTCTCCACTAAGAACTAAGAGGATCTCTGGGGAAGAAATGAGAGATCTTGTATATACAAAAAGATGAGAGCCCTAAAACTTGACCCTGATTTCAAGTTCAAAGACCACGTTCACAGAGAAGAAGTGAGGCTTTGGTGTGCATTGCCAGCCTTGCAGCCTTGGCCTTTATGATTCATCGTGACAACTACTCATTTCTGTCAGGGGAAAAAAAGTCCAATCAGGCAGAGTTTTATTTCCTCCCTGAAATAAAATAGAACTGACTGGCCATGGTATCTCCAGGGACACCCACTATGGGGTCTTAAATTACCCAGGAACACTTCTAGTCAATCCCACTTCCATGTTGGAGCTTGCAATCAACATTTATCTCTATCGGACAGACCATCTGCAGGTTTCTAATACCACTTTTATTATTACCTTGTAAATGTAAAATCCTTGAGGCAGAAATGCCAGCTGCTAACACAAGAGTGTGTATGAGCACCCACTTCTCCGGTGATGAATGTCCCTCGGTCCCTGAGTCTCAGAGAAAAATATACCAAGGATTTTCCCAGAAACTGTGTCTTATATGGATTCAGTGTCAAGGGGTTTGGGGGTGAGTTCTCTCTGGTGATTCCACTGACACAGAATGACCTTCCCTGTCTCTGTTAACCTTCTAGAGGGCTATCACTCTTTTTATTGTGGCAATTGAGGCAAATGATGGGTGACAGAAACTCTTACCAAATGCTCATACCCAGACACACCATAACAGTTCCTCTGATAGGGATCAATTAGCTACTGAGCACCCTGCTTTCATTTCTCTACTAATTTAGCAAATGTTTACCATGTCCTATTTTGTGCCAGACATGGGTTTCATCCATCAGGGCCCCTAATAGAATAGTTCAGAGTCTTGCAGAACTCCCAACCTAGTGAGGGAGCTAGACAATTCATCTAGTAAGCACCCAAACAAATTTGTAATGATGAATTTTAATACTGGCTGGGAATGAAAGAAATAAAATGCTATAGTAGAAGTTAGCAAGGGAGACTTTATTTAGACATAGTGGTCAGAGAAGACCCTCTCTGAGAAGGTGGCCATCCAACTAAAACCTGAAAGATGATGCAGGTAGCCAATGTGGGCAGAGCCTGTGACCAAGGACAGGGAGATGAGGCCAGGAGGTGGCCAGGGCCAGCCTAATAAACAAGGAGTTTAGATTTTCTGCTAAGAACAAGGACAAGTGACTAGAAGGTTTCAAGCAGCAGGATGACCTTTTGGTTTTTCAAGGATCATCCTAGCTGAAGTATGAAGAATGAATTGGGGGTCAGGGGTGGGACAGAAACAGGAAGGACAGAGACTGGTTAGGGGTTGTGTTCTAGTCCAGTAAGGAGAAGAAGGCGGTTTAGACTTAAACCATACTATAGTGTGGGGACAGAATAAATGGAGGAGTTTGCAACATACTTTGGGGGAGTACAGAAAGGACTTGCCAGTCAACCTGTTGTGTGGTGTGGGGTGAGGAGAAGCCTAGAATCAAAGATGACTCCCAAGTTTAGGTGGGAGCAGCTCGTGCAGAGTGGTGCCTTTTGCCAGCACTGGTTGAATGATTTGTATTTATTATTTGCAAGCCTGATGATTAACCTTGCCAAGGTTTGTGATAAATCTGCCTTCACAAATGCAGACACTCAAAAAAATCAAGGAACTTGCCCAAAGTCACACAGCCTATGAATGATGAAACCAGTATTTGAAGCTTTGGCTCGTCTGCAAACCTTGCATGCGCCCTTTCAACTTCACTGCCTCTCCCCACCATTTCTCAGTTGCTGGTCTCTGTGTTGCGTACCTCTTGTGTTGGTCCATATTAAGGGTTGTCCTTGGCTCATTTCTCTGCTCAGAACATTCCTTCTTTATGGAAAACTGTCTCCTACCTTCACCTCCACCTAGCTAACTCTTATTCTTGTGAAACTTAGACATAGCTTCCATTCTTCAGTGGAAGCCTTTGCTCCTTCAATGGACATGAACTCTATAGCAATCACTTGCCTAATTGTTTGCTTTCCCCACTAGTCTGTAAGCTCTATGAATGCAGGACACTACAAGTCCATCACAGCCCTGCTAAGGCCTGGCACAATTCCAGAAACTACTCAGTGATAATTTAGTAACATTTACTAAATGAACTCCTAGTCACTGGTGAATTTCAGAAGAGGATTCATCCAGTTTAACCCAAGGGATCAGGAACCTGGATGAGTATTCCCATCAGCATGCTGAGGGGAAGTGGGACTCAGGAGATCTGAGGTAAGTTTAGGCTTTGAGGACTAGTTAGTTCTTTGATGTATGGAATGTCTCATTACCTCTCTGGACCTCAGTTTCCTTGTAGCTCAAAGCAAAGAAAATCAAAACCCGGCTCTCTGACCCGATGGGGTAAACATAGAATCCAAACACATGTGAAAGGGCATGAAAGGTATAAAAACTATATGCATATACAGATGGTGCCTCATTTGTTAGTGCATCGACATAACGTAATTCCCCTTTAGTATGTCCCAGAGGTCATGATTCTGGAGTCCAGCAGGCCTAAGGAGACTTGGTTCTAATCTTCAGCTATTTATGTTTGCATTAGTCATCACCTCTGAACTGAATAAGGCTAACAGCACTCATTTCATGGGACTCTTATGAGCAGTCAATAAAATCTAATATATGGCTGTGTGTATGGCTATATGTGTGTGTATGTGTGTGTAAAAAACAGTATATAGATGAAGCAATGCCTGGTGTACAGGAAGCACCTAATGAAATCTTAGCCTTTTTCTTTTTCCTTTGTTAAAAAACCCTCCCTTTAAACACACACCTATACAGATAGAGCCCACACACCAACTCCGATTCTACATCAAGAATTTGGGGGTTAAATTATTTATGAATTTTGGAAATGTCACTAAGGATGACTATTATGTCCTACTCAACCTCAGGAGTAGCTTCTTCAAGCCCAGTTCCCTCTAACTTTGTACCAAGCAGTATGTCATTCCAAAAATAAGATGCTTTTTGAGAGACGGCAAGTGGCAGCCATGCTAAGAAGCTCCATCAGCGTACAGCTCTGTTCAGGGGGGACAAGTCCAAATGAGTGTTAGCAGCTGCCCAGATCCTTAGTGAATTGAAACAAATCATATGGGAAGACAATTTTTTTTAAACTTCTTAGCATCAGTAAAGTACTTCCTGTTAAAACTCCACCTCCTAATTCAAAATCAAAACCTCCCATTCTCCATGCTCTGCTCTGCTGCCACCCGGTTATGAGAAAATCTATGGCCTAAATGTATTTGGCTTCCCAAAAGTGACTAATCAAAAGGCAAGGGGACTAGTTTCAGGAGCAGGAAGGGCAAATGGTGGGACAAAGGGCACCGTGACAGATGGCAAGAAGAACAGAATCCAGGCGTAAGCGAGGAGAGAAATGGAGAGAATATTAGGGAAGAGTCCCAACAAGACTAGAGAGTTTAGATGGCCTAGGAGTGGACACATCATCACAATCAGAAGGCAGCAGATTGTGGTGGGTAAAGCCCTGGGCTGCAGCACTTACTAAGCATGGACTTTCTGAACCTCAGTCTCTTCATCTCCAAAATGGAGAGTATTAGGAGGATGAATGAACAAAAAGCACTTAGCACAGTGTCTAGTATTAACTATGCACTCAAGAGATGCTTTAACATAGATTATGGGCTGGGGCGCCTGGGTGGCTCGGTCGGTTAAGCGTCCGACTTCGGCTCAGGTCATGATCTCGCGGTCCGTGAGTTCGAGCCCCGCGTCGGGCTCTGTGCTGACCGCTCAGAGCCTGGAGCCTCTTTCAGATTCTGTGTCTCCCTCTCTCTCTGCCCCTCCCCTGTTCATGCTCTGTCTCTCTCTGTCTCAAAAATAAATAAACGTTAAAAAAATTTAAAAAAAACAAAAAAACAAAAAAAACATAGATTATGGGCAACAGAATGGAGGTAAAACACCCTGCTCCTGAAATCAATACCGAAGCAAAGGGAGACAGCTACAAAGAACATGACATTCTTCTGGCCCTTTCCCCCCTTTTTGGATGATGTCAGCTTTCTAATTTACCAACTTTTTCAAATGTCGCTTGCTTCCTTTCTAATTTTTTCTCTACATGGAATCCAAGGATGATCCATTTATACTACTTCTCCTGCAGAGCCAGAATCTCCTTCAGAGTACCCCCAACAGACATGCCAACTGGCTCTGCCTGCACTAGTCTGCTGGGGGTACAGGGGGAAGGGCAGTGCCTCCAGGAAGGTCCCTTTCCCTTGAGAACTTGGTTATGAAAGCTCTTCTTAGCAAGTCAAAGCATATCTCACTATAAGTAGCAATCACTAGTCCTAAGTGGACCTTCTGGGGTTGAGACCCTGTATTCATCTTCTAATCCAGTCATCCAACACCTCCCCCCTCCTGCAGGCTCTCACTGCAGGCTTCTTGGTGGGCGGAGATGCTGTCAGGCTCACTGTGGTCTCTAGCATCTCTCACAACACTGAACACACAAAGGCGCTTGATAAACATCTGAATGAAAGACAGGTCTTCACACCGTCAAAAGGTTTTAAAGATCAACTGCTAGGGGTGATAAACTCCAGTGCCTTCAGGAGCCCAGGCTGGTAAAATAAATGTGGAGGGGTGTGGGTTGTGGCTAACTGAGGAGTGAATATGTTACCTAAAGGTATTTGAATTCAAATTGTTTTCACAAGAGTCTATTAGCAGAACAACCTCCTTTACAGTTGGTTGTTGCTTGGGCCACTGGAGTTTGTGACTCACTCCATTTTACATCCCCCCCACTCCATCACAGCGATTAGAAACGTGAATGTGGTCAACTACTTCCTTTACAAATGCTAACTTCCAGCATCCCCAAGGATGGGCAGGAAAGACCTTCAAAACTTAATTATTTGAAAATTCATTACCTTCCCCTGAAAGCTACTTCCTTGTATATTTTACCCAATTGTCTCTTTGAGGCTGGCAACACAAACTGAATTCCTTTTCTGTTTGGTTTTTCTGCAAATATTTGAAGATATTTACCACCCCCTCCAAGCCCACTAAATCTTGTCCAGATTAAAGTTCTTTCAGCTGCTCCTTCTGTCAAAATTACATAACTCCCACCATTCTGGCCATTGCACTGTCTGTATTCCTCTTCCACACAAGTATGTGCATGTGATTAACAATTGTGGGAAATTTTGGTAAAGATCCAAATATACACCAATAGGAAATTGGTAATTTTTGAAATATTTCTGAACATGGATGGTTTATGCACCTATTAAAAATCATGCTGAAGAGCATAGAACTATGTTCCTATTAGAACAAGTCATATTACAAAACGTTGCATGCATCATGATCCTATTTTTATTTAAACTATTTTAATTAAAACCAATCTGTGTAAATGGCAAATTGGAAAGAAAGCTAATATTGTACAAAAATTACTTCCATAATCAGGAATAAAAACACAAGTTATTTTTTTAAATGTGGTTTTCAGAAATTAAAAACTTCAGATGGCAGATAATTTAACACTGAAGAGTCCGAGACAGTGCCTCCCTTTTTATTTTTTATTTTTTAATTTTAGGGAGAGCATGTGCATGCAAGAGTGGGGGAGAGGGACAGAGGAAGAGAGAGAGAATTTTAAGCAGATGCTCAGCGTGAAGCCCAAGGTGGGGGCTCAATCTCATGAACCCATCAGATACTGACCTCACGGTCAAAATCAAGCGAAAATCAAGAGCTGGATTAACTGACTGAGCTATTCAGGCCCTCTGAGAGGGCCCCTCCCTTGATCTAGGTCAAGTTTTAAAAACCAGAGGCCTCAGTGGGGCCAGAGTTTCTAAAATCGGTGTGTTTAGTCCTTAACCCACCTCCTCCAGTTCGGAATATAGTCAGATGGGGGATAGGGGTGGGAGTGGGGGAGTGGTGAGCACATTTGGAAAAAAAGATTCTCAGGTGATTTTGAGGCATACCACTGGTTAAAAATCAAACCAGACACTAGATTTCTGTTCATGCAGCCAAACATTATTTCCCTTTTCTTGGCAGCCACATCATTCTTTTGACTCACTCTTAATGTTAACTAAGACCCTGGGGGCTTGTTTTGATGAGCTGCTCTTAAGGGCTACTCCCCTCCCTGTGTGTGTGCAGGTGGCTCTGTGAGACTTCGGGGAAGATATTGGCATTGATCCCCATACAATTCATGTTATTATTAGGTTTGGCCCATCAATCTAAACTGTCAAGATCTTTCTGTTCTGGCTCCTCCTCCCAGCTGTGAGTAATCCTAAAACTCAATCAGAATGACATTTAAGGTAGTTACTGTACAAATGTCCTTTTTCTCAAGGTAAACATTCCCAATGTCATCAACCAGACAGCCAAAGACATTTTTTTTATTTCACCATCTGACCTGGACATCTTCTTGACACAGGTGCTTTCAGGGTAGCCTTGTCAATGACAAGGACAGAGGGCTATCTTTCCCCTTTTATTTTTATTTTGTTTATTTATTTTTAATTTTTTTTAATGTTTATTTATTTTTGAGAGAGACAGAGACAGAGAGAGACAGAGCATGAGCGGGGGAGAGGCAGAGAGAAAGGGAGACATGGAATCTGAAGCAGGCTCCAGGCTCTGAGCGGTCAGCACAGAGCTGGACTTGGGGCTCAAACTCACAAACCGTGAGATCATGACCTGAGCCGAAGTTGGACACTTAACCGACTGAGCCACCCAGGTGCCCCTATCTTTCCCCTTTTAAACTGGGCAAAAAAATAGAATTTGGAAAGGTCATTTGTTGCTGCTTAAAAGTCTCTAACTAGGGTTAAAAACTAGGGTTTTTAAGCACTAAACATGTAAAGCATGTTTTAAATAGATTAAAAGACATAAAATAAAAACCTGCCCTCCTCCCCAAACTTGCTTCCCTGAGGTGCTCATTGTCAACAACCTGGCATATACATTGCTCTTTGTGCAATGCTCTGCTAACCTTGGTTTTCTCTCTTCCACCAATAGATGTTTCTGCCTGGCACTTTATAATAATAATTGTATTTGGTTATCAGTTGTAAAAGCATCAATTCATCATTTCTACTTCCTAAAACACCATCTATCTAAACTGGCCCTGTTCGTACCCATGAAAGGAAGAGCAAGTTACAATTTTGCTGGTTCTTCAGCAAGTTGATTGGACCAGATGGTTCCTGCGAGGCCTGCATGATGAACGTAATGGAAGAGTCATTCCCAAATGCTAGGCTTCATGAAGATCAGCTAGCAGGCTTTAACCAAATAACAGCTGCCCAAGACATGTTCCCCAGTGATTCTCACACAGGACGGCTGGAGCGGGCCTCAGGACTCCATGAATACTCTAGGCTGTACAAATGGCCAGCAAGCTCTGGGCCCCAGTGCATTCTGACAAAAGGCTAATGTGCCCAAGGCCTTGAGCTTGGTGCTCTGGTGCCCCCTGTCCTGCCTCCTCTCTACTGCTTCGTCAATTCTTCAGCTGTCAGTCACATTACTTCCTAGCTGAAAAACTCCCAGATGAAATCTAGCAGTGCTCAGTAGGAGGCTCTGTTGTTTTTCATACCTGACCCTCATCAATATGCTAAGAACCTCCCTTCACACGGGTTAAAATTCAACCAGAGTTTTTTATTCCATTCATCCTATACTTTCTCTGTGCCTATACTCCTATTGTTCTCTTTCCCTGCGGATGCCTCCTTTCTTAACTGTACTCCTTATATCTGCCTATTTATCCCCGCATCCTCTGAGGTTCACATCAAAAGCTGCCTTGTCCACAAAACCCTTAGTGATCACTGCCCACTTCTTGCCTCCTCTTAAAAAAATGGAAGTGATCCTCTAGTCACCCATAACCTTTATTTCATTTCTTATATTTATGACACTCATTTATTTCAATCTTGCATTGTGATTTATTGAATATATCTTACATCTCCTAATAGATTATACATCAGTTGATGAATATATTTGAACGAATGACTACATGAATCCACAAATAAACATACAAAAGCAAAGAGGGGGAAAGAATGTGGAATAAAAATCATTAGGATGCCACTTGTACCCTCTTCCTCCAAGAAAATATTAAAAACATATAATCCACCAGCAGGTGTAGGCACAGGCACAGCTTGGTTGGTGGATTCCTGTCAGCATATTTGACTATGAAGGAACTTAGTTTATCTCCTTTGCTAGTAACTCAGACTTATTACTACTTAAAAACTTTCACCATGGCCCCAGAGCCAGCAGACTACTACCTGGAGGAAAGGTGAGATGCTGCAAGACCATGGGGCTCCTGGAGTAAGAGACAGGCATTTTGTACATGACCCTTTGGGTGGCTCTGCTATTATCCAATCTGACCAGTGTATACACTGCTGAACACCACACAGAAGCTATTCCTTGGTCTTGGGTAGGTCCTGCTTGACCGGCCCCCCCACTTCTTTCATGGCCTCATAGGATGCCATCCTCTCACCTATTCATGCTCCTCAGACCCACAAACTTTTCTCCCAACTCATGAGTGTTTTTCCACCTCATGGCCTTACTTTATGCTACTCCCTCTACCTAGCATGGCTGTTCCACTCGCAAGCCTTAGCCTAAAGGTTGCTTCCTCAGGAAAGTCTTCCTGGATCTCACAAAACTAAGTCAGATTATCCCAGCACAGTTTGTAATGACTCTGTTATAAAGGAGCCTTCAGACTTGGAGTAGATATTCCTTCTATGACTACTTGATCAAGAGTTTTCTTTCTCACTAGATTTCAAACTCCATGAGGGCAGGAAAAGAAGCTTTCTTATTTAGCTACTATATATTCCTAGCACCTGGCAAGGTCATGTAATGGCACATGTGATGTCTAAATAATATATAGTGAATAAATGAGCTGAAATCCAAGGCCATCCAACTGTGCTAAAAAAAAAAAAATAGGTATAGAAAAATCTTGGAGACTTCTACAAAGCCTCCAACTCAGTCTCGGCTCCCTTTACTTGGTTGATGGATATTTTCTACTAATCCTCAGTTCACAGATTTATAAACCACCATGCTTTTACTGAAAATATGTTACAGAATAATCACCAGTATCAGCCTCATTGTTTCAAAGGAACACACGTATTTTGAGTGCCTACTATGTGCAGGTACTATCCCCCATGCATCTTGGGGTAATGTGATTTTTTCAGTAACCCAATAAAGTTTTTTCATTATTTTTACTTTACAGATGAGAAATCTGAGAGCCAGATAAACTAATTTACTTGGCCAAGATCATAGAACAAGTAGGGGCAGGAATCTAACAATGTTCAACAGGTAGTCAATGGAAAGGATGCTGACCTGGAAATCACGAGATGGGAATTTTACTCCATCTTCTGCCACTAATTCCTTGGGTGACCTTGAGCCAAGCATGTTATCTCTGAGTTTTGACTTTGCTGTATATAGGAACAATATCTGAAGATGAAGTGAGACCAGGCCTCACAAGTTTCTGAATAGGAAGCAAGTACAGCATGCTATAAAGAGCAATTATCCCACTGCATTCCCCCTACCCTCAAGAACCAACAGATGGCCTTCTCCTCATTGGAAAATCAAACACTCCTACCAAGGTCAGTTGTGCCTACAAATCATTGTAGGCTTTCTTTTCCTGCACAAAATCTCCAGCTGGAAATCAGCTCTAATTCTTCCTCTTGCTCAGTCCTTGCTCTGAATAACATATTTCGAAAATGAACTATTTTGGGCCAAGAAATCTGTAAGTTGGAGCTGATTCATCACTTTCACCATCAGGCTCTTGCTCTCTTGCTTCTTCTGTTTCGTCAGATGAAGGCATTTTATCTTCACAAACAATTTCTCAGTGGGCTACATGGAGAGGTCTCCTCTTGTCATGATATAATTCTTTGCAAAAGATTAAAAACATGAGGACAGACAGAGTTTAAAGAAAGAAATCTGAAGTAAATAAAATATTGGGGTGGGATGGGGGTAGGTGGATAGAAACATAATCATAGCAGAACCAGAATGGATCACACCATGGCACTTGCCCCTGAATGTGCTGGTTCCAAGTGTCAATTCATGATTGTCTCAATTAACACAAGAATAAGGAGATAAAGAATATTCCAGAAAATGCACTATTTAAAAACCAGCTCTAACTGGCATCTAACTCTTCCCTATAAGTTTACCTTTCTCACTATGCTTTTCTTGGATAAATATGTACTAAAATGAATTTGCTTTGAGGGAATATGGAAATGTCCTTAAAATATGCTAAGTAGAATGGAACAGCCAGTTTAAGAATAAAAATGACTGCCATGGATGCTCATTTGTGGATAATTGAGAAGCAGCATGTTTTCTTTTCTTAGGGGCACATAATACTCCTGCAAAAAAACCTCCTATGTTCACTTTTTTAGATACTGTGTAAGAGAGCATTGTGATCACAAAAAAATACCACTGCACTATCAGATGGGAAAGGCCATACTGTGTGGTAACCTTTCCTCCCCATTACTTTGCCTCTAGGTTCTACCTTCTCTGAGTTCTGGATCATTACATAGCCATCGCTAACTCTAGCATCTCCCTGTGGATGTCAGTCTGCTCAGACTCACTGAGTCCAAATTTACCTCCACCTCCTCCATTCTCCAAATCCGCCTCTGCTCCCACTTTTCCTTTATTTAAGTTCTTAGGACTCTGCACACCACTGCCGAGCTAGAGACTCAGGATTCACTTTGCATACCTCTCCCAGCTGCACCTTGATGTAGATAGAAGTACTACTGATCCTATTTCTAAAATAACATTCCATAAGTCTCCTCTCACTCACTCCATACCCTCTATGCTTCCTACATTCTGGCCACACACCATCTCTTACCTGGATTAGTGAACTAGCCCCTTACCAGGTCTCTGTTCTCTGTCATTCCAGCTACTAGACAGGGTCATATTCCCAGTCACATCCTGCCTTCTCACCATGTCACATACCACACAATCTCTCCACACACCATAAAAATCCAGAGACAAGAAAACATATACAAATACACACATACCCTCCCTCCCTCTCCCTTCCTCTCTCTCTCCCCCCTTCTCTCCAACACCCCCCCCCCCCAAATCCACAAACAATACCTATGTACACAGTAATAAAAGGGCACACATTCTCCCATCATACTAGGTTGCCTACCCCTCTCTTGCATTTCCAGATCTCTGCTTGGGATACTCTTTCCTCCTAAGATGTCCTTCCTTGACCATCACACCACCTATTAATGTCCCTTGAAACTCTTATCCTTCCAGATCAAATTCAAAGCACCCCTCCTCTATGAAACCAGCTAAACTTGTCCCCCCTGTCCCCCCAACTCCTTCTCCATGCTGTCAGATCGCTCTGTACATACATATCCCAATGTACAAAGTTTGTTAGTCTGCCCTCCCTAGGGGGTCATTGAAATCCTAAAAGGCAGAAGAATATAACATTTCAGCATGCGCTTCAGAGGCAAACAGATCTGGGCTGAAATCCCAGCCATCTCTTACAGCTTGGGAAAGTAAATTCTGAGCCCTCATCCTCTCATTTCAAAAATAGAAATAATCCATGACTATACTTATCATGAGCATTGAGTAGTGTGCAGAATTGTCAAATCACTGTATTGTTCACTGAAAACTAATAATAAAACATGGTATGCCAACTATGCTTCAATAACAAAATAAAAATAGAGATAATCCCAGCACTAATGTGAAGAGGTTGGAATCAGAAGTCAATGAAAAAGCGCACAGTATCCAGCACCTACTTAAAACTTAATAAAATGGCAACTATTATTATTACAATTTTTTATATCTTTTCTGTCCTATACTCAACAAATTTTTAGGTGCATGAATAGATTTAGCTTTCGGCTCCTTCAACTTCATAAAAAGTATATTCAAGTGCACTGTCACACCAGAGCTTCCCAACATTTAGGCAAGGCAAACCAAAGAGGTATTAATATCCCTATTTCACTCATGGGTAAATACAGAATGAGAACATAAGTAACTTTGCCCAGGACACAGAGCAGGGCAGTGGCCCTGGTGAGACTAGAACTCTACCTTCCAAAGTTATATTACAGGTATAACATCATCTCCCATTTTAGACTGAGTTCATCTAAAAATGGCATGTCTCTCCAGACATTTGCACTATGCTGGGTAATTTTTTTAATCCTTATTTTATAAGAAAATTAATTTCTAAAATAACAAATATGTAAGATCCAGAACAAGAACTGCCTTCCCAAATTAGAGCAGAGCTTTGCAAATGAAAATGCAAATTTGAAAAATGGATCTTTTGGAAAGCATAAATCAAATTATGTCACTCCCTTACTTCTAAGCCTCCAATAACTTCACACTGCCCTCAGAATAAAATCATTCTCCCTGTCATGGCCTCTAGGCATCTACATGGTCTGGATCGTGTCTACCTCTCCTGTTACTCTTTCTTTATTCATTATGTTCAGGTTGCACTGGCCTTCTGTTCCTCATATTCTCTAAGCTCATTACTGCCTCAGGAACTTTGTATTTGCTGTTTCCTTTCAGAGAGTCCTCATTCTCTAGATTTTTCCCATCTTGGTTCCATTTTGTTATTTAAGTCTTAGTGTCAAGACCTTCTTTGTCTACTTTATCTAATGTTGGTCTCCACTGTCCTCAGTCTCTAATACAATCATTAACTCACTCTAATCTCTTTCTACCATTTATCACCATATAATATTCTTATTTACTTTTTGGATCCTACCTCCCTGAGAATACAATGCCCAACGGAACAGGAAGAGACCATATTTATCTTGCTCACTACTTTTATCTTTAACACCTAGAATAGTGCCTGATACATAGTAGGTATTCAGTAAACATTTGCAAAATGGATAAATGGGTAAGCTTCTTTCATCACCAGTAAAATACCAGGAAAGATCTTTCTATGCATTTGCAATCTAGACTGATTAAAAATTCTTGAAACTAAAAGCAACACAGTCCCCAAAATGAGAACCATAGGAATATGTGAGCCAACACTAATCATCATCCTTACGTCTTTCAGAACAAAGGACTCTTGTTTTTATTTATGTCCAAGGAGAACTAAGTCTTTTGGCAAAGGAAACTGGAGACACTCCCTCCATTTGAACCAAGAGGTCACACATGCTTCTTCTTCAACTTGGAGCCCAATTCCCTGGTCTGGTTTCAATCTGGAGATTTTATCTGACAGCTAGCAGGTTACTGCTTATAGTGGACTTGCTCTGTTGTAAGAGAGTTAACTTATAGGACATGCCACATGAAGAGCAAAATGTGGATCAAGAGGGAAAGGAGGACCTTTCAAGTATTTTAATATCCAGGATTAAATTGAGAATGATGTGGAAACTTCATTTCTAATGTTATACCGCCTAATCCACTTGAAAGTTAAAAATCTTGAAAAGTGATTTAATTAGCCATGACAAATACGCATTCTTCTCAAGGAGAAGGATGAGATGATTCTTCTCCCTATTCTCCTGAATTTTCCTCCTAATAACACGAAAAAAAAAAAAAAAAAAAACAAAACAACCAGTATCCTCAGCTCCCCTGTAACCTACCACTGTGACCATAAAACCAGCAGAACAGAAGTCTCTATTGCCTCATTTCAGGTTAATTTTAGAAAGCAAAGTTGGAAAAGACTCAATCAAATTTATGCTGAAATGATCCTTGGTTACAAGTAGGCAAGGACTATCAGAAAGGTTAGGGCTGGATCTCTGGCTATATTGGTGCACATGTGAAGTGAATCCAGGCACAAATTTCCAACAAATTCCATTTTCATCTTCCTCATTTTTAAACAGCTGAGCCACATATTTTTCTTTATCAGATGCCACAGAATCTACAGAAAGCAATATTTGGATTGGATATTTTAATTATGTCAACCATAGTATGAGTATAATTTGCTATGAAGATCAAAAAGCTTATTGAACGTGAGGTTATTTGTTACAAAAGCTTAGAACATAGTCTCATCCTCTCATCTCAGTTTTAAAAATCAAATAGAGTTTAATGACATAAAAAAAAAAAAAAACATAAAAGGGAATGTGCCCAAATTTGTGCCCAGAAATCACAATGCCTCAGATTATGCTCCTCATGGATGTTTCTTAAGGCCAGTCAGGGCATATACTGCTTGTTTAGCACTGTGTTCTACTTTCTCTCATTTATGAATCAGCTCTTGGACTTTGTAGGTCCCTTCTTCAAAAACTATAGGACTATGGGGCACCTGGGTGGCTCAGTCATTTGAGCGTCCGACTTCAGCTCAGGTCATGATCTCGCGGTTCGTGAGTTCGAGCCCCACGTCGGGCTCTGTGCCACCAGCTCAGAGCCTGAAGCCTGCTTTGGATTCTGTGTCTCCCTCTCTCTGCCCCTCCCCCGCTTGCAATCTGTGTCGCTGTCATTCTCTTTCTTGTAAATAAATATTAAAATTTTTTTTTTTAAAAAGCTACAGGATTAACATGTATGGGTTTCCATTTGGTCCCTATCATCACAGAGGGGAGTTAATCATACACTGAAGAAAAAGCACTGAGTAAAAGGGGAAAGGAGGAATGTACATTAAAAAAAAAAGAAGACTCATGAAACTCAACTGTGGTAATTATTGAAATGGGCTTTCACAGAGATGGCAGGGAAGCTGTATGAAGGCACTTCACAGTAATTAATTGAGCCTCTCCTCATTCTAAATTGAGAAAAATAAAAAAATCAATAATTCCAAATGTGTCATACTTATTGACACTAATGAAACTTCCTGAATAAGCATTTAATGCAACTCCACTGCTATTTTAAATTTACGTTCCTCACTGAGTGAACATTACAAGGTCAGGTCAGCTCCCCTGGGCTTCGCAGAGCTGATGCTATCAGACAGCACTTTGCTCAAGCTGTATATGGAACAACCCTTTAGAGAGTTGCTGAGCTGTCCCCGGTGCTGAAAAAAGCTACTCTTTCCCCTTTGGTTCAGCAGGAGACATATACGCAGAAATGACATGGTATCTCATAGTGCACTTACCCACATGTCCATGTTTATTTGGAAGAAAACAACCAGATTCTCCCAATACTCTGATTTCCTAGAAAGCTTTAGTTTCATTAGGCTATCTTGGCCAAGTCTCTCATTTTACTCTTATTTCTTTCAAATAATCATATTGAGGTATATTAATTTGTACTTGCCTGCACTTTTCTTTGTAATGTAAGTATTCTAGCTCCAAATAAAGCGTAAGCACAAAAGTTGTGGAAATATTTATGGACTTGTTGGAATACGTGGTTTCAAATTTGGCTCCACTACTTATTAGCTGGGTAGTTTGGCTAAGTTAAGTTACTCTCTGGTCAGTTCCCTTCTGTGTGAAAACAGGTGAGTATCACCCACTTTCTGTGTAAAAACAGGTGAGTATCACTAACTTTTGGGGAAGGTCAAAGGCAACAGGGTATTTCAAAGTACTCTTCAAATTATAACATACTAGAAAAATTGTAAGCATTTATCGTATCAAAAAGTTTTAACTTTTTTTCTGTATCACAGATATTCTTGACACAGTGCTCACAATTAAAGTTTTGTTGTCTCCTTCAATTCAGAACAGGTCTATGAAAATTAAAATTCCATCTCATGCTTGGGGAATCTTAGGAGATAAGAAATGTACAAAGAGAATGACTTGTTAGAAGCAGAGAAAGTTGGAAACTGTGAAATTCAGACCCCACTTAATCACTGAAAATTTGACACCCAAATTTGCAGGCATCTCCTGGCTCAACATCATCTCTTTTCTAGTACTTAGTATTCACTGAAACAATGCCCCCAGTTAGCATGCTGTGTAAGCATAGATTATCTAATTTAATCTGAATATTCACATTTTGTGGATAAAATTACTTATTTGGAATTAAATAACCTGACCAAGTCAAGAAAAAGTGACAGAGTCAACATTTAAAACCAGGTTATTCTGCATCCAAAGCTTATTCTCTTAGTCATCATGTCCACAGACCCCTAAATCTGATGGGTCCTTTAGATGTAGATTAACTTAGAAGTTGTCCAGAATTTCTAGAGTCTCATCCTGGATCAGAACTTTTAAGAGTATGTTATTTAACATATTAGAAGCCATAATGAAGGAGTGCCTGGATGGCTCAGTCGGTTGAGGGTCTGACTCTTGATGTGGATTCAGGTCATGATCTCAGGGTGGTGGGATCAAGCCCTGCATGGGGATCTGTGCTAAGCATGGAGCCTGCTTAAGATTCTTCCTCTCTCTCCATGCCCCTCTCCCCTGCTCATGCACCCTCTCTCTCTAAAGTAAAGATTAAAAATTAAAAAAGAAACCACAATGAAAACAATTTTTTTGGAGCAAGGAGATAAATGGAAATTTACTGTAACCTTCGCCTTGTGAATTCTAACTTGATGTAAATACCCTAGATTATATGATGCAACAAACCAGAAGGGGAATAAACTAGAATCACAAGAGCATTGACTTACAAATGACCAATTCAGCATCATCAAACCAATTAGAAGTTATTGCCCTGCATTATAAAAGAATTCAAATAAGATGTACATTGTTAGGGTGTGTTTTTTTTTTGTTTGTTTTGTTTTTTTTCTACTAGAACTCAAAACTTATCAACTTTAATGATTGTATTATTTTAAAATTGCATTCATTGTGCAATTCCTTCTCCTTCTATTTAAATCCTTTCCTTTCTTAAACATCTAGTTGGTATTCTCCTTCCTCCATGAATATTCACAAATGGTTCCAACTCACAGTAATTTCACCTTTCTCTGTACTTATATCACTTCTGCCTATATCAAACATTCCTCAGTAAATCACCTGCTGTCCTGGGTGGCTCTCCACTTTCTCACACATCTATTTAATATATATTAATTAACAAGATAAAATTAATACATTTATACTTTATTTCTCCAATCTCAGTGGAGACTGATTCATAGTAGGTGCTTACTATTTGAATGGAATTTGGTACTTACTATATACTTCAATGAAATTGCTTGCTGAATTTCTGATTTTACCTAAACTCTTGTGGTTCCCATTAGGTCCAGAAAGTTGGGCCTATTTTTTCTGTCATACTCGGTAATGCATCCTTTGTGCCAAACATATCACAGGAGCTTATGTATATAATTGGGGTAAATGAAGTAAGGAATAAATGAGTTAGCTAAATTGACAGAGATTATCATCTCACATTGAATGCCCACACCCACAACCCTACTCCAAAAGTTATTTGTAGCAAATTTCAAATCTAGTTCAAGTGGATAAATTATGTTCCTGAATGAATTTATCTTATTTGACAGGAGAGTCACTTTCAAAGAACCATAGGAGGTAAATGCTTGGAAATTCTGTTCCCTGGTATATAAAGAAAAGGGTATTATGAATCATAAAAACTTACAAGGGAATAAAGGAGAAAGGGCACCTAGAATACTTCAATTATTTTCTAAATATTTTTTATCAAGAAAATATTGGGGCACTGCACTTTCACACAGAGCTGAAAAGGAATTTGTATGAACCCTTTTCAAAGGCATGCAAGATGTCTTAACTCCATATATTTACACATTTATTCAATAATATTTACTACAGTAGATGCTAGGGTTAGACAAGTGAACAAAAACATTATGTTTTTGACCTCATAGAACCTACATTCTAACACATAATGAGAAAATAAATCTCTTTCTGTTTCATTTATACAATAAGTATAGATAAAAAATCAATGCTATACACAGCATTGGGTTTTTACTTTCTTGGCCTTGCTGCATCTCTGATGTTACTGAGTGTAGAACAGATGACACAATCAGTTAATCTGATTTAATAAATCCTTTAATTCTCTTGGTAAATACTAGAAAAGCAAGGGGATCATGGAGAAAGAGGGTCCAGAAATAGACTTTAATCCCTTTTTCCATCATCTTCCTATACTCTTAAGTAGAAATACTGAGACAGTTCCTTAAGAGAGAGCAATCTCTTCCTTGCTTAGCGGAAAAAGAATCAGGAGTTTCCATTGGATATATTTGGAGTGTGTATGCCTAATAGTCAAGGATGCTTTCCTTTCATGGTGGGTATCCTGGCTCCTTCAACGTTCAGAGTTCAAGGGGTTAAGGAGCAACCCTTTCCTGGCATCAACATGCAGATCTCCATGGATTCAATAATCCATGATGCACAGTCTCTGGTTCAAAGTTTTTTTCCCCCTCTTTTCTTTGTTGTGAAGGGATTTTCAAATAGACCCTCAAGTTAAGCATTACTTTTTTCTAAACTAAGACATTCTCTTGCAATTTCACATGTAGTGTTTGGATTAATACTACAGATTCATACAACATCCTATGGGAGAAACTTAAGTATCAAAAACCCAATCAATAAGTGACATCCACAAACTAAAATCAGGGGCTGATGCAGTGCTTTAAAAATGTTCCTTATTTATAGAGAGCTTAATTGCATTAAGTGCCAAAGAATGTACTGCTTTCTTTGTAATGAGTTTTTATGGTCTTAGTCTTTGGAAGCTCAGATTCCATCTGTGACAGCAGACTGTGGTAGAGTTTGGCTATTAATAGCTGCTGGTACACACTTACTCACAGCTAAGAGGCCCAGGGCTGTAGAGACAGCCAGATGGAGATAATACCACAGGGTGACTGTATGGACAAAAAGATGATCCATTTTTTTTTCCAACACAAAACAGACAACACTAAAAACACGACAATCCTGTTTTATTGCAAGCCAAACCCTCTGAGGAATTTTTTTTCTCCTTTCCAATTCTCAGGACTGATTCTAAATCACATGTGATTTATCACTGTTTCTGTTGTTCAAATAACTCCTTACATAGGTTACAAAGACAAAAACATCCAGATGGGTTAACAGCCCAGATTTACTAAAATGAAATCCTGATACAGAAATCCTGTTTCCTGATACAGAAAATCAGGAACAAAACAATTTGGCAGCTACTCAAGGAAAAAAAAATTAACTTTGATACTGGACAGTCTTCTGAATCAGAAATATTTTCCCTTACACAGAAAAAAGGCCAAAAAATGGCATAACACATCAGATATTTCTTGATACAAAGAATAGATTCCCCCCACCCAAAACTGCTTACTGTGATCTATCTAATATTATTATGGTCTTAATTCATCTTTATTTTAAAGACAATAAGAAAATATACTGGAACACAAGAGTGACACAGCTACCATACTTAACATTATGTCATGATTCTTGGGGGCTGAAGTTTTATAGATACCAATCCTTCTTCTTCTTCTTCTTTTTTTAATTTGTAGTAATCTGTAGGGTGAATAAGGGGAAAAACTATTTCCCCTAAATTATATTTTGGCTAAATCATATTTTGGTGGGGTTGCACAATATGTGGGTTTTATGTTTTCTAAGTAAGGATAGATTAATAGGAATGCTCACACACAATGGAAAATCATTAAAAAATATAATATCATATCATATCATATCATTAAAAAATTGGGCAAGGGATCACCACATCATCCTGTTCAGTCTACAACATGGGTAGAATCACATTGTTCTCATGAAGACAAGCACAGCTAAAATCAAGAGGCACAGCCTCAGCTAAGAACTTGGCTCTGTTCTCACACTTTGAGGAAATTCCAGGCAAATAGGGATAGTTAATTAAGCACCCTATTTCATAGAGATAAGAAAGAGATACCTGATTTCATAGAGATATCATACAGATACCATATTTCATAGGGATACCATGAAAAAGTCCTGAAAATGAGACAAGCAAAGCCAAACCGTACAGAAGAGACAAAGGTGGCTGGTTCAAACAGATGGTTAAGGGATCTGGGAGTGTCTAACTGTACCAAGAATCCAGGGTTTATCCCATGAAACCTCATTTATTCATGCACTATTCTTAATCTACAGGGAAGCTCTTTTCTTTTTAAAATAAATAAACAGTCATAAAATAAAGATAATATATTTTTAACACAAATTGGTTAACAGTTTAAGTTCTAAAGCGACACTGTTTATAATCTTTGTCTGCATCTTACTAATTGGTTAAAACTGACCAAGTTTCTTAACCTTAATAAGCCACTATTTTCTCATTGATCAAAAAGGTACAGCAGGATAGTGAGGATCCTGCTCACAGGATCACAATATCCACGCAAAACATGGATATTCCATGCAAAACATATTGGTCAGTGGCTGGTACATAGTTAAAACTCAAAAGATGCCCTTGTTTCTTCTTCTCCTTTTTCTTTATGATTTTTTTATACTTCATTTGTATTCCTACTACATGCATAGTGCTTCTGAAAGTTAGAAAGATCTGGGTTTGAATCCTTACTGGGAGAGGCTGTGATCAATACCTTTTAATTTACTCATCTGTTAAATGAAGCAAATCCTACCTACCTTGGAGGAATGTAAGAAGTAAATGAGACAATTCATGTCATATGCTTAACATGCTCTTGGACATAGGCTAGCTTCCGTATGGAAATTAGCTCTCCTGATTTCACCATCATAATCCTTTCAGTAGGCTGATGGGACACTTAAACACAAGAGTGAATATAAAGCAGAACTACAGTGCCTGAACCTTAAACATCAGTTCATTCTTCTTCCAGCTTGGTTAGCGAGGCTGTACGTATCACATATTATAATTGCGTATCTGCTGTATATCAACTTCAATATTTATTGTTTCCAAGACAATTGCTACTACACTGTCATTTCACAGAGCCACTGAGGTATATGCCTCTCATGCCCCCAGCAAACGAGACAGAGGAGATACTGTCCATCTTCACTGTCATATCTGCATTAATATCAGAGAGCCAGCTACTTAAAACATCCCGGATCCTTCCAGCACACAGGTTACAGGCTGGTTTTGCTTCTCCCTTCAGTTCCAGCTTTATCATTTCTTCACTTTTAGCATCACCGTTTCTAAAATTTCCACATTAGCTCATCACTTTCAAATACTTGGAGCACTAATGCATCAAGCCCATCATCAAACAGAACACCTTATGTATGTGTGCAGTGTGCAGGGCTTTGAGTGAGTGCACTCTACAAAGAGATTTTTCACCTACATTCCTAAGCAGCAGGGAGACTTAGTGGCGCTACTTTCCCTCTCCTGGAATGTTTACTAACTAGCTAATAATTTCACTGTGAACTTTAAGCCTTCACTAGTCACAGCAAGAGTACATGCAAGGATCTAAGCAAGCCAAGTTCTGAGGCTGCCTTGAAACAAAATCTGTCTGTACTGTTACACCAAATTCACCAGCCTGTTTGAACACTGGCAGGAGAAACATGGCGTTTTCCACCTTGACTTTGCCTTCAATGTGACAAGGCAGTGTCTAACTTCAGGGCATCCAATGGTTATGAAATCTTTTTTTCAACGTTTTTATTTTTTTTTAATTTATTTTTGGGACAGAGAGAGACAGAGCATGAATGGGGGAGGGGCAGAGAGAGAGGGAGACACAGAATCGGAAACAGGCTCCAGGCTCCGAGCCATCAGCCCAGAGCCTGACGCGGGGCTCGAACTCACGGACCGCGAGATCGTGACCTGGCTGAAGTCGGACGCTTAACCGAATGCGCCACCCAGGCGCCCCTAATGGTTATGAAATCTTGACACTTCACCTACTGTGGGAATGACATGTTTAAACAGTCTCCGTTCTCCCAAGCATTTTCATATTAAGCTCTGGTGAATGGAAAGTAATGAGATGGACCACGAAGTGCTCTGTCAGGCAGGTAATGCCTGCTTCTCTCTCTCTCTCTCTCTCTCTCTCTCTCTCTTCCTACCCACCCCCCAGTAGCACAGCTGACAACTTCAAACATTTATTAATATCGATCCCCTTGTCTCCTAACAATCAATAGTGAGCGTCCAAAGAATCAAATAATATTCAATGTGCAGAACTGTATTTATTTTCACATAATACTGCAGGGAAATTAAAGATGACTCATATGAATCTGTTTATCTCTTTAAGATTAAGAAATGACTACTACTTCTACACACATCCCAGAGTTTTAGCTAATGTGGCTCTAAAATAACCCTGGGGAAATGCTCTTACTACTTCTCTGGTTACATTAACCTACTGTCTAATGATTTCCTTGGTAAAATATGGTTTTATGATAGCTAGACTTTTTATTATTTTTTTTTTAATTTTTTTTTCAACGTTTATTTTATTTTTGGGACAGAAAGAGACAGAACATGAACGGGGGAGGGGCAGAGAGCGAGGGAGACACAGAATCAGAAACAGGCTCCAGGCTCCGAGCCATCAGCCCAGAGCCTGACGCGGGGCTCGAACTCACGGACCGCAAGATCGTGACCTGGCTGAAGTCGGACGCTTAACCGACTGCGCCACCCAGGCGCCCCAACTAGACTTTTTAAAAAGATACCTGCTATAGATGGTAAATTGCTTGTCTTCTAATAATAAAGTAGCTAACATTTATTGAGGGCTCGCAATGAATGCACTAGGTAAGATCTTAGGTGTTTTACATACAAAATCCACTCCATTTTCATACAGCTCTATGGAGGTAAGTTCCATTGTTTTCGTTTATGTTTTATACAAATGAAGACATTGACATTTTGATAGGGTGTGACTTGACTAATTTGTAACAAATAAGTGGCAGAAATAGAATTTAGAATTATTCTATCTGAATCAAGAGCCAGAGGTCTTAACCACTGCTTTACACGTCTTTGTTGGTAGACTGAATTTTTGTTCTGGTATAGCTATAACCATTTTTGTTTTAGCTTACCTATAAATATTTTACTTGTGTCAACTCACCTAACATTCTTGTTATTCAGGCTTCATCAGCAAGGTACAGACCTCCAATTGGAGCCGCAATACTGTTAACACTTTCCATATGAGAAGTCATAAATCTTTATGATTTTCAGAAAGGTCAAGCGCTTTGGTTTGTGGTCTAAAACTGGGCTTCAGAAATCAAAATAAAAGATAATCTGAACAATTTCTTAAGGATTTACTTGCCCATCTGTAGTTATACTCTAGTAGAAAAGAATTTGATACCTAATAATCATTCTGTCATCTAATATATATATATTTAATTTATTGGGAGACAAAATAACATTAAAATATTCTTTTAAGAACATATCAAGAAAGTAAAAATTGTGAAATGTGGCCAAATCAATAATTTCAGAGACCGTTCTGAGTTTCTAGTCCACTACTTCCTGAGGGAGTATGGAGCCCACTTCTGCAGGTGAGTGAGCCTGGGCCCCACCCTCACGAGGCAAAGTTAGTTCTAAGGAAGATGTTCATCTTTGGTCTGTCACCTGTCCACAATGAACCTGGAGAGGAATGACCAATGCTTCACATCCCTCCTTCCCCTCAAGTTTCTCATGCTCAGAGAAATACATTGTACAAAACCTTAGAACTCAGTGTATTCCAGCCCTTGTAGTCTATAGTGGAACAAAGAGAGGCCCAGAAAGGTGGTTAGCTGGCAGAGATGGGCCAGACTCAGGTCCCAGTGCTGTGCATCTTCTATTACCCCATGCTCCCTCTTAAATGTAGGCCATGTGATACAGATAAGCAGTAAAGGATTCATCATTTGTGAATAAGGCCGACCAAATGTCCTCTCTGCTTAATGTTGTTCACCAAACATTGCCTTATTTAAGGAAAAGAGATGCTGCTAATTCTGCATCAAAGATAGCCTGTATATTATGCTAGTTATAGCCTAATGATCTGGGTTGGAGTCCCAGCTCCACCAGTCATAAGCTGTGTGACCTTAGGTAAGTTACAAAACCTTCCTGAGCATAGACAAGAAGGTAATGACCACATCACCAACCTCACTGAGTTGCTTGTGATGTGTATATGCATTAATTCATATTTAATACTCAACTATATGTCTCACATGTAATAAACACTATATTATTTTTATTATCATTGTTTTTTTTGCCAAGTTGTGACAGGAAATCCACTGTTAGGTCTACAAGTAATTCTGCTACTACTCTCTCTTCATTCAGTTGTCAACAAACCCAGGGCAGTCAAGACAACACTTGCCAAATCTCAAATGGGTAAAAAAAATTCTAACTCACTCCCCACCCACTTAGTGTATGAGCTTCTGTGGCACCACTAACAATCAATAGTTTGTGCCCCCTCACAAACTTCTCAAGGCTCTTCACTGGAAAATGTCTCCAACTAACGAGCTAAGAAGGGTCCATTCATAATGATGTGGTACTGATGTACTGCCAAGTATCCTATATAAGGATATTTTGGATGGGGCGCCTGGGTGGCTCAGTCGGTTGAGCATCCAACTTTGGCTCAGGACATGATCTCACAGTTTTTGAGTTGGAGCCCTGTGTCAGGCTCTGTGCTGACAACTCAGAGCTTGCTTCAGATTCTGTGTCTCCCCCCCACCTCTCCCTCTATTGTTCATTCTCTCTCTTCTCTCTCTCTCTCTCTCAAAAATAAACATTTAAAAAAAGATAATAGTATTGGTATCTATGGAAAAAGTTTTATTTCTTGTCTGGTTTCCTTTGTTTAGGGTACTGAGTCAGAAAGAGAGACGATGCTGTTCCAAATTCGAGCAAAGTGTACTCCACTCCTATTTTGTATAGTTGAGCTGACCCTGTTTAGCTACTTGGGTAATGCTGTTTGCATGTTTTCCTGATATCAATCCTTTAGAGGCTGCTGTTCTCCCTACCTCTGGACCTTTCAAGGAGACAATGCCTTGGAGATACTGTGGCTTTGCCTAATGAGTGACAGCCAGATTTCTGTCATTTGCAAAACATAAGCATTTGTGGAACTCTGAGAACTATTCCTTGTAGAGACAAGTCATTGCCAAAGGTCACAGAGATAGCTGCAGACACAGATGTAGTATTAGGACATATTGATTAGCCTTCTGGTTAGAGCTTTATTATGTAATTGGCACAATACTATCTTGGTGAGGTATGGTGACGTTTTGACAGTTTGGAGCCAGTGAACTTGCCTTATGCATCAAAGACAATGGAACACTACATTCCTCTGAAGTTCACAGGCTCCAGAAAATAGCTCCTGTCTATCTATCTATCCATCTAATAGATATGTATTGAAGACTTGGTGTTAGGTGCTATGACAAGAGCAGCATCATTAATAATGGTAAATAGTACCCTGGAGCTTATAATTTAGGAGCAAAAAGAATCCATATGACAAATGAAGTATGTAAGAATCATATGGGGCCTAACAGAATAAATTAACATGGCCATAAGAGGGCACAGTGAAGTACTAGGACAACACTGTCCAGTAGAAATAAAATGTGAGCCACATATGTAATTTTAAATTTTCTAGTAGCCATATTAAAAGGGAGGGGAAAAATCCAGATGAAATTAATATTACCTTTTATTAAATTTGTATTTTATTTAAGTATCTTATATTTTTTAAATAATTTTTTTTGAGAGCAGTTGGGGTGGGGAGCAGGGAGGGTCAGAGACAGAGGGACAGAGGTAATGCTAAGCAGGTTCTGTACTTTCAGCATGGAGCAGGACATGGGCTCTTACAAATCTTGAGATTTTGATCTGAGCTGAAATCAAGAGTTGGACGCTTACCTGACTGACCACCCAGGTGCTCCAAAGTTATCTCCTATTTTATTTAACACAATATATCCACAATATCATTTTACATGTAATCAATATTAAAACATTAACAATAATATGAAAACATTACCAATGAGATCTTTTTACCTTTCTGGTACTAATCTTTGAAGTCTGGTATGTATTTTACACTTATAGGACATCCCAAGTGAAATAGTCAAAAACACAGTAGCCACACATATGGTGACCTTACTGGATAGCATACTACTAAGAAATTTAAAAGAGGTAACAACTGCTTTTATAATAGAGGAAAATGGAATCAGAGAATTTGACTTGTGACAGATTTGGGTATCTGAGGTGATTTCCCAAGTATGTTTGCGCCCTAGTCCCATATCCCACCCTGCAGTGAAAGAATGTCTTTCTCAGTATTTTATGAGCCCCTAGTAAAAAGATTCTGTATCTCTAACAGTGAGCTTAGCATACACCCATGCTGGTGTCCATGTCTTTACCAGTTGAATAAATAGATGCAAGAAAAATAAAAATAGCCACCTACCACTTGCCAGACTCCATGTTGCTATTTTGTGTACAATCTCTAACACTTATAATGAAGTTGCAAGAAGCCACTAATTTCTCCATTTTATGAGAGGGAGCTAAAGCACAGAGTTAAATGATTTCCCAAGATCACAGTCTAGAAAGAAGGGAAGTAGAGGGGTACGTGCAGCCAGACCTAACAGGAGGGAGAACATTTAGAGACAGGGAGGTGGCTAGACTAGACTCTAGGGTGAGCCATAGTATAGAGTTTAGGTGGGCATGGGAACAGGGCTCAGGATATGTCAAGTGTCTGCCCTCTGCTCCATTGTGAGACACGTGCATACGCACACACGCGTGCACACACACGCACACACACACACATACAGTTAGTTAGATACTAACATATTCATGGCTAAGTAGCTTGTTCAACAAATGCTAAACAATATATCTTCTCTTGGCCCTTTATTCTGCCTCTCCAGGTAAAAGTTTCCTTAAAATAAGAAACAAAACCAAACTACTAGTTTCCAAAGGCAAAGGGCATTTTGGGAAATGGGAACCAGACAAACTCTTTTCAGAAGAGGCTTTAAAGGTTTTGCCCAGTCTTCCCCATGCTACCCTCTTCATTGTTTCTGAAAAATTGGTATCCATCCTCCCTGTGAAAACATCATCTCTCATAACCATCCCTTCCACTCTTGACAGGATAAATGCTAAACAAACAAACAAACAAACAAACAAAAAACAAACAAAAAAAACTGTTCCACATACTGACCCCAAGCTTCCCTACCTATAACTTCTCATTAGTTAAGAGCTGGTTCTAACCGTGCCCTACATGAGCCTCTTACTCAGGCAGGCATCACATCCCTTGTCTCTGTGATGAGAAAAGCAAATATGACTTAGGCAGGACTCAAAACAAAGCATAGATTCAAACTGAGTCCTACAATGTAGATGCGATTTCTAAAAAATTAAAAATCTTGTATTTGTGTCAGCCAGGAGGATAAATGTAAGGACGAGAGCTTGTCCTTGTAAAACTTAGTATTTTTCTCATTGTTACTATAGCTTAGAAAAAGACTTACTAAATCTGCTGACCATGCTAAATAGTCACCATCATGGAGAGCCAGGCTTCCATTTCAAACAAGTCTACAAACTGGAATTATAAAATAAGAGAGAGTTGTAATTTGCTCGTTTCTTGGCTGTGTTTGGACAGCCGCTAGCCTCCACCCCAGGGTGGGGAGGAGCAGAATACAATGCAAATACAGTGTCACTGTTTCTGCAATTTTATTCACCCTTCTTTCCAAATGTTTGTTTTTGCTTCCTTGGGATATCATGAAGAGTTGCCAGAAAGTCAAGTTTATCTTTAGCATCATCTCTGGGCAAATAACACAGACAAAGGAAAATAATGTTTGGGGCCAAATGTTGAAAACATGAGTCTTGTGTAGCCTTAGCTGAAAGAGCAAAGAGCTAAAATGAAAAACTAGTAATGTTGGTTCTGTTTTTCTCTACAACATTTTCTATTTAGAAGAGTGGAAAGAGGATGGGCTTCAAGTACCAAAAGCTTTCAGTTCCAACTCAGACTTGATCAGGTGCTGCCTCATTGAGTACCCTTAGATGAACTTAATTCATTATTTACTTGAATGACTCCTCTGTGCCAAGTACTTTGTCCTCACAGACCTTAAATTAAGTTAGTTACCTCTCTGATTTGTTTTATTTTATTTTTTTTTTAATTTTTTTTTTCAACGTTTATTTATTTTTGGGACAGAGAGAGACAGAGCATGAACGGGGGAGGGGCAGAGAGAGAGGGAGACACAGAATCGGAAACAGGCTCCAGGTTCCGAGCCATCAGCCCAGAGCCCGACGCGGGGCTTGAACTCACGGACCGCGAGATCGTGACCTGGTTGAAGTCGGACGCTTAACCGACTGCGCCACCCAGGCGCCCCCTCTCTGATTTGTTTTAAATCAAAAAGAAGAACATATATTACTATTTTAGGGCTCTAATAAATAATATGAGATAGCACACATAAAATTACAAAGCCCAGTCCCTAAGCATATAGGAGTCATTGCTTAACAAGTCTTACTTTCTTTTGTCTTCAAAATAATCAAGTAAATTTGTCTTTTGAGTTAACTTGTGATTTAAAAGCACAGCTCTAATACATAACCAAAAATAAACCCAATAGACTGGTCCATAAATATAGACACTCCCCAAATACCCCAAGTCTTTTTGGGAGGTTCATCAACTAGGATAACCAGATTTCAAATATCAGTCACAGATACTAACTACTTCCAATAGTCCTATTTTGACTTTAACTTGGCTTAATGCAAAAGAATAGTAAAATGCTTTTCTTTTCAGTTACCAGCAAGCATGGTCTATATAGCTCAAAAATCACAGCAATACACAATGCTGAAATGTTAGAACAGCTCTTTCCAAATTATCTACTGATTGCATGTAACATGTGAGACATTGTGATGAGATTATAGTAATAAAAGTACAAATAGGTCCCTATCCTGATGGAACTTACTCTCTAGTGGGAGAGATATAATGTCTGCCCTCAGGGAAGCTAGAAGCCTTGACTAGGAGAAGAAACAAGACAAACATGCTTTAAATTCAAGTGACCAATATGCTATTTTATAAGCATTAAATTATAAATCTCTAATATAGGGATTCAGAAGACATGGACAGAGTAAGGCTTTGGAGGGGGGGGAGTGGGATTTGAGCTGAGACTTTTGAAGATTAAGGATAATTATTCAAGGACTTATACTCTCTCTTTGAAGACAGAATGCACCAAAACTTAAAGCAGAATATACCTACAATAAGGCCTTCTTTTCCTGATTCCATGTTGCCCTCTCTCAACTCCACAATTAGTCACTTCTACAAACTCTATCCAGGTTCTGTCTCATACACAAGGCAACATTAACTATTCCTAAGCAAAAGATAATTGGCCAGGTTTTTTGCAGATTGTAATTTCTAATTCTGAGACTCCCCCATTTCTATCTCCCAAACTTCCCCATAAGCAGGAGATGATCACAACCCAGACAGCTGTCCTGCCTCTCCTGCTAGCCAGAAAGGGAATCAGATCAGTCTAGTAATGAAGAGGTCTGATGTTAGAAAGCTTTTAAAATTCTAAATCCTATTTGAACTGGACAAGCTGCACAGGTGAGCACTGTGAGACAGGACTTCAGCCATATTCCCTAGCCATGTCACTCTGAAGCTAGAACAACCATACTCCACTCTTGGCACAGAGTACAACAGTCTCTTCTTAACGTACTTCATGTTAACACCTCAATTATATTCCCCACATTTGTTCACCTCAACTTTCTTCAATCTTGTGAAAAACTTGATCAGTCATTGAGGGATGAACTTCAGGTGAACCTGTGATTGCTGTGAAATTACATGGCTCAATGTATGTTTATGACTTTCTTGGCAATTTTTCCCTATGGAGAATGTCCTTAGCTTTCATAACATTCTCTAAGGGTTTCATGAATCCTCTCTACCCACACTCCCACCAAGAAGTTTAACAACCTCTATTTTATATCTACCATGGTCAAATTTCTATTTGTATCATTTCCAAATGGCTATACTCCAACCATAAACTGAGAGAAAGAAAAAAAATGACACACTTAGAAAAGAATACTTCAGTGTTTCTTCTGTACTAATAACAACCAAGAGCTAATTGTTAGGTTTGGCTCATAGACTTTCAATCGGTAAATTAGATTAAAATAATTTTTAAAGGCACATTTTCCCCCCATCCTAATGCTCAAAAATTATCCAGGTATCATACTCTGTAAATAATGACCAACTTGGGTGTTAATACAAACATTTTTTATTAGCTGTCTAATGATACTTAGTAGTCTACTGTGCACTACATTAGGGGAAGTACATTAACTCATTACTTTGGAGCTTGCAATCAAATTGCTTTATCAGTAAGAAAGGTTATAAAACTATCCTACCCTTTCTTCCCCCAGCAGTGATACGCTGTAGGAAATTAGGTTTTAAATAGTCCCAAGGGAAATATATTCCCAATGAGCTCAAATCCTATTTTATACATTCCTAAAAGGCCTTATAACAGCCTGTAAGATCACAAAAGTCACTAGTGTTCTCTCATGACAGAGAAAATACAAGTTAGAAAATATAACCTCAAGGGGTTAAGCATCCAGCTTTGGCTCAGGTCATGATCTCATGGTTCATAAGTTCAAGGCCCGCATCAGGCTCTGCCACTGACAGTGCAAGCCTGCTAGGGACTCTCTCTCTCTCTCTGCCCCTTCCTCACTCATGCTCTCTCTCTCTTTCTCAAAATAAAAAAATAAACTTTAAAGAAAAAGAAAAAATAAGAATATATAATCTCACCATCCATTTTGGGACAACTAACCATGTGACCCCCTACTTCTTTTGAGAAGTAGCCTCAGCTCATTCTTCTATAATTGGGAGGTAGCTCTGCTTGCTTCATCTATTTTACAGCTATTATGACCATGACCATGAGGTCATGATTTCAAAAATATACTGAAATTTTCCAGAATTCCAGACAAATAAGAGGTCATCTTCTTTCCTGGCCTTCTTGGATATTTGTTCCTTCTCCACACATGCAAACTGTTGGAAGGACCCACCAAGATGTCATTATGGATCTGCAGGCAATTGTTTCAGGAAAAGCCAACCACTTATCTGGAAATCCATCAACTACAGGGAGGACAGAAGACCTGTATCCCTAGCCTCACTCTGTGCAACTTAATCTTTGGGGGAAAAATTTGCGATGCCAGTCATAAAATACCCTAGATGCTGGGAAATGTGATTCCATTACAAAGAAGAGCTCAACAAAGCCACCTGGGTTTAGCACCTATTAATCTTCTCATCGTTTTGCTTTTATAGATTATATAGGCTCCACAGAATTTTCACATACCTTATTCCATCTTTTTGTCATTAAGAACATTGTGAAGTATATAGAACAAACTTTATTCCTTCTTTCACTTGACTGAATGTTTATCTTTCCTTCCTTCACCAATCTTCAACCATACTCATTTTCTTTTGATTCTTTCAACATGCCACGAGCCTCAGGCCTTTTGCACATGCCATTTCCTCCACTGGATCTACTCTTGCCCCAGTATTGTACGTGGCTTAATCCTTTATCTCCCAGTTTATGTCAACTCAACTGAGATTATAGAAAGCCATCCCAACATCTTTCCCAGTATCTGTCTGTCATTTGTTTTCATCACAGATAATTTACCATCACTTCATTTACTGCATTTTATTTCATTTTGTAGGTCTCTTCCACAAACCTGTAAGCTCCATGAAGGATAGGCACCATGAGGACGGGAGTGGAGGGGTCAGTTCAAATTAAAACACCAGTGGGTAAATCGTAGCCAGGGCTGATAGAATAGGTATCCAACTAACATATACTGGGCAGTTAGTGAAAACATGAGTGAAAGAAACAGGCTTTTGAGTATGTAGGCTAAAGTTTGTTGGCATGTGCATGCATGAAAGTAGAAATGTTGACTAACTTGTTTAAAAAATATTTCTCGGGGCGCCTGGGTGGCGCAGTCGGTTAAGCATCCGACTTCAGCCAGGTCACAATCTCGCAGTCCGTGAGTTCGAGCCCCGCATCGGGCTCTGGGCTGATGGCTCAGAGCCTGGAGCCTGTTTCCGATTCTGTGTCTCCCTCTCTCTCTGCCCCTCCCCCGTTCATGCTCTGTCTCTCTCTGTCCCAAAAATAAATAAACGTTGAAAAAAAAATTTTTAAAAATATTTCTCCAGCAAGTATAAAGCCAAAAACATTTTCTAAGAGTTTGGAAGCCTTAGACCTGAGCTGTCCAATACAGTAGCCACTAGCCATATATGACTATTGCACACTTGAAATGAGGCTAGTATGAATTGGGTGTATCCTAAGTGTAAAATACCCACCAAGTTTTGCAGACAATGTAAGAAAAATATAAATATCTAATGTATAATTTTTATCTCCATCACATGTTGAAATAACTTTTCAATAAATTGGATTAAATGTATTATTAAAATTAATTTCACATTTTTTTACTGTAACTACTAGAAAATTAAGTTACACATATGGTTTGTACTATATTTCTATAGGATGATGCTAGTCTAGAGCACTCCAGAATTAATCTGATTGTTACGTGCTTATGATTTTTAAAATTTTTTTTAACTCTCTATGATGGTATATACTTGGGGTGGAAAATATGTGTAAGTTTCAAAGTCACTGCCTTACATTCATATTATCATCCTACAGTCTTTTTAATCTTAGGCAGATATTAAGAAACTGTATAGGTATTACACACTATAATACATCTGACTCCTAGGCAGAAAGATATCTCCACAAAATTGTATGATCAGTATTTGTCCTACTGTTAGCCTTCACATCCTTTAATCCTACTTCCAGAGTCACTACCATAAACTTGGCCACCATGATCTCTCACCTGTACAACTGAATTCACTTCCTAACTGGTCTTCCATCTCCAATGCATTTTTTGTAAATAACAACCAGAGTGATTGTACAAGTCTTATACTGACCCCAGGACAAAGTCCAAATCCTTATTTCAGCCTTCAATTCTAGACATAATGCTGGTCTTGCTTACTTCTCCTCTTCCTCCTCTTTAGGCTCCACATTCCAGCTATTCTGAACTCTTTGAAATTATGGAAAGGTGCCATGCTTCCTTTGGCTTGGGAAACTTTGTTCCTTCTGCTATATTCCACACCCATCACCTTCCTTTTATCTGGTCAGCTCTTATTCTGTTCTCAGTTTAGAGTCAGGGAAAGCCACTGTGTAGGATTCATGGAAAGGGCGTCTCTTGGCCTCCAAGTAACTTTCCCTTGCTGCCACTGCCCCCCTCACCACCACCACCACCAACAGAGGGCTTACAACATCATGTGCTAAGCAGTCTCTCTGATCATCCCATTGAGTCTCCACCATAAACTTGTGAGAAGACGGAAGCTTACGTTAATGTAGCACAGTGTGCCAGGACTTGTTCCAAGCTCTTCACATACATGACCACAGACCCCAGGGCAACACTCTGAGTTACAGTATCCTGTTTACTGATGAGGAACTAATGCCCAGATAGGTTTAGTAAATCACCCATCTTGTAGCTGGAGGCTTGAGCTCCTGCAGTTGATCTCACAGCCTATATGGACTCATGGCAGGTTCTATCACTATTTTAGAGAAGATGAAACAGAAGATCCAAAGAGTTGAGTAACTTGTCCCAAATGGTCAAGCCAGGATTTGAAAGACCGGTTAGAAGCCCCTTTATGTTTCTCCCAATGACCCTATATACCACCCCCCCCCCCCACTGTGTCTTACAATCGCCTACTCACTTACTAGACTATAAGCTTCACAGTCTTTAATTTTTTTTTAATTTTTTTTTCAACGTTTTTTATTTATTTTGGGACAGAGAGAGACAGAGCATGAACGGGGGAGGGGCAGAGAGAGAGGGAGACACAGAATCGGAAACAGGCTTCAGGCTCTGAGCCATCAGCCCAGAGCCCGACGCGGGGCTTGAACTCACGGACCGCGAGATCGTGACCTGGCTGAAGTCGGACGCTTAACCGACTGCGCCACCCAGGCGCCCCACACAGTCTTTAATTTTTAAAAACAGTTTTAGACCAACAGAAAAAGTCAACAGATAGCACAGAGAATTCCCATATACGTCCTGCAGACTTTCTGCTATTATAAACATGTTACAATTAATGAACCACAAGTGTTATTAACTAAACCTCATAGTTTAATTCATATTCCCTCAGTTTTTACCTAATGTCCTTTTCCTGTTTTAAAATCCCATCTAGAACACTACATTACACTTAGCTATCAGGTTTCCTTTGGCCCTGTTTGTTTGTGGCAGTTTCTCAGACTTCCCTTGCCTTTGGTGTCTTTGACAGTGCTGAAGAACATGGTCAGGTATATTGTAGCAGGTCTCTCTACTGTAATTTGTCTGATGTTTCTCTCATAAATAAAGATCCCAGAGGTAAAGCGCCATTTTCATCACATTACATCACAGCGATCTACTATCAACATGACTTAATAAGTACTCATATGGACCTTCACCATCTAGCTGAAACAGTGTTGGTCAGGTTTCTTTTCTGTAAGTTTACTCTTCCAGACCTCTCTTCCAATCTGTACTCTTTTGATAGCAGTCTCTACATGCCCACTCTTGGGGAAGAGTAGACAGATACACCCATTTGCTATGTTCCTTGAGGATGGGACATGTATATAATTTATTTGGAGCTCTGCATGGGAGATTTTCCTCTCTGCTTGATTAATTTATTCAATTATTTACTAACATCAGTACGTAGTCATGGATATTTATTTTGTACTTTGGTTTATAATCCAATACTTCTTTTTTTTTTTTTTTTTTTTTTTTTTTTTTTTTTTTTTTTTTTTTTTGCTAAAATCATTCCACTAGAGACATTGGAAACTTTTTCACTTGGGCTCCTGTGTCCCTTTGACATATTCCCATCAGTGTATTTTTTTTTTTCAAGCACTTCCTTACATTTTGGCACTAAAAAAGGCTCTAGCCTCATCTTGTAGATTTCTTTCCTTAGTCCCAGAATCACACATATCCGGAAGGATTCCTGGTTCCTTTCATTGGACAATGGTTTTAGAAATCAAGATGCGGGTGCTAGTTGTAACTGTTGCTACTGGGGTGTCATTTTTTTAGGCTTTCTCAAATGACAAAGAAATAAGTATATGTACATAAGCTCATGCATACACCCATTTATAAATGTTTCTTTATATAATCAGGTATTTCTCTATAAAGTTCAAGATGAGTTCTGATGTCTCCAACTCCAATTCGTCACCACATGGACCATCTAACCTCCTATTCTTGATCCAGCAATCAGAAATGATTGTAAGCTTTTTAAAGACAGGAGTAGTGCCTTAATTCATTGTGATATCCCAAGTGTAACGCGTGGCACGTAGAGTGCACACGTGGACCTGCGGTCCCAATAATTTCAATTCTGGAAGGGAATACAGATAAATTTGCAAACGCTACCCAACAGAGATTCCAAAGACTAAAATCACAACGATTTATTAGGGCAACAGTGTAAGAGGGTGCATAACAAAGGTCTGATTTAAGTGTGTTTATTCAACTCTGTGAAGGGAAAATGACAGCAATGCATCCAAGCTACGCAAAAAGGATTCAGGCTTCCTTGAAAGGGATTCAAGTGGCATAAAATGGTTTGTTTCCCCACAGCAATTTACATTTATTAAAATAGCTAATAGGCATAATCATTGTCAAAATAGAGCTTCCACCCTGTGTAATGTCTTAATATATTCTCGAAGTTCCTGACAAACAGGCACAAAGCCACAGCAGATTAGACTCTAAGTGGAGGATCACTCTAATAGCACAGCAGAAAAACCAATCTCACACTTCTGGGAAGGAAAATAAGACCTGAGAACAGCCTTTGAAGGTGAAGGGTAAAGTACAAAGGCGAAGGTGCTACAGTAGTGCATCAGCTAGAAGGGGAATGGGCTCTAATGTGACACTCTGCATTAATGATGCTAATTTATGTCTGGGTAAGTGTGTGTGCATGACACAGAGGAAAAGTGAAGAGGTCTCTATTATACCGCGGAGAAGCTCATCTCAAATCTCTTGGAAGGGTACGTGCTTTACCCGGGAACTGCCTCACATGGGCATATATTATGTAGATTCTGTGTCAGTTTCATATGAACAAATCACTCGTCTCCTTAAATCTATTCTGGAGCATTTCCAATCTGTTCTTTACACTGCAGCCACAATGATCTTTTTGAAACACAAATGTGGTTGTTGCTCCTCATAGTCCTACATTTAAACATTTTACTGCTTCTCTTTATTCATAGGATAAATAATAATAATAATAATAAAGTCCTCTTATTCCTTCAAGGCTCTCTGCAAGATACATCTTCTAATGCCAGTCCTGTGGGAACTCAAGCCACATGGGCATCATTCACTTGCCTGGACACACACTCTCTCTGTGCTACTGCTATAGGGCCCTTGTCCATGTAGTTCTCTCTACCAGCGTCATCCCTCCACAGCCAACTGCTACTGTGGCATTAGGATTTAGTTCTATCACCCCTTCACCAGGGAAGCTTTCCCTGTCTGGGTCCAAAAGCCTTTTACACTCTCCCAGCACCACAAACTCTTCCTTTACAGTGCCTGTCACAGCTACAACTGTCTAATCATCTTTATTATTCTTGATTAATGTATTTCCCCAGAGGGGCTCTTACTCCATATCCCTGGCACCTAACCCCATGCCTGGCACATACTAAGGGCCCAATAAAGTATGTACTGAATCAACAAATGAAAAGTGACCAGTGCATTCACCCATGCTACTGCTAAGGCTTTCCTGAACATTAAGGCTCCTCTTTAGACTCTGAAGAATATGTCATTTCACAGCAGAAATTTGGTGGGTCACCCTTGTGATGAGTATAGGAAATACACTCTGCTAGGCTTTAGTAGCTTCTACAAAAACAGGAGGTCCTTTGTATCATAAGAGTTATTAATGCAATGAAATGAATGTTTATTAATACATTACATGCATTGTATGGAAGTGGACATTAACAGGATGTGAAAAAACAACCCTGCCCAGAAAAGGTCAGCTATGGTGCTTATTATCTACTAATACTAATACTTAAGATTATTTTTATCAAGTAATTTTGATTTATCTCACAATATTCCAAATGCTACCATTGGTTTTCAAACTCTAATCATTGTGTCTGTTTTTCACTCAACAAATATTTACTGAGCATATTTATTACATGCCAGTCACTGTGTTAGACCCAACTGAGCAAGAGACCCAAGGTGCTTGCCCCAAGTGGAAGGAGACAGCCAACACAGATTGATAGTCATTTCAGATTAGTGTGATGCTGATAAGGAAGAAGTCATGTTATATGTGAGTGACATAATTTCCACTGTTTCAGCATGATCTTAAGCAATCCAAATGTCTCATCGGGGTAACCTACATCATTACTGCTCTGTGATATCAAGTAGATCACAGAGTTTTCACCTGACAAGTGATTAGAGGATTCTACGTTTTAACGTCATGGTCTCCCATAAGGATTTAAATGTATTCACTCCCTCTATTTAAATAAATGACTAGGGAAGACACAAGGTGTATCTTTTCTGAGGAGTCGCTATACTCCCCCAAAATCTCTACTGCCAGTTTTGATGTACCCCAAAAGATCAGAGTGTCTTATCCTCTAAGATGTATATCTCAACAGAGCATCTATTTCATGGCAAGAGATTTTTCATTTGGTTTTAGTGATAAGTAATTCAAGAAGTAGTTAGTGGCACAGAAATCTTAAAGACATGGATGAAGAGATAGTAAAGTTGACACAGACTGAATCAAGACTCTCTTCATAAGGATTATAACCCTTGAGACCTAGGACAGTGTTGGCAGCATAACTGGTCCTCAATAACCATGGGTTAAATATTGCTGGATGAAGGATGACACTTTGAGAAAATTAGTTAGTTGAAGCATGGGACCATAGTGGAGAGGAAAGATAAAAGCTAATATTGAAGTGGTTGGCTTATCAAGAGGAAAAGCCACAGAGAAAGGACCCCAAGAACAGTATCCCTTTCATTTCCTTTTGACCAAGGCCCTGGACTCCTAAGTGGTTGGTCAGGAAGCTGGGAGAATCTCAGAACAGACAAATGGCAGCTCTGAGGAGCCACCGCTCAAGACTAATGCTGTAGCCTATTGTCTTCAATGGAGAAGAACAATCAGCAGATTGATAAATTCTTATGTTTACACTCCTGAACAAATAAACTAATTGCATCTTTGTTTTTAACCTAACAAATCATAGCTTCATTACAGGTCATTAGTGACCATTAATACACAGAACTGTTTGCATTTCACTGGTATATCTGAATTACAGTCTTGCCTCACACACCAGCTCAATCAAGCTTCCAAAGGGAAACCCCGTTATCAGGCCTCAAGTGGGACTAAAAACAAACAATTAGCCTCTGCAATTGAACTGTGATGCAGAAGAATTCATTATTTTGGTTCACTGTTGAACTAGCCATTCCCTTTGTAGAGCAGACAGGCTCTTTGGGCCCAAAGAGTAAGCAACCACCTCTCTGAACATTTTCAATTATTCTCAATGACAGCTAATGTTGTACTGGCCAGCAACACAACCCTGTTTGTGTGGTACCAGTACAGGCAGTCGTAAATTCATAGCACAGTGGCTGATTAGAGTGCAGGTAAGAGCAAGGAGCACATTGGGGATTGTCAGAAATATCAAGGGACAGGAACAGAATCTATATGGCAAAAAAAGGGGAAGCAGGGTAGAGAATACACACACACACACACACACACACACACACATTCTTTTTATGAGTTATTAATGCAATGAAATGAAGGTTTATTAATACATTACATGCATTGTATGGAAGTGGACATATATATATGCATATAGTACATCCACTCACACATCAACTAGGTGGTCCAGAATTTTAAAAAGTCCACTTGAGGCTTTGGATTATCCATACGAAAAGCCAAGACACTTGAACTGGATCACTGCCAACCCTCCACTTCATCTTGTGTTAAGCAGTCACGGAGGGGCATGAAGTGATTAACAGAGATGAACGATCTCAGAAACATCTGAGGACTTTCTAACATACCAATTGCTATTTGGGAGCAAATCCATGGTCCATGTTATCTACTGTTTTGTTGCTTCAAAAAATGTCCCCCAGGGAAGGCCATGTTTGGCTATGAATGTGCAAAGGCCATAGAATGAGAGGAGTTGCTAACAAGGCAAGCGATGGCAGCCATACGCTGCCGAAGCCATTTTTATTTTTTATTCTAGGCTCACTACCGAGCACATGACTCATGCTTCAGCTCAACATGTACAAGGACACTCCAGCATCCTATGCAGTTTAAAAAGGTCTTTCAAATGAGTTATCCAAACCACAATGAGATACCACCTCATTCAGAATGGCTGAAATTAACAACTCAGGCAACCACAGATGTTGCCAAGGATGCGGAGAAAGAGGAATCCTTTTGCACTGCTGGTGGAAATGCAAACTGATGCAGCCACTCCGGAAAACAGTATGCAGGTTCCTCAAAAAATTAAAAATAGAACTACCCTACGACCCAACAATTGCACTACTAGGTATTTATCCAAGAGATACAGGTATGCTATTTCAGAGGGGCACATGCACCCCATTGTTTATAGCAGCACTATCAACAATAGCCAAAGTATGGAAAGAGTCCAAATGTCCATCAACAGATAAATGGATAAAGAAGATGTGGTATATATATACAATGCAGTATTAATCGGTGATCAAAAAGAATGAAATCATGACATTTGCAACAACATGGATGAAGCTAGAGTGTATTACGCTAAGCGAAATTAGTCAGAGAAAGACAAATATCATATGTCAAGATGGACTTTTCCCTGAAGTCACCCAACTGCTAAGTAACTCAGGTAGGATGAACCTGTTATCTTCTGGTCACACCACTGTCCCTACATGGAACACTTTTCATTCTTCCTCATATCATCTGACTCCCTCTCCTCAGCCTCCAGGCCTCAGCAGACCATGTCTTTCTTCATGAGCTCTCCACTGAGTCCTCTTACATCATCTCACAGTCCCTTGTATGTCCCCATCACAGGATGTCTCATACTGCATTGTATTTACTTGTTGTCCTGTGTCTCTACTGGCCTGTGAGTTCCTGAAGGGAAGAGTCCAGGTGTGTGTACTACCCCTCTGTATCCCAATGCAGAGTTCAGCCCCGGGCACCTAAGTGCTCAATAAATACTTAATCATGAAAGGTTATATGGCAGCCTCCTTTCAAACGACTCTGCTGCTACATACAACAATATTGTTTCCCAGTGGAGCACCGTTTAGGAACTCAGAGATAGTCGTAGATGGCTTTATGCCCTTACACTGCTGTTAAATAACTTTAGCCTCATGATGAAAACTCAAGGCAACCTTAACTGAAATTTAATGGATTCCATTTCTGAAGAAAGTAGCTGAACTTGTGGAAAAAAAAAAAAAAACCCTTGAAGTGATGCTTACATTATGTTAACACAAGCACATTCATTCATTTTATACCTTACACTCAATCACAGAGCTATGAACAAGGCTTAGCCACAATCCCTCAGCATTTGGAAAAGGGCATTGCCTTTGTACTTCGAAAGGATTTTTCAGAAACAGTTGGACTTGATGAGGTGCGGTGAAAAGCAGTCTCTCTCCCAACAAGCTCTTTAAATTTTTTTTTTTATGTTTATTTATTTTTGAAGGAAAGAGAGACAGAGTGTGAGGTGTTGGGGGTGGGGGCAGAGAGACAGGGAGATACAGAAACCGAAGCAGGCTCCAGGCTCTGAGCTGTCAGCACAGAGACTGACGCGGGGCTCGAACCCACAAACCGCAAGATCATGACCTGGGCCGAAGCCGGACACCAAACCAACTGAGCCACCCAGGCACCCCCCAACAAGCTCTTTAAATTCTGACTATGAACTGTCTCTTTCCCACTTGCTGTTCTTGTGCTTTTGGAAATTTTAAGCTGATACGACACAGGTCAGAAAAACATGACCAAACCACAAATATTTCAATCCCTCCCCTCCCTTCCCTCTTGGAGGAGGCAAGGAGGGCATCAAGGTTGACAGCTCCAGGGAAACCCATTTGAAGTCCGTCTAGTCTTATTTCATTAAAGCAGCAACTGAGGCCAAATCCCATGAAACTCAGACCGCAGGTCAAACCCATATCAGAACATACTGAAAAGGTTACCTGGTTGCTATGTATGTAACCGGGAATGTAAGAAAGGCACATTGAAATTACAACAGATATGAACTGTTTATTAAAATAGGTCAGACAGAAAAGTGGAGAATCTTTCTCTAGCAAGGAAAGAGTTCAACCCCACCTCCGATCACAAACACCCCAAGGTATTATATGAAAACAAAGCCTCTTCTCTTATATAAAAAAGCACATTAAGAACCTGTCCAGAGTCTATATAGGGTAACACGAAGGCCGCATGATTCCCTTGGGACACCAAAGCCTGACCCTTATCTATAAGCCGACGGAGAATATACATAAACGTATATACATATATAAATACACACACACATCTGCTCCTTATTTTTTTTCTCCCTTTAAGTCTTTTTTTTTTTTTTGACGTTTATTTATTGTTGAGAGACAGAGAGTGCAAGCAGCGGAGGGACAGAGGGAGAGGGAGACACAGAATCCAAAGCAGGCTCCAGGCTCTGAGCTGTCAGCACAGAGCCCTATGTGGAGCTCAAACCCACAAATCGCAAGGTCATGGTCTGAGCCAAAGTCGAACACTCAACCAAGTGAGCCACACAGGCGCCCCTCGCTTTAAGTCTTTGACCACATTTTTCATTTCATTTTCCTAGAGTAAATGTTTATCTGGAAACTCTTCTTTCCCCATACCATTTCTTAAAGGTCTTACTCTTCAATCTGACTCACAGTTGCTATCTATCTCTGTTACAAACTCCACCTCAAGAGAGAATTCTGATGATTCTTTTTTTTCAGTAACAGTTAGAGTTCTTATGTAAAATGTTATTGCCCAGGGCCCTGAAACACAGTCAAATGAGGAGGACGTAAAGCTCAATAGTCTCACCACATAGTTTCAAGAAATGAATAAAACAAAGCTAGCAGAAAAGCCTTCCTGCTACTTCATCCCAATCATGTGGGATGACTCCTACTTATACTAATAGGACCTTCAAGCATTTAATACAGGTAAGAAGTTACCTGTATTTCCCAAATTGTCATGTCTAGATTTCCCTTCTAATTCAAAATTATCATTTAGGGGGCGCGTGGGTGGCTCAGGCAGTTAAGCATCTGACTTCAGCTCAGGTCATGATCTCCTGGTGCGTTCAAGCCCCGTGTCGGGCTCTGTGCTGACAGCTCAGAGCCTGGAGCCTGCTTCGGATTCTGGGTCTCCCTTTCTTTCTCTGTCCCTCCCCTGCTAATTCTCTGCCTCTCTCCCAAAAATAAATAAACAATAAATTTTTTTTTTAAATGATCATTTAGTAAGGCCATTCATTCTTCATTATACACAAACTAAGAAGCTCTTGTCTCTTTCTTCACCTACTGACCCAACCATTTTTCTCTGTTAGAGCAGTTAATGTATCTGTCTGGTTCTCTAGCTTGCTCTACATACACTATTAGCATCTTATACAGCAGCGTCCATTCATACAGAGCCACACCTCTTTCCTGGTAATTTTATAACCAGTCATTACTTGTTATTGCTGTGTACGAACAACACATTTCATCAAAACATGTTCTTAGTTCTTAAAACAGTAAGTCCAACAGGGCTTACTATCTATACTTTCTTTTTAATATGTGAAGGAACTGATTTGAGCCCCCAGAACCACTTTTAAGCAAATGGAACTGTTCAACACTTCCATGTTGCTATTTTATTAAGAACAGTAGGTATAAATAGTAATACTAATACCTTTATTTCCATAGGTGCTTTCATCTGGATAGTTCATGCTTCATTATTGTGCCACTATTCTCTGTCTTGGGTTCTCCCTTGGCTCCTGTGACAAACAGGGGGTTCAGATCCAGACTCCAGGAGGTAGTGATGCTTCAATTTTTGGTTATATACAGGTGCATTACACACTCCCCAAGCCCCCACTATAGCCTCTTTGAGGTTACTCCTCATATGTCAAAATCAAGGCTAATATGGTAACATAGCCACACTATAAAAACTCTCTATGCTTCAGCCTTCTCACCTGGAAGTGGGCTGTCTTTGGGTTTTGCAGACCCGGGGTTCTCAAAGAGTTGCTTTCTTTCAACCAGCAGCAGTGGCTCTAGCTGGGCCACCACTAGAAAGCAAATTTTTTGGCTCTTTCCCAGTATTATTTATTTAGAAACTCTGGGAGGAGCCTAGCAATATGCAATTAACAGACACTTCAGGTGATTCTAATAAACATTCAAGTTGAAAACAGAAGGCAGAAGGCATATAAGGAGTTTTGAGGAGACTGGGGCGGTGTTAGGGGAGTAGCCTTCATGTACTTCAAGAGGGATCATGTACACTAGGATACAAAGCTTCACAGTGTAGGGCTAAAATCAATGGGTTAAAAAAACAAAAAGACTGCTCTGGTACACATAACTTTTAAGCAACTGGACGTATTCACCAACAGGAACAGGTTGGTGTCACTGGTTAGAAGAGCCTCCCTTCTCTCCAAGAGAATCTATGAATAAGACAATACAAGAAGAAGTTCTAAAATAAAGCTACAAGATTTAAAAAAAAAAAAACAACAAAATTAAGCCTTAAAAAGAAGCTTCAGAATACCACTAATATAGAAAGAAAAATTTATAATTAACTTATTATCATTACTTTTTAAATATCTCAATGCTATTACCTTTAAAAACCATCCTATTGATGGTACATAGAGTAGATAATGGGTTTTCATTTCCCAGTGTTTTATTTCATGTTCAGAAAAGAGCAGCAGTTTGGCTTAGACTCTCACAGGGTTCCATATATTATTATATGAGATTATATTTATTATTTAAAAGAGATAAATCACCACCATCCAGATCTGGTACTGGATCAAAGATTAAGGTTAGAGTGTTATTTCCTCCACTGTTTTGTAATGAAAACAACCACCTTGTGACAGTAATGATTCTGTTTTAGGATATAGATGAATGAACTAATATTAATGTAAATACAACCTAACATTATTTAGCAGTTACTGCACACTATGCACCTGGAATTATCCTGAGTACATAACATACACTGTCATATTTAATACTCACACCAACCTTGGGAAATTAAGCATTGTTATCTGTATTTTATAGAGGAGGCAACTGTGCTTAGGAAGGATAAACCACGTGCCCAAGGTCACAGAGCTGACAAGTGATGGAGCCAGAATACAAACCTAGTGGTTTCCAGAGTCAGTGTTCTCCACTGGTTAAGTATAATTTTTAGTATAAGCCTAAACTCTAGGGATTTGGAAAGAGAAAGAATGTATGGTACAATGCAAATAATACTTATGACCAGTTAGGGCTTCTAGAAATACTCAAGAGAGCCAAACAACCACTTACTCAATGTTTAATCTATGCCAGGTACTGAACTAACCACTGTACCATTTCACTAATCCTTATAACAACCATAGAAGGTAGTTACTAGTACTATCCCAATTTTCCATATGGGCAATTATGGTTCAAGGACTTAAGTAATAAGCCCATCTTAATAAAGAATTCATTGTTCACATATTTAAATGGAAATGAAGCAAAAGAAGTACACATAAGCATGTAAAAGCTCACTCTGTAAATGGAGCTTCGCTACCCTTATGTTTCCAGGGATAAGAATGGTGTTAGTGATAATTCATCCATTCTTTCTTATCTATTTTCTCACTTGCTCTAAATGGCAGATATTCAAGAGTTATATATTTGGGTGTAGTATGCAGTATTGAAACAAAATTAAGTCTACTGCCTTCTCCACATCTTTAGACACACAAACTCCAGCTCTCTGGGGCTTCCAAGGAAGAGAGTGGCCTCAACACCCTTCCATTTGGAATAGTAACAATGAATGACCTTAGAAATGAGACATACCCAGGGTGCCTGAGCGGCTCAGTTTATTAAGGGTCCAACTCTTGATTTCAGCTCAGATCATGATCTCACAGTTCATGGGTTCTCCCCCCACATTGGGCTCTGCACTGATAGTGTGGAGCCTGCATGGGATTTTCTGTCTCCTTCTCTTTCTGCCTTTCCCCCACTCATTCTCTCAAAATAAAAAAAAAAACTTTTTAAAAAAAGGAAATGAGACAAACCCCACACCCAATGACATACCAAGTTGCTCCCCCAAAGAACCTTGTGCTAAGGATGTAGGTGGCCAACATCTTGAAGAGAGAATCAGCAACAATGAACACTTTTTCCCAAGAATGCAAAATTTCACCCAGTTGGGAGTTCAGTGGAAGTTGATTTAGTGTTGTAACATCATGGGAAAAGCTCTGTTTCAGGGATCAGAATCTCTGCACTTCCATTTTGTCTCCACCACACACCAGGTATGTGATCATGGGCAAGTTAATTCCACTAAATTTCAGTTTTTGTACTGAGGAAATGAGAAATAAACTCATTCTCCAATTTTTCTGTGCAGAGTGAACAAGAGCTGTGAAAGTCCTTTTGTAGAAATACAAAGCCCCTTCACAGGTGTAAGATGGCATTACTATTTTATGCAACTCTTTCCTTGACTAAAATTTGGCCACTAACCTATCAACCTGGCTAACCCAAGTTAGCTTACAGACTAAATTAAAAGACAAGAGGAAGAGGGACTATTTAAACATGATAGTCATCAGCTGTACCAAGGACATCTGTGGAACTGTTTGCTCAGTTGTTGTGATGGTTAAGAGGGATTCGTTTCCATTGGCCTTACTTCCCTATAAGCTTGGCAAATCTCCAGATCAGTGAAGGTCAGCATGAAATAGCCTGAGAAACCTTCCCGTGCAAGCAAAAAGGATCACCACCAAACCATTATGTCACTACACACAGGACAGAGACACTCTCAGCAGCTCAAAGGGTGGCTCAATGTATCTTGCCAAAGATGCCTTTGAGTTCCTATTCCAATTTCAAGGTGCTGACTCTTTTGCATGTCTACATGAGAGAGTAGAATTTGGCCTCTATGTATATTAGTTGAAACAGCAGTGAAAGGGGATAGTGTGAAGGACATTTTTAAGCAAGGAGAAAAAAAGGAGATTCCATCTGGAGTTACACGTGGAGACATGAATCAAAGATAGTATGCAACACTATTGACTATTTTTATACTCTTAGTGGGAGGATTCAACCTAGAGATGCAAAAGCAAAGAGGTGAAAAAGAAACAATTCCTTTGGTGCTTTTATGTTTATCTTGGACCCTGGTTTCCCCTCAAGGTATCAGAAAGATTAAAATGGCTTTGTGATGTGACACCATCATGCTCCGTTTCCTTTTACAGTTCTTTTCTTAAAATATTTTGTAGGTCAACACAAATGGGTAAAGCCAAAGCAAAGATTAGGAATGTATATTTTCCTTGGATCCATACTTGGGAAGGCATGTTCCTCCTTTCAAGTCACTAGTTGTGGGGCTGTGAAGCTGGCTGATTGATTGCCTAAACTCCGGCTCTAGAGCAATTTACTTTCAGGACACCAAAAACAGAGGTTATGGAGGTTGCTTAGACCATATCAATGGCTGGGAAGGAAACTGAGGCTTCTCAGACATAAAACATACCATACTTTCCAAAGCCAGCATCATTTCATGGGTGGATGTTGGTATTTTCAGGCCTACATTTCTCTGACAAAACATACCTATAATCCATCACTAGCAGCCACACTGCAATATACTACACTTGACCAACTGCCGCCATATGCAGACCTCTCCAGTAGGGTCTGGTCGTCAGAAATCCACTGATTAAGCATTTAAAGACTGCCTTTGGAAAAACATGCCAGGAATTCCTTCAGGATAATTAAAACCAATTTCTGTGTCAATAAACACAGATTGCAAGATCTTTCATGTGCAGAGGGGCTGGCTCTGGCCTGCAGGCTCTAGGACATTTTTTCTAAGATGGCTTTTCCATAACTGCAGCAGATTTTCACGGACTCATCCAGAGCCTTTCCTAGCCCCCTTATGAAACGATTGGCTGAGGTCAGAGAGATCATCTTACCTTTACTATTTCAACCTAGACACAGGACCAAAAGACCACAGTGGCTCTGAACCTAAGGACCAATTCCATTGCCAAAGGTCTTTCACACAGACCTATAGGTAAGAGAACTTGAATGGAATTCTTATTACAGAATTTGACTGTTACTAGTCTTCACTTATCACTACTCTTCCAGGGTTCACAGTGATTTTCAACTGAAGAATTATTAATTTTACTTCAAAGTAAAAGGAAGAACTCAGGTGGATATTTATTACACTGATACCCACAGTCTTGTTCTTTGCATCCAATAGATACTCTATGAATTGTTTTTCACCATAATGGCAGCTTTATTGTTTCTATTGTGTAAACAATGCTTATACATATTGAAACTGTCATACATTAGAAAATATAAATATTAAGAATTAAGATTTCATCAGCCTGAGATAACCATTATTAATAATCTACTAGCCATTCTTTCCGTGGAATTCTTTATGTACACACACAGAAGTTTAGGGAAAAGGAATCATATTATACATGCTCCTCTTATCATGGATGTGGCTACCTTCAATTCTGTAATAGTCCTATTTATGTATTTATGTATTTATTTTTTCTCTCCTCCCCTTATAACCCGATGTTAATAAACTTTTATATATTTTTTCACAGTTATATCATCATATACCAACTTGGATAGCATGAATGAGGTTTCATTTGCTCAATCAATACCTGAAGGGTTAAAGAGTAAAATAAAAAAACAAACACATAAACAAACAAATGAATGAAAGAATAGGCTATGCTCTTAATTAGCTGGTATAATTTCCAAGTGGCTGCAATATAGCACATCTTTAAATTCCAGTTGGGGGTGGGAGAATCTAGTTTGAACATGTCTGGATAGAGCTGTAAGTTTAAGCTCCTGAGTAAAGAATATGTACCTGGCTGCTGTCCTAACTACAGAGACATTACCAATCTATTCTCCTACTCAAATCAAGTTCAAAACCACTTACTAAGTGCCTGTGTGCAAAGCACTGCACTGTCCCCTATAGAATAAACTAAGGAAGTAAAGGTGTGAGGAATGTCTTCCAGGAGTTTCTTTCTAGCTGGAGAGAAAATGTGCAGGCCCCCTTCTTTCTGGCGGGCTACCTGAACTTGGATTTTGATGTCCACATTCATGAAATGGGGTAATACCTACCTATCACAGAACTGTTGTCATGATTTAAAAACTCATGGAATTGAGAAAGAAATTCATGGGAAAATGAAGATTCAAAGCAGGCCATGTAGGTCCCAGTAAAAGGGAAATGGTGCATACAGAAGCAGGGAGCAGGGATGGCCTGGGGGCACTGAGGATGCAGCATAAGCCCGTATGGTTGGTTTGGACATCAGTTAGGAGGCGAGCTGGGAGATGAGGGGACAGGCAGGAAACAGTAAGGTTTACAGCACAGGAGAAAATGGTCAATGGCCCAATCTTCTTAAAGGGCCAAGCACAAGTAGGAAAATAGTGTTTTGCCTTTTCAGCACGTACCAATGTCTAGAAAAAAGGCCATCCAAATGAGTGATTCAAAAGCAACCTGCTTGTCAAATAACTGGAAAAAGAAAAAACCTAGCCCACATAACGGGCTTAAATCCAAGTTTCTAAGACTTATAGGAAAAATTCTGATCAGAAAATTTCCACCTCAAATTGTGCTGAGGAAGCTTAGGGACTGAGTAAGCATGTTGGCAGCAGAAGCACAGTATGATAATCAGACTGCTTTTGGGTTTTTTTTCACCACAGTGCACAGAGCTCTTTAGGTCCTGGGGAGACCTCAGCAAGTCTTTGATCTCTGACCCTGAAAGGGGTCACAGAACCTATAGGGAAATACACCTCATTCACACATGGCACTGCACCAAAAATCTTCCCCCTACATCCTATCAAGTGACCAGAGAGCTCTGATTTTCAAAGCATAGTATGATAGTTTCATCCAGCTAATCCTACAGAACTGGGATGGGATTAGATATTGGTCACTGTAAGAGATGTCAGCCGGAAGCACTGAACTGTCCCAGTCTTTTCTGTTGGCTCAGGGTTTCAGGGCAGCTCTTCTCCATTTCCCTCCCACCCCCGTCCTATTTCTTTTTCTTTTTCTTTTTCTTTTTTTAATTAGTGCCAGTGATGAATTCCTGGAAGCATCCTCACATGGATCTGTGTTGCCCTAATCAATACTCACTCTCTCACCCCATCCCACCTGCCCTAGCTTCCCAGGCAGAAGAGAAAGGAGAGGAGAGGTAGACTTTAATATTACAATCCCAAATGATTATTGAAACTTCATGTTTCTAGAAGATGCTTGAATACTTAGTCCTCTGAGGAAGCAACTGGATACCCTATTGACTATCACAAATCTTTATCCATTTAACTGACCATCCATCCACCCACCCAGCCATATATCCTTTAAACTTTGTAAAAATTTTAAATTAAAAAAAAACGTTCCAAAGAACTTAATATTTCCAGTTCGCTACCTCAAGGTACTTCACAGGGAGAAAAATGCCCAAATTCCAAACAAAATGGATTGAGACCTCAAATCAACTCCTACCTATAATCTCCAGTGACTGCTGAAATGCAGACAGCCCATATATTTTGACAAGGGACTAAAATCACTCACTAAAAATCAAATCCCACTGGTAGTTTCTAAGATTTATACTTTTCAATTCCATCAAATCATGCACCGAACTTTTGGAGGAAAACTAGAGATGTCTGCAAGTCTTAAGCCAATGATAAAGTTTAGTTTCTTCATATTTATCTGAGTTCAAGTTGCACTCAACCACGCACGGTGTTAACAGGGAAAAAAGGTAGCACAGCTTTCAGAAATGACAAATTTGAACCCCAGGAGAGGCCAGCTCATTAAACAACCATGCTAGTTGTCATAGTAGGTCACTCTTTCTTTGAAGTCACCTACTTATCAGTTTGAGGAAAATTAACATTTCTGGGTCACCAGGTTCCATATACTTATCTACAACTGATGCCCTGGAACCATGAATGTCATTTTAGTTAATATAGGTGGGCAACTAAATCCCAGGGAACGAGCTACTCACCCATGTATTTAATGGCAGTGGCTGAGAATTGAGATTGCCTCCCTTCTCAGAATGGGTAAAAGTACTTGGGCTTTGGGGAAGGACAAGGGCAAAGGAGAAAATTAAAGTTCAATGGTTCTATCTTTATCAATTTTTTTCTAATCTTCACCTGCACAAATTCCCTCTGGAAAACTGTGACAATGTGAGGCAGAGGCAAAATATAGACCAAAACATGGTGCGAGGGGCCACAGCAACTGCAAAGGTCTTCCTTGGTCAAGTTTTGTAGAAAGCATTTTATTAATACTATCTAGAAACCTAATTGTTCCTATCAAGAAACTTATTTATGTGTACCATTTAACCCAGCAATCTGGACTCTAGAAACTTGTCCTAAGAAAATAACTAGGGATGATTTCGATTCATGCAATTATTTATCACACAATTATTACAGCAAAATATTGGAAATAATCTACACTTCAAGTATTAGGTGAATGGCAGAATTCTGTTTCAACTATACGATGTTATGGAAGAATGCTCACAGTATTATTTGGAACCAAAACAAAACAAAAGATAGGATACCATTTTACATATAATTCCAGTATTAATCCATCCCTTTCTCTTTTCTCTGACACACACACACACACACACACACACACACACACACACACACACAGAGCCTGGAAGAGAATACACTGAAAATATTTGTAATGATTATGTCTGGAGCTAGAGGTAAATTCGGTTTTCTTTATTACACTTTTCTTTATAGTTCATGTTTTCATCAGTGAGCATATATTTTGTTCCCACAGCCTTTTTACTTTTTCTACATAGTATTTAACAGATTTATATTCATATTCTTATATTTGTGTTTATTTCATGGATATCTCCCCAACAGAATGTAAGTTCTATGAGGGTAGGGTCTTTGTTTTTTTATTGTTTTCCTATTTTTAGCATGGTACCTAGTATATAATATTTTTATTTTTTAATATTTATTTTTGAAAGAGGGACAGAACATGAGTGGGGGAAGGGCAGATAGAGGGAGACACAGAATCTGAAGCAGGCTCCAGGCTCTGAGCTGTCAGCACAGAGCCAGAAGCGGGGATTGAACTCAAGAACCGTGAGGTCATGACCTGAGCTTAAGTCAGATGCTTAACTGACCAGCCACCCAGGTGCACCAATAATAAATATTTTTTTTAAATGACTACGGCATGAACTCTGTGGGACACCACTAAAAGAGGTGTGGTTATGTGCAGGGATCCTAATGGGCTATTAAACAGTCTGTTATGTGTCTAGCCTGTAGCTCATGTCCTCAAACAACATGCCATTTTCCTCACGTACTTTTGCCTAATGTCATGCAAGACCTCCTTCTCTATGAGGACAGCCTTTGCCATTCCTCATCACCTGTCAGAATCCCACCAAGTCCCCGCTTTGACCATAAGCCATTCCCATTCAGGAAAGCTTCTGTCTAGCACTTACTGCCACCAATGACTTGGAAGACCAACGTTTTTTTAATTTCTCATGGGTTCCAAATTTTGTCTTTAGAATGGGCGGTCAGCAAACTACCAGGCATGGGCTACCACCTGAATTTGTAAATCAAGTTTTGCTACAATAAAGCCATGTCCATGAGCAGCAATGGCAGAGCTGAGTAGCTGGGACATAGACTGTATGGTTGGCAAAACCTAAATGTTTATTAACTGGCTCTTTATAGGAAAGTTTATCAACTCCTGTTCTAGAATATCTATATACCTGTGCAAAGTGGAGATGATACCAAATTACTATCCTATTAGATGTTTATTCTAACCTAAAGCATATGTCTGAGAGTTTTGTAAAAAAAGGTTATTGTAATATCTCTATATTTGTTCTTAAGAACGTACATTTTTGTGTCAGACACACCATCATTTTAAATCCTGAGTTTGCCGACTGACCCTGGGGAGATCACACAAATATTCTAAGCCCCAGTTTCACTGTCAGTGGAATAGGAGCCTATCCCTGTATTTCCTTAGTAATCATCTAAGGAGTGATATTTGCCAGGCTCTGCACTGGGAAATGGGGATTGGGAAATGGTGAAAAGGACCTAAAGTCTCACTCAATTAAGCTTTAATTGTACATACTTCTGAGGTTTTCTCTGAAGATTAAATGATCCAGACACACACACATATGCATGTATCTGTATCATACATATATATACACATCAATATAGTGCACAATATATACATACATGCATAATATGTAGTATATCATGTAGAACATACATAGCATACTTAACTCAATTCTTGGTATACCGGAAGCACTCAGTCCATGGTGGCTCTTCCTCCTCACCATAATTAAAACAGAGACCCTTTTAACAGACTGGATGAAAAAGACCTTCAGCTGACTCTGTAAAACGGGCCTCTATACTCACATGCACTACACACACAGCTCACTTAGCAGGCTAATCTCTGGGACACAGGCACACTCCTGCTTCCTCTGGCTGAGATACATGTTTACTCCAAGTCAGTTCTGTTTGTTCCCATATCTCTTGATGTCAGTTACAGTTGTTATTTAATCAAATATCATGGAAGGTGATGGAAGGAACGGTGTGGAAAGGAAGAAAAGGATTATTTCGTATGAAAACTAAGTCGGATGCTTTCAAAAAGTGACAGAATTGTCAAATTAAATATGGTAGAGAGAAGAGATGAGGGACAATCATAAAAATCTAGAAGGATCTGTGCTAAGATTGCTTCTCAGGTGTATACCGTCATTCAGCCTCAAGGAAACCAAACTCAGACAGGGACTTTGCAATTTTGGGTGTGGTTTAAGAAAAATATAAGCCCCAGTCAGCAGACTCATATTCAAAGATGAAGTCTTGATTCTTCAATAGACTCTTTATCAAAATTAGGCAATGCAGTTTAAAATAGCATTAAAAATTTTTTTTCTGCCTTAGTTCTTCCAATTGATCATCAACCATTGGTCCCAAGTACATGGAGTAAGAGAGGGATTCTTTTGTATTTAATTCTCGCATATAAATAATAGCATGCTAGCAAGGGGCATGTTGCTTCAACCACTGCCATATTTTGTAAGTAAAAGAAATAATCAGAGACAGAGTGACCCGTCCAAGGCCACAGAATCAGTACTGCTGGAGGTGATTCCAGAGCCACGTGGGGTCTGATTCTACCCCCTCAGCCACCTGGTGTAACTGAGAGGCAAACGCAGCACAGACGCCGAAGCTTTGAGAAGGACAGGGTATCCGCTGCCAAATAGATGGAACGAAGCTTGACAACAAGAACTTTTATTTCACCATATTCACCAGCACAACCAGCCATAGCAGCTGGTGATAAATACAGAAAGTCAACTTTGTTTGACATGATGACTTTCCTTTCCTATGACAGTCAAAGAGATTGGAGCCTTCCTGATTTCTGAAAGAGCAGGTTCACATGGGATTCCTAACCCCCTCCGTGGGGTGTACAACAGCAGGGGAGCCATTTTATTGTGCCTGTCAGATCACGTCACCGAGAGCCCAGCCTCACCAATTGGCACTCGCTCTTCTCTGTCAGTGCAGCAAGATGAGCAGTGCCCTGCTCACCAGATGGTTATTTGTTCCACCAGCCACCTTTGCTGCATCCCTGATTCACTTCAGCCCAGGACAGTCTCCAGCATTCACGCTGCAAGGCAGCTCCTGCCAACAACGTTGCCAAATGGCTCCTCTCAAAGTCATGGGCTGCCCAGACAGACTGGCTCTTCCATCTGCAGCAGCTTTTGGCAAAGACATGCTTCCCTTTCTGGCTCCACCTCTTGGCTGCACCAGAGACTTCTTGCCAGAAGGATGATCTGACCCATCAGTTCCTACAGCCAAGCCTGGAGTTCCGGGGCCATTTAAAGCCTAAGCCTGTGTCCCCCACACTGTTGAGCACAATGTCTCAACAGACTCAAGAGATCTAAATGACACCGTGGGTCAATACAAAGTGCATCACAGAAACTTAGAGCCACAAAAATCTATGGGGAGCATGCCACCCCTCCCCCATTTTCAGCCTCACTTCAGGAGATTAGGAAACAGAAGCCCACAGAGTATAAGTAACTAATTATGACAGCAGGACTGGGAATAACACCCAGGTCTTCTGATGTGCATTCTACATCACTGCATACGATGCTTCTAATGTTCCCTCTGTTTATTTTCAAAATCTTGATAATAATTGGACCCTGTGTATTGGTACTGATTCAAAATAGTATTTCTTTAGAAGAATGAATGACCTTTTCCCTGTGTCAACATCATAACTTCTGTTTTAAACAGGTGTGTCCAGGGGTGCCTGGGTGGCTCAATTGGTTGAGTGTCCGACTCTTGATTTTGGCTCAGGTCAAGATCTCGTAGTCGTGATATCAAGCCCTGCCTTGGGCTCCACACTGAGCATGGAGCTGCTTGGGATTCTCTCTCTCCCTCTCTCTCCTTGGCTCACACTCTCTCAAAAGAAATCAATAACCATTAAAAAATTATAAACAGGTGTATCCATACACCACAATGACGGACGCAGAAGTGACTTCTGTTCTGCCACTTACTAGAGGGTGACCTTGGACAAGCAATAATCTCATTCTGCTTCAACTTTTTACTTAAAGGGGTCTAAGGACAGTACCAACCTATAGACTGCTGAGTACTAAACAAGAAAAATACTATAAAACTTCAAGTTTGCTCCTGGCACATAGCAAGCCATCCACAACTGCCACCAATCAACCTTATTCTTTATTAACACTCAAATTCAAAATCGTTATAGAATATACAGTGCTGTGCACATGGAAGTAGATAGGACAGCTATTCCCATTTTCTACATTAGGAAATTCAAGCTCACAAGGTTACATGGCTTACCCAAGGTTTACTAGAGAAGAAGTGAAGGGCCAGAGATTCCTTCTTTGTTTATTCTTTGCTGAGGAATAGGAACCAACATTTTGGCTTTCAAGGTGGTAAAGTCATTATATGCTAACTAATTTGGATGTAAATTTAAAAAAATAAAATTTTAAAAAAAGATGGTAAAGTCAGGAAGATTCAAAGAGAACCTCTGAACACAAACAGTATATAGACAGATCGAGAGTCACCACAGCATAGTATGTAATATAAAGAGTAAAAATAACTTTCCATCCTTCCACAAGGGAACTACTAAATCAACTATGATACAGTCATACCACAGGGCACTATGTAGCCATTAAAAAGAACAAGGCCAGTGTAGCTGTCCTGACATGGAAAGATCTTTCAGATAGATCTCTGAGTGGGAGAATAAACAAAGTGTAAACAGAACAAGCAGTATGCATTCAGTTATGCAAACAAACAACCCCTCTCCCAGTGTACATGTGCATATGTATATTTAAATATATGAAAATACATACAAAGGGGGCCATTCTTGACTATTCACAGTGCTAACTCTGGGCAGGGAAGTGGAATGAGTGTGGGGATAGAGGGTGATTCATGCTGTGCTTTGTCTACTGCCTTTTTAAAAAAATATATTTGTTTTAAGTTTAAACTTTTTTAATGTTTATTTATTTTTGAGAGTGAGAGCGAGAGCAAGAGAGAGAGAGCACATGAGCAGGGGAGGGGTGGAGAGAGAGAGGGAGACACAGAATCTGAAGCAGGCTCCAGGCTCTGAGCTGTCGGCACAGAGCCTGACACTGGGCTTGAACTCACAGACCGCCAGATTGTGACCTGAGCCGAAACCAAGAGTCAGACACTTAACCAACTGAGACACCCCGGCACCCCCTAAAGATTTAAAAAAAATTTTTTAGGTAATCTCTACACTCAACATGGGGCTCAAACCTACAGCTCCCCAAGATCAAGAGTCACATGTTCTACTCACTAAGCCAGCCAGGTGCCCCTGCTTTGTCTACTTCTGTAATGCTGGAATCCTTTCAAATAAGAAGGCACGTATGTATTATCTGCCTGATTAATATAAAGACACAGAAGAGAATGTCAATGACAAGAACACCAGTGTTGTAAACCATCCGACCTCCTAACGTGGGTGTCTCTGGCCCCAGCTTGACTTCCGCAAACTTAAAGGAGCAATGTTACTCTCCTCAAATTTCTTATATAGCTCTCCTCTTCGGCACAACACCTCCTGTTAATATTTTGTACTTAAGGATCCAAGTTTTGTCTTTCAGACCACCTACGAGTGCTCAGCATCTTGCTTGCCGACGTAGTCTCCACGAGAACTGTTTAGAGCTTGTCCACCCTCCACATCTTTATGTGTCTGCTGAGGGTCCCAGAGATGAGCCCCTACATTAAGTGGAGGAGGTGGCCTGCCATTCTGTGATGACTTCAGGCCCATTACTGAATGGATTCACAGCAGTGCAATCAGAAATGCATATGCAGGAGGCGGCTGCCAGTCCCCCAGCATCAAGCTTAGCACAGGTAAGGTATTCTTTGGCACGTGCCTTCTAGAAGACTCTCCTTTCTGGGCTTAAAATCCTGCCCTCTGAGGTTCCTCCGGACCCTTAGATACCATGCATTGCTCTGCCCCTTGCCCACAGCGGCCCCTTCATTTCTCTACATTTGCTGTAAGCAATCAGGTCTCTTTCTTCTGAAGCAAAGAACTCAGAGTCTGACTCCCCCTCTGCACACCTATCCTTTCTGTTACCATGACCCCTTGTCCAACATGAATACGGATTAGTTTTCTGTGGATTTCACACATGGAGATCCTACCATCATCATTCCCCACTCTTTCCACAGTGAACTTGCAACAGAAGAATTCAAGGGCTCCTGGATTATTCCAGACAAAATTCCTAGAGGTCTCGTAAAAACAATTTGCTTCCAATGCAATAGTTGTGTCAGATTTGGTCTTTTCTATTTTTTTTTTTTTAATTTTTTGAAAGTTTTACTTTGAGAGAGAGAAAGAGAAAGAGACAGAGAGAAACAGAGTGCAAGAGGGAGAAGGAGACATAGAATCCAAAGCAAGCTCCAGGCTCTGAGCTGTCAGTACAGAGTCTGATGCAGGGCTCGAACCCATGAACCACGAGATCATGACCTGAGCTGAGTAGGATGCTCAACCAACTGAGCCATCCAAGCGCTCCAGATCTGGTCTGTTCTGATTTCCAGCCCAATTCTAGAGTTCTACTGGAAAGGCAAAAGAAGGCAAATTGGTGGTAAAGATAACAAGTTTGGTGAAAGCAATCTGACTAATGGAGGATGAGGCAAATAGCATAGGTGAGCCTGTCTGGCCAAAAACAAGGCCTCAGACACCTCCACGTTTATATGCAAAGGACAACTGCCATCAACAAGCTGCCTCTATCCATTCCTTTTGCTGCCTTAGCCAACTATAGGAATTGCCACCAGTTCTGGAGAATGGGTGTCCAGAAGGCGCAGTGGAGCTATCCCAGCACAACCTGGGAACTGCATTATTAACATCCTACACTAGGGGTGGGGGACATGGAGAAGGGTATTAAAACCCAGCTAATTCTCACAATTTGTGCAATTCCATAAATATTTTCCTTCTTTCCTTACAGAGTAGAATACAACTAGAAGAGATGATCGGCTAAGGACTCTGACACAAGGTAGAGGAGTTCAACTTCCTCCCTGTGGGATAATGGAGAAGACCCAGACATGTGCACTGCCCTCCTAGAAAAAGATGAGACAAGTCAATCTAGCGGCACTGAACATGTACCATGGGGATATATGTCAAAGAGTATAACCTTCATTTCCCTTCCTAAAATCCTGACCACAGGCAGCAGGGGTGGGCCAAGAGTACATGCCTCAAGTCCAGGAAATCATGGCGGCCAATCTGGTTCTACCACTTACAAGTATGTGACCTTACACAAGTTTCTGGGGTTCTCCAAAGCTCAAAATCCCTTATTCTGAAAAATGAGGCTAATGCGACCCTTCTCTTATGGCTGTTCAAAGAGATTAAATGAGTTAACACATGAGAAAACACCTAGGAAAATGCCTGGAATGGACAGCACGTGAGAAACCTCAGTTCTCTCCCCTCAGCTAAGTGCTGAAATTAGACTCTTAGTTTCTTCGTAAATGCAAATGCCAGAGTCTAGGAATGTCAGTCTACAGCTGTGCTCTTTTCATTGAGCCTTACCAATATTTTGACAGGACTAGCCTAATATTATTCACCCCAGGTTCATTGGCATGTTTCTGACCAGCCCTCATAAAGGGCTTGAGATTGCCCCTGGGGACCTGGATGCTAATAATGAATACTTGCTAGTGATTTTCAATGCACTCTGGTTATTATATTTGGTAGCAGAACATTTCCCATCCCCAGAAAGGTCATTTACAATAGTATAAGGCAGCTTCTTTCCACGTTCCATTTCAGATTTTTCCGAGAATGGCAGAGAACTCAAACATTCATCCATATGCATTGGAAATACTGTTCTGATCTGGCATTTGCATACAAATATCAAAGCAACTTAAGGAACTACAAGGCAGCTTTCCATCATGGGACACCACCTCCTTTTAATTTTTAGTGCCTTCATATCAAAAGCCATTTTCATGTACCTTCCTCGTTGTATTCACCTTTGCTTCCCTCTTGATCATGTGTGAAATGGCGGTGGGGTGGAGGAAGCAGGGACTATTAGTTTCTCACCTTTAGCCTGAGGTTCCTCCAAAGCTATGACGTATCAGAGATCACACAGATCTCATTCAAGTTTGGAGACCCTCTAAACTCAACTCACCCTAGACTGGACTCTTCTCATGCCACCACATTGAGAAATGACCATAGAGTGTTATTTGAGTAATTTCAGTGTGCGGTTAATGGTGTTTACACCAAGGCATTCCCTTGTGAGGCCCTTTTTGTTACAATTTATACCAAGACAAGATAATCATCCTTGTTGGCTCAAATTCTGCCCTGGTGTGCTCTTCTCATAGGCATCACATCTATTCACATGGTTTTAAATACTTTCAATATGCTGTAGACATCCCAATTATACATCGTCCCCATCTTTCTTCTGAGCTTTAGACCCAGATATCCAATGGCTTGAGAGTGTCACTCTGAGGCTAAATGTCTCACACCAATTACCAAAGTCTTTTTTTCCAGTGTCAGTAAAAAGGCCCATTATGCGTCCATTGTCATGGCAAAGTCCTAAAGTTGTCCTTGACACTCATCCCCATTTACTTCTCTATCTCCACCGAATCACACCAAGTAAGTCCTATCCATTCTTCTTCTACAGTGTATCAAAGTCATCTAATTCTCTCCATCTCTACTGCTGCCACTATCCTAGAGTACAGTACAGCTGTGGCGTCCCAATTATTTCTTTCACTCCTATTCATTTCCTACCCAGCCCTCTGACCCCACCCTGCATAGCAGCGAGAGGGAGCTTTGAAAAAAAACAAACCTGATCATATTTCCCCCTTGATCAAAATCCTTTAATGGCTTTCGATCCATCTTTGGATAAAGTCCAAACTCCTTATGGTCAAGGCTCAATGTGATCTGGTCTCTGAATACCTCTCCAGTCTCTCTTTTGTAACATTTTATTATGAATATTTTCAAACCGACATCAAACTTGGAAAAAAAATTTACAGTGGCTATCCATTGACAGACCACCTCAATTTTACCATTAACATTTCATACTTGCTATATCATATATCTATCCATTCATCCATCCCTCTATCCTAGCATGGATCTTTCCTGGTTTTGGTGCATTCAAAGTAAACTGCAGGCTTTGGTCTCATTTTCATTGCTGCTTCCTCTTGTTCCCTATATTCTAGCCACAGGCAGCCTTCTAGTCTTTCAATCCGTCAGACTATTTCATATCTCTGGGCCTGGTACCTATTATCTCTTCTAACTCCAGTCTTTAGCTCTTGTTAATGCCTGACTTATTCTTTAGTTCTCAACTTAAAACTTCCTCTGAGGAGCCTCCCCTAGTCCCCCAAACTAAATTAGATCCACCTTCCTGCGTTTTATATGATCTCAAAGCATGTTATGCTTTTTCTATCACTTATCACAATTGGTAACTATGTATTTATTTGCAAAAATATTTAATGTCTGCCTCCTGCACCAGACTAATATCATGTCTGTATTGGACCATGCTGGATCACCTGTGCAGACAGTCAACTATGTTTGTGGAAGAAATTACAGGCAGAATTAATGAATAATTATATAATAATACATAATAATAAAAAATACATGAAATAAGTAAATTTGTTCTTCTTTTACAATGTGTCAACAATATAGGTTTTGAAAGGCCTCTTAGAGAAGATGGAACTTACTAGCTGCCAGAATACAACCAGCAAGTACATTAAAACAAATTACTCAACGGCAAGATCCATGGGGGGCACTTGAATTGAGAAGAGACTGGTGGGTTTTAGTGACTTCTCTGCCATTTCCACTAGCCATTATCCTCAGGATCATCCCAAATCAACACACAAACCAAGGAAAAAGTGTGTTTGCTATGCAAATATAGCTATAACGTATTGAGAACATTTACGGAGGTCTAGCACTAATGGTATTTAGTGCTTTCCCTGCATTAATTTTTTTTCCTATGGCATAGGTTCTATTGTTATTCCCATTTTACAGCTAAGGAAACTGAGAACAGAATAGTTTTAAAATGTGTTCTCTGACTTCCTCTTCTAACCAGATTGCCACTTCTGTAAACTCACCTATAAAAAAATATTTATTCTATCTGTGGCCCAGTGTCAGAGTACGAAAATTAATGTAGATAACTCTCAAAATGCCCTAATGAAGAAAGGGTTTTAGCCAGTTCTAACAAGTCTGAAAAGAAAGAAAGAAATCCACATATAGATCAGAGAGATTTGAGAGATGAAGCCTTGGTTAGGAAACCCAGAGTTCCATATCTGAAAAAAAAAAAAACAAAACAAAACAGTAAAAACACTGTGTTGACTTTATTTTTGTAGTCATTCCAACCCCACTTTTCCTCACATATAATCCCATATACACACATTCAAATGATCCTTGCCAAGAATTTTACACCAGATGGGAACACAATTTACATACAACGATAAAACCATTGTGGTCTTCTCATAACAGGAGCTAATGGGTGAAGGAAAGAAAATGAGGCAGTGCAGCATTTCCTCATGGAGGCGCATATGCCTAAAAAGGGTCTTGAGTTTGAAGACAAGCTTTCTGCTCATCTGTGTGACCCTCACAAATGAGTATCATCTGTGGGCCTCAGTTGCCCAGTTTCCTTATTTGAAAATGTTAATAGCATCTACTTAGCAGGACTTGGAGATATTGAAATGCTCTATTTAAAAAGCTCAGCAAGTGCACTGAAAATAGAAGATGCTCAAAGATGTTAACTTTAAAAAGGGAAAAAAGACAGAGGAAGATTGGTGAAGGTGGGAACTTTGATGCCCAGAATAAAAGAGTCATAGGAAATATCTTTAATAAATACACATCATGCAATCTTTTTTCTTCCCCATGGGAGGGAAGGGAGGGAGGGGAGGGAGGGGAGGGAGGGAAGAGAGGGAGGGAGGGAGAGAGACAGAGAGGGAGGAGGGAGAGAGAGAGAAAATAAGAGGGGAGAGCTTGGGTAAAAGTGTCCTTTAGCATTTGCATTGCTCTTAGCTGGCGGAACTTGCCCGCAGCTACCACTTACAATGCAAATTGAGCTTAGAGTCCTTCACACTAACTACACAGCAAAAACCTTTCAGCTTTAAATAGAATACTGCAGTGTGGAATGATCTGAGCAAAGCAAAGAAAAATTCAGAGATAAATGTGAAGGAGATTTTGGAGGAAAAGAAAAAAAAACAAAAACCCACCAAACCCTGACATATCTGGCTAGGTAGGAAAATGCCAAAATATTAAAGAAGACAAAAGAAAAGCGAAGTCCATAGAAGGACCCAGAAACTAAGGTCAGATTATGGAGGCAGTGGATTTAATAAAGGAGGAAGGAACTTTGGGGGCAAGCCCTCAACTAACAGGATTTGAACAAAGACTATTTTGATCTGGTGATCTTTCCTGGTGTACTTGGCACTTCCAAGGTATTCATCAGAAGACAAGGATGGACTATCCCCCCTCTGGCCAGCACCACTGCATGAATGGTCCCTAAAATGAATAGATGAAGACCACATCTATTGGGAAAAGAGAACTTCCCTCTCTACCCAACTTCTGCCATTTACATTTTCCAAGTTCCATTTTTTTTTTCTTACCAGACTTTCACTAAGATCAAGAAACCTGAAGGTTTACTGTGAAATAAAGGTTTTGTTTAGTTTTCATTGTTACGTGTGTGTGATAGAATTTCCTGAGAGATTGATTTAGAAACATTTGAGAGAGCTCTTTGCTATAAACTCATGCCTCAGTTTTGACTATATGAACCCAGAGATTTTAACCAGAATCAGAGTTCCCCAAAACACCATAAAATAAGAACAGAGATTAGGTAATATCTAAGGCCCTGAAAGCACTAAGATGATACTCCTATCATGGCCCTATACACACGGCCCCAATTTGCCCATCTTCCCAGCTCAGTAAGTTTCCTGTGTCGGCACTTAGAGGCATAATACAACACAGAAGAAAATACGAAGACAGCCCTCTTTCTTTGTTGTCACAAACAGAAAGAAACATCCCCCCCAAAAACCAATAGACCCAAGGCCAACTTCTGTCTTGGATAACATGCTCAGACACACAGCAAGTCCTAATCTACCTGGTAAATGAGTCAGTGACAAAGCACTTAAGACTGAGAAAGAACATCTTAGAGCCACCTTGTCAGCCTGCAAATAACAAGAACCAGCGAGTATGGTGGTTGTATGGGGGAGGGACAGGCTGAACATCTTAAAAGCCATCTCTAAGCTCCTGAACGCCAGAGCACATACAAGTCTGCTTAATCTGTCTAGCACCATGGACATATTAGGCTGGATGCTTTCCAATAATGATGATGAATGGAGAATATATTTCAACAGCACTGGGCATTCTTTTTAATCTAAAATTTACAGAGATGTTTATGGACGATGCCACCTTTGCCCCCACATTGTGTGCTTCTTTATTTCTTTCAGAGTTTGAACTCCTTTCTTACCCCATCCCCATCACATTTTTCCTGGGAGTATTGATCTGATTAAGTATTATAGAAAATTTAGTATCCAAGCATAACAAGAATCATCTTAAATTAACATACCTTGCTACATTTTCCTAAAGCCCCTTCACACACGTTTTCTCACGTGGATATTACAACGTGATAATGCAACACTTTCTATGCGCGGTTAAGGAAAGGGCCTACAGGTAGAAAATGAAACCGAAGATGTAAAAGTTTAGGCATTTGGGGGGAAAAAATGCCTCTACTCTCTATTCACACACAAAAGGCAGAATGAGATTCCACCTGCTGACTTTCCGTGCCTGCCTGCTAATGCCAGAACACGCTGAGAAAGAGAGAGAGAGAGAGAGAGAGAGAGAGAGAGAGAGAGAGACACGACAATTTCACCTCTTGGCAAAGCTCAGCTTACTGAACCCTCTTGCTTTCTGCTGGCTGTTGATTCAGCAGAAACTACTGCTGCAGAATTCATAATGGTGATTTTAAAGGCCCCACTGATCGCATTGCTCGCCCCACGTGTCGGACTCGTTCGCTCGCTGCTGGAAAGCGGCTCCCCAGCTACCTTTTTAGTTCTTGCTAATGCACCTCCAAGGGGAGAGGGGCTCGCCCCTTTGCAAAAGGCCCTTTGGGCTTCTGATTGTCTGAGCAGGTAACCCGGCCGGAGAGAGAGACGGGCAGGAAATGAAACCATGCCCTCCCTGCAGCCACCGAGAGACACAACATCATTCCGCTCAGGGAGGGGAAGACCTACGATCCTTCCGGGCCCCTTCCTCGTCTCCCCCGCAAGACTCCGGCAAACATCTCGGGGGAGGGGTTATCTGCCTTCAGGGGGTCATTTTTCCAGTCGGGAGCCCCACCCTGAAAAGCCTAATCCCCGAGGGCCATTTTAACTCCCGTGGGCGCCGGGTCCACCTGCTGCTGAACGCCGGGCTCGTCTCGCGGAGCCCGGATGGATGTGGGGCGCACCGGCCGCTGCCCCCGCGGGCCGAGCCCCCGCCCCAGCCCCGGGCCCGGAGGAGTCTCCGCCGCTCGGCGCCCAGCTGCCCGCCGAGCCCGGCGATCCGCAACTTGCGCCCCGGCCCCAGCGGCGGAATGCGGCGGGGCTGGCGTTACCTTCGGTCGCATAGCTGTGGTCGCGCAGGAAACTGTTGTTGATTTTGCGGGTATCAATGTCCTCCTCCATTGACAGCAGGCTTACTTGCGTGGGAACCAGAAGCCGGCAGACAAGTATCCATGATCCCTCCCCGCAGCCAGTCTCACAGGAGAGGGGGGCAGGGGAGCCGGTGGGACTGCACCATGGTCCGAGCCTGAGGAGGAGACGGGGAGGCGGAGAGAAAAAAAATAAAAACCCGGCAATGGAGCTGTCACCTCCTCCACTCGGGATCTCCGAGGCTGCGGCGGCTCCTCCCGCGGTGCGCTCACTCCAGCTCCAATTCCCAGCGAGGATGCTGCGCCCGGCTCCGCTGCCGCCGGGTGCCAAGATGCGCCGTGCCCCGAGGGGTCCGGGCCCGCCCGCCGCCCGGGAGGCGCTCACAAGCCGGGCTGGGGAGATGCCCAACAGGTTCCCCACGTTGGCAGCCGCTCCAAAATGCAAAAAAGGTCCCTCCTCCCCCTGGGAGAGCGGGCGGCCGCGACAAAATGGTGCCTTTCTGGACCCGAGCTGCAGTGGCGAGACGGCAGGGGCCGGATTCGGGCTGGCCCGGCCCGGAGCAGGGTGCCGGTCCCACGGGAGGGCGGCTCCGGCCGGCGGGGGTGAGGAAGGCGGCGGGGAGCTGGGCAGGGCGCTGCGGCCGGCGCCAGCGCACTCGCCCTCACACCCACACGCGCGCACTCGCAGCCGCTGCCGCTGCTGCAGGAGGAGGCTGGAGGCGGCTGGTGCATTAAAGGCGAGGCTCCTCCCAACCGCGTCAGCAGCCCCAGGACTCTTCCCCAGCCGCGCTGGTGGCCGAGGCAGAGGCTGCGGCTGCTCTCTGCTGCAGTGGGGCGCACGCAGCCGCGAACCGGCACCTGGGCAGCAAAGCAGCGAGCTGGCGGGTTCACGTGAAAACCAGAGACGCGCTCCGGCAACCGCCCTCCTCCGGCGCCACGCAGCCAAGGGCGGCGTTTTTCTCTAGCCCCCGGAGTCCCCCGCTCGCTGCCGTGCTCCGGACACCTGCGCTTCAGCACCGCAGAGAGAAGTAGGTCCCTCTTGGGTAGGCAGGGAGATTGCATCCAGGTCCCTTTCTGCTCACCCCTGTGCGAGGTCTGCGGTGCCTCAATCAAGTTAAAGGGCGAGGCCTGGGGTTGGAAGCCTCGGCGAGGAGAGAATGGGAAGAAGGGCTGCCATGGCTTAATTGAAGCCTCCTGTGCTAGGAATAGAAAGCGGGGCAGGGGCCAGAACTTTTCTGCCACCACGTCCGACTTCCCCATTCCAAACAGAGTCAACACCCGCTTCTAACTGTGGGCGTCTGTGTCCACGCAGGCAGAGGGAAGCAGAGGGCTGACTTACGAAGCTAGCCAACACAGTCACTCTGGAAAAGTCCACCTTCCCTAGCCCTTTGCGCTTTGTTTTGGACAAACGCTGCAGGCCCGGCTGTAGGTCTTGCTTGTGAACAAGGCACAACCCTGCAGGAACCGCTCATATTTGCTCCCAACACGGAAGGTGCCTTGGGGCCTGTGCCCACAGAGAGCCACTGCTACCCTGAGGGGACTTCGAGGATCCAATTAATACAAAAAAAGAGGCCTGCCTCCCTGCTTCACCTAGGAGGAAAATGCAAAATTCCCCACCTTCCCCCCACCACCCTCTCCCCCACGTTTTCGAAAATTACAAAACCTGTACTTGAAAGAAAATTTGATCACTACTGTTATGAAACCAGTAAACATCACGAACATCACAGCTTCGTAAAGCCAAACTGGAAAAGAAATTTGCCCATTTTTCCACTTGTAGAAGGTATTTGTTTCAGTGGGTGTCGCTGCAGGAAGAGACATCAGCAAACGTCTTGCTCAGTTAAACTCCACAAGTTGAGCTAGATGAGCCCAGAGGGACCTGTGAGTTAATTATATACATACAATGCTTCGGCTCACACAATTTAGGAAGTATTTGCAGTTTAAAAACATGGGAAAACAAGTTTTTAACCGAGGTTGGGAATCGCCATTAGATTTCCACAGAGAGTGGATGCTTCCGGCAGATGGAAAATGGCACCGTCCCCATCTCCAGAAAGCCAGATGAAGAAGAGAGTAGAAATATTCTTTGATGTAATTTTTAAGGGAAGTTCAGCTTACGATGGATTTCATTTTATGCTCGTCTGGTGGCTAAGGCTCACAGAATTGTTTGACTACTTGTTCAAATTTCACAAATGAAATTCCAGTAACAAATTTAACCCACCACTTCAGCCTCAACTCATGGTTGGTTCCTCCACATGATGAACTGGACCCATCACCAGGTCTCCGGTGGTCGGCTCATCTGCAGTTACACAGTTCAGCTTCTCTTGCCGATCAGCGTTATGGGGAAGGGGCAGGCAGAGGTGGGAAAACGCTAAGTTCCTCTCAAAGTGGTAAGAAGACAGTGTGCCTTCTGTTGAAATGACCTAAAGGTATGACAGGAGACCTTGGGACAGTATTTGCAAGTTCTCCCCTTATCTTCCTGGAATGTGGGCTACCTTGGAACAGAGCTGCATGATGAACTGGGTAGGCCCACTGGTCAGATTTGTGCTTGAGTAATTTTCCACTCTAACCAATGGGAGAAATATCCCCTGCATAGATGAAGCTTCCTTTTCATGTTTCCAGCAAAATACCTCCTCTATTTATTCAACGATCCCGGAAAAACAGAGAGATCTCCATGGATTACGTTGACTCCAACATTTCAACTTTGTGGACCACTCTTTTCTCCCATGATCAATGGAGACTAGACCCTGGCTCAAAACCAAAAGGACTGTTGGCTTTGTGCTTGAACACAATGATGTGTGGTAAAGGAGGTAACGGTAAAGGTAAGGTAAAGAAGTCCCGTACAATCCTGTGGTGGTAAGAGGACAGTATAGACCATTTCTCAGAAGACCTGCTGAACTTTCTAGTCCTCCAATATGTCAAATTCTTTCCACAAGCTTTTGAAAGTTGCACATGCCATTCCCTAAGCTCCTTCCTCATGTTCTTGGCATTCTCCAGCATGTCAGCTGAACTGTCCTTACTTCACTGAGGCGTTACATGACCAGACCACAGTCTCTTCCTCAGGTATTTTCGGTCTCTACATCTTGTTATATTTTTTGGTGGAGGGTGGGGGGGGGGGGGTCTTCCTCATGGATCACCACATTCTGTAATAGTTGTTTCCTCATTATTATCAACCGTTCCTAATATATCTCCTATATTAAATGTCTGGTGCTTAGTAGGTGCTCCATTATATTTGCTGAATGGATGTAAATAAATATTTCTTCAGTGAATTAATTATGGAATTTCTCCAGTTCAGCAAATATTGTAATATTTAGGTTTCATAGCTCAATCCTTATTAAAATTCTTGCAAAACCAAACCAAAACAAACAACACCCAACAACAAAACCTGTTGTGAGGCAGTAATCTTCTACTCTAGTAAGTCCTATTCCAATGGAAGTAATTGTCCTACCCATTCTTATATGTATACGGACCAAAAATATTTACTGAGCAATATATGGGGATAAAGTTAAAACAAAACAGTCCCTTTCTTCACAGAACTGAAATTCTTTCATCCGATCTTAAAACATGAGCTTTCTTAGAGATGCAACAAATGCGTTATCAATCAACAGACTATAGCATAATGTTAAGTGCTAAGGCTCTGATATCAAGCAAAGCTGATGAGTCTCTGGCACTTATTATTGTGTCCTTGAGTAAGTTACAAATTTCCCCTAAGGTATTTTTTAAACCTCTAAATTAGGGAGAAAAAGGGTATCTACCTCATGGAGTTACTGTGAGGATTTAATGAGATCGTGGACTGAATGATCTTGGAAAGAACATACTGTTGTTACTTGTTGGATATTTACAATCATCCCACCATCAGTAAGGAACAAATAGAAAAGCACCCACTGTCTCAGCCACTAGAATGGGACTGTATCAGCAATATCCACGCATAAAATATATAGTCAGTCGGCTGTCATGGAACTTAGTGTCTAATTTACAGTTTATGTAAAGGGAGCCATAAGCTACAAAAGGGGCAGAAGACACTTTGAAAGGCTGACTGAATTCACAAAAAAGGCCCGTTACAAATACACAGGCTTCTTAGATTACACAATTCGGCATCAGGGCATGTAGACACGTTCTTTTTTTTTTCTCACCCTTGTCATGGCCCCCCTCCCCCAACACTGTCATATACCCTCACCCCGGTTAGGTTAGTGCTGCCTTACACTGAAACCTTTCAGGTCATCCTGTCCAATTAACACAATAAATATCTACAATTTTATTAAAACCTCTGACCTAAGCCAGTCTGGAGATTCTTAATAGAGGCTTTAGGTGTCAGGCAGTCCTGGTTTATCCCAGCTCAGGCATTTATAAATTTCATGACCTTTGGCAAGTAATTTAACATCTCTGTTCCTCTGTATTTGCAAAATAGAAGAAAATAATAGAAACTCCTTCACAGGGTTGTTGAGTTGCTGTACAGACAGCCTAACTGCTTAGGGCTGAGATGCCACTTCTCCCTCCTAGTGGCTCCTGGGGGTCTCTATCAGCACAGAATTGGAGAGATGCACTAAAGGGCATCATTTAACTGAACAAAAGTGACTTAGAGATCTGAGTTTCACTACCTATCAATCCGTCTTAATGAACAACTAGAAACTGGGTATAGGAAATTTTACCATCTTGCAAAAAGCCCTCTATAAGCCACAAAGTCCTTTGGAATTAGGATTAGCCTATATACGTGCAGACCTAATCACGTTTCTCTGTTGTGGAATTGTACAAAATCCCTCTCTAGGATCAATAAGCACCGAGTGTTCAACTCTCTGTCTCAGGTGGCTTATATGTTGATTGTCCAGTGGGTAACCTCCTGAGCTTCTAGTGAGGTTTATAATTCCTTTTTGTGCATGCTACCATAGGTAAGAACACCACATAAGGGAACCTTTGATATGGCATTTAACCTAGGAAAAGAAAGCAAAACATTTTGCTCTAAAAATGTATTAAATCTAGATTCTGGATACTTAATGGATTTCACAGAGTAAAATGTTCCTTCAGTTATCCAAGTGGAGTAATTTATGCAAATAAACAGTGGCATGCTGGAACCGCTACGTACTGGCTATTGAGAGCCGAATGGGCCGATTACACACATCTATTTCCAGCTCTGCTGTGAGGGACATCATGTTGGTAGCTTAAAATCTGAAATCTGCCTTGGTGGGATATTTGTATTGTGGAAATTAAAAAAAAAAAACATATATAAATCAGGGCTTTGGGTTTTTTGTTGTTTGCTTTGAGAGCTGATTGTTAACCATTTACCAGCACACTAATAGCAACGCAGTACTCGCTGATATATCTTCCTGCCCATCCCTGCCATCTACACAAAGTTCCTTCCAATTCTCAATTGGAATCTCCAATCTCCCAATCTGTGTCAAATTCCAGAGCATCCCACCACGCAGCCAAACTTGAGCCATAATGCTAAATGTCTTAAAATCCTACCTTTACTGTGAAGATTTCCCATATCCATCAGAGGAAACGGAAGCCTTTGAGTGATCCTCCCCAGGCTGGATATGCAATTGGAAGAGGCTGCCCCTATAAGGGACCTGACCACATAAGCAACGTCAGGTGCACGCCCATTCTCCATGAATCATCCTTTTCTACTGTTCAAGCTCCACTGCCTCCTTACTTTGGACCTGGATTTGCCTAAATGCAAAACAGAAGCATCCATTCTGCCTGGTTTCATTGATAACTCTTCAACATGTCTCATTAGGATATTAACACAATGGGAGAAGAGGAACAAAAATCCAAGAGCCCAGATCTGAGAGGATGAGACCTGATATCCTCTTGTACCTTTTCTCATTCAATGGTTTCGGAGTTAAATTTAGACTGTCTTACTCAAGATAGTTTTAATTTGCATAATATTTGTTAGGTATAGGTGAGGATTTACAAAACCAGTTTGGCAATACTCAAGGGGTAGTTCCTGATTACCTTTCTCAAAAGAAAACTTCACATAACTCAGACAAGAATATATATTGGGAAATATCTTTCAAATTTCTTTAATATGCCCCAGCAATAACACTTTACAGAATTTATCCTAAGAAAATAATCATAGATGTGGGCAAAAATTTAGCCATCAGGTCATTTCTCAGAGCATTGTTTCTGGTCATGAAAACTGGAAACCACCTAAATGTCCAACAATAGAATTGACTAGGCAAATTATGGTGGGTACACATAATGGAAAAATATTGAGACATTGATAAAATATTAATAGCTAGCACTTCACTTATTGAGCATATATTATGTACTAGGTGCTGTGCAAGGGGTTTTACTAGCATCATCTCATTTAATTCTAATAGCAGCCCTCATAAGTACTGTTATTATCTCCACTTCACTGAGACTGATAGAGATAAATAAGATACCCAAAATCAAACCTGGCACTCTGTGTGTGTGTGTGTGTGTGTGTGTGTGTGTGTGTGTGTGTGTGTGTTGGGGTGGGTTAAGGTCACTCTTTTTTGAAAAACAATTTTTAATGTTTTATTTATTTTTGAGACAGAGAGCATGAGCAGGAAAGGGGCAGAGAGAGAGACACACACGGAATCCGAAGCAGGCTCCAGGCTCCAAGCTGTCAGCACAGAGCCCGACGCGGGGCTTGAATCCACGAACTATGAGATCATGACCTGAGCCAAAGTCAAACGCGTAACCAACTGAGCCACCCAGGCACCCCAAAGTCACTCTTTTGAAAGCGATTTTGATTTGTCTCTCTTATGAATGAATATCCTCTAAGTTGAAAATCACTTACTATTGTGTTGGTGAAGTTGTGGCAAAATTGGAACCTTTGCACACTGCTTGTGGGATTGTATAATGGTGCAGCAATGAATGGTTTGACAGGTCTTTAAATTGTTAAACACAGCATATGACCCAGCAACGTCACTTCTAGGTATATACCCAACAGAAGAGAAAACACTTGTTCACACCAAAACCTATAGATGACTATTCACGATGCGACATTATTCAGGATAGCCCCAAAGTGGAAATAGTCCAAATGTTCATCAGCTAATAAATGGATAAAGTGAAACATATCCAGGGGATGAATTATCATTCAGCTATAAAAAGTAATGAAGTACCAATACATGCTACAACATGGATCAGTGGTGAAAACATACTAAGTGACAAAAGACCTTATATGATTCCATTTATGTGAAATATTCAGGATGGGCAAATCCATAGAGATAGAAAGTAGATTAGGTGCCAGGGACTGGGTGGGGGAATGGGAGTAAATGCTTATGGATTAGGGGTTTCTCTCCGGGGTGATGAAACAGTTCTAAATGAAATAAGGGCAACGGTTGCATAACTCTGAATATACTAAAACCACTGACTTGCATACTTTAAAAAAGTGAATTTGTATGGTATAGTATCTCAATAAAGCTGTTATTAAAGATTTAAAAATCTCTGCTATCATAAGCCACTGTTGCTTCTTGGAGGATGATATATCCTTTGGGCTAATATTGGCGCAGGAAAAATTTAAAGGTATGTAATGACAAGGATAGACGCCTATGTTACATTGTTGAGAAAGTCAAAAAACAATGTATACCGACCAATTTCCCCTTTCCTGGTGAAAAAAAAGTGTGGAAAAATATGTGTTTGTCAAAATCAATATATAAATGTACTGTGTGGTGGTTATGTGTGGTTATCTTTGTTGTTCATATTTTTGTCAAAGAAAATTTAGGACGTGTATTATTTTTGTAATAAGAAAATTTTTAAAGTTTTTTAATGTTAAGAAACACTTTTTCAGGTGAAACCTTGTATTGAAAAGGTCAAAAATCATTTTCTCTACATGAGAAAATTGGGACATGGGTATAAATGTATATGCTACCAAAGGCACAAAACTACTCTCTCCAATAGAAATGTAATGCAGGCTACATTTGTAAGTAGTTACTACATTAGCAAGTGAAAATAAGCAGGTGAAATAATTTTAATAATATTTTTTAATGTTTTAAAAAGTGTTGGAACAAAGATATTTTCTTTAATGTATCAAAAATGTTATGACTTCCACATATAATCAATATGAATTTATTAATAATCTAATTTTACTCTGTTTTTCATTCCAAGTCTTTGAAATCTAGTGTGTATTTTACATACACAGTGCCTCTCAGAAGGAGCCACATTTCTAGGGCTCAATAACACCACATGCCTAGTGACTACAGCAAAAGTATAAAGTTTTCCAAAACGTTCTGTTCACAAAATGAGTTTTATTGTATTCCTTCAAAGAGAACTTTTCATCTACGAAAGACTTGAATAAGATTGTCACGCTAAAATCAAACCAAGCAACATTAATACAAGGACTCTCACAACTATATTTAAAGTAATAAAACTGAATATGATAAAAATACTTAGACACATGCACATATACATATACATACATTAAATACAGTAGTACAGGGGCGCCTGGGTGGCGCAGTCGGTTAAGCGTCCGACTGCAGCCAGGTCACGATCTCGCGCTCCGTGAGTTCGAGCCCCGCGTCAGGCTCTGGGCTGATGGCTCAGAGCCTGGAGCCTGTTTCCGATTCTGTGTCTCCCTCTCTCTCTGCCCCTCCCCCGTTCATGCTGTGTCTCTCTCTGTCCCAAAAATGAATAAACGTTGAAAAAAAAATTAAAAAAAAAATACAGTAGTACAGTTGAACTCAATCTGCATTTTCCCTTAAAACTAGTAAGCTGAACTAATAGAGGAAAAAGAGAACCAGATTCTAAAAGTGCTGAAATGACACCACATAACCGTATAAAATAGATAGCAAGAAATGTGTAATTCAGCCACTGTAATAGGGGCTCTTACAGGCCTGTGGCTTCAATTCCAGCCAAATCGCAGATTTCACTGCCAAAAAAAAAAAAAAAAAAAGGATTCCCATAGCTGGGTACCTGGACTCTGTCATGACCACTAAAGGTGGAGAAATTTAAAGATATAGTGATAGGAATCTGGCTGAGGGCGATTCATTCTTTTACGTTGGATTAGAGAATGGAATTCTGGGGTCACGTGATCAGTGGATTAATTTCTGAAGATTTGACTCAATTAGATGTGCCATTACCTCTAACACACATGTACAGTTTTGTGTGTGCAGCTGAGAGCTTCTTCCTTCCTAACATGCTCTCCTCACTAATTCCCGGCACCTCTCTCCACCCTCCTGCTACCCACTGTCTGATGTCTACACGTACACATACCCTAGACTCCCAAGTTCTTGGATTCCTCTATCCACAATCCAGTCCCAGGGGACCTCATCCAGTCTCATGGGGTCATCCAAGACCCCACACTTGGATTTTGAAAACCAGTCTCCTCTGACCTCTAGACTCGTATCACTCACAGCTGATCTGGTATTTCACTGACCATACTCCCAGTCCATGGGCTCCCCCTTCCTATTACTTGGTTCCTCTCTCATTCCCCACATCCTTCCCTCAGCAAAGCTTCAAAACACATCCAGAACCCAGCCACTTCTCACCACATCCACTGCTGCTTCTGAGGGCCAACCACCATCTCTTATCACCATGACTGTTTCAAGACTGGAAGGAGCCAGCTGAGTGAGCCTGTGATTCCTCCTTCACCCCCTACAGAATGGTTTCTATGCAGCAGGCAGAATGGTCCTTTTAAATGCAAATCACTTCATGTCACTTTTCTACTCAAAGCCCTTTATTGGCTTCCTACACATTCAGAGTAAAACTTTCTTAAAATGCTGTTAAGATTTGGCCCCAGCTATAGCTCTGTCCTTGTTCTTCCCACACACCCTCCCCTTCCTCCTGCCTCTGCTTCTTACCTGAAGCACTAACAACTCACTTCAAGTCCCTTCCCTACGCCTTCCAGCCTCCCAGGTAGGCTCAGTGGCGTCCTTATTGTCTGCCCAACACACCAGGAAGAGCACTCCTGTCCCAGGACCTCCACACCTGCTGTTGCCTCTGTCCCGAGTGCCTTCCCTCAGACAGCAGCAGAGCAAAGAGCTTCACCTCATTCCAGTGTCTGCTCCAGTATCAATTTTTCTGAGCTACCTTCTTGGACCATATAAAATAAAATAGCACTCCTTCTTCCCAGCACTCTGTATCCCCATAGTGCTGCCTGACTGTACATATGTATTTGGCTTTGGTTATCACGTCAATAGACCCCAATTTCCAGGGCGACAGGAATGTTTTTGCTCCTTTTCTGTATCTGGCGCCTAGGACAGTGCCTGGCACAGATTGGTTACTCGAATGTACTTTTTGAAAGAATGAAAGAGTTCACGTGTGTTTGCTTAGTAATGAAGATCTATCGGGAGGGAATATTAATGAACAACAAATATAGCATGCTTATGTAGTAAAAAAAAATTTGGCCTTGCCCAAAGAGAGGCCTGGCTTTTGCCCTAGGCTTCTGGGAAGTAACGTATGTCAGACCTGATAGCTATATCTTTGTTTTTAGGGAGGGGGCTGCCACATTCAACAGTTTAATGGGGTGGGGGGGGGGGGGACACTGTCCACACCAGAAAGACCTTGTGATTTAGAGTTGAGGATTTGGGTCATGAGCTATCAATTGACCTGGTGATGGAGTTCAACCATATGAGCAATCAATCAATCAATTAATCATATATAATAGAACTCCAATAAAAATTCTGAACACCAAGCTTAGTTAAGCTTCCCTGGTTAGCAATACTCTACACATGTTGTCATACATCACTGGAGGGGGGTTAATGTGTCCTGAGGACAAACTCCAAGTTTAGAACCCTCCCTGACTCTACCCTGGGCATCTCTTCCTTTGGTTACTTTTAATCTGTATCCTTTCCCTGTAACAAACTGCAACCAGAAATATAATAGCTTTCTGTGAGTTCTGTGAGGCCTAGCAAATTATTAAAACTAAAGGTAGTTTTGGAAACCCCCCCCCACCACCACCCCCAGTTTGCAGTAGATGCTGGAAGTGAGGACAGTCTTGGGAACTCTGCCCTTAAACTTTTGGTTTGACTAGCTCTAGGTAATGCTAAACACATACCCAGCAAGTCTCACACTAAAAGGTGGCTTACAGATCTACAGATCTTACAGATGGCAGGTCTAGCCTACCATTTTGCTGAAGAGAAAACTAAGGCTTCATGAAAAGAACTGACTTGCCTGAATCACCCAGTGACAGACTGAGAGCATGGACCCTGGTGTCCTGGCTCCCATGCTCACCATTCCACAATGACTTTCCTCAACCTTTGTTTTGGGGGACATGCCACTTTTTTCTGAGAGGCTAAAGTTATGGGAAATTAAGTTGGTGTCACTCCCCAGAACTTTGAGGTCAATAGCAAGGGGAGAAATTACTATTACTCTCCTTCAAAAGTTATGGGGGCCAGCCCTGAACAAAAGAGAATACCAGAGCTCTATACTCTTCTTCAACCTCATCATCTCCAGTTTTCTGCCCGAGGTGGGCCAGGCAAGGATGCAGGTGGGGTTGCATCAATCCTCCTGACCCTCAGCTGCAGAAGTCCGGGAAGGAAGCCTTTACGTTCACGTAGAATCAGCACAAATCACCCTTTCCCTACACTACCATATTCTGTCATTTTCTCCTTCTTGAGAAGAAAACTTCTACGTATAGGGCATTTTTGGAAACTACAGGACATATCACCTGATAAACTTAGCTCATCCTATGGGAAAACCTTTTGAAAAGTTCAAAGTGTTATGCGAACAAGGTTAATACTCTAGGTGTTACCATACTAGTAAGATAAGACATAGAAGCCAAATTCAAGAGCCAGATGGACCTTGAATTTATAAGCAAGTCTGTATATGTTTTAAAGCTCGATAAATATTTATGGAATAAATATAGAGTGAAAATGATTATATTCAACATGCCTCAAATAGAGACCTCTGCAATTTCCATCTGGCATGTGACAGGGCTGTAAGGGTGAACAAAGTATGATAATCAAAGCTTATGAATTTGTATCTGAAAAGTAGAATAGGCCCTGAGTAATGACTTGAACATTGTAGGGTCACAGATCCTTTTTGAGAATTTGATGAAGATTTGTACTCTCTCCCCAGAAGAAAAACAAAAACAAAACATAGTTTAGAGGACTTTCTGCTTCCAAATGCTGACTCATTTTATCTCTTTCATGCACAGGAAAAGGAAGGGGGAAAAAAAAAACCTAGGACCAAAAAAATGTCCAAAATTAAATGCAAGTTTAGAATTATAGTGCCATCACCTCCCATGCATATTTTTATATGGAGAGTAATAATAGCTCTCACATATATAGCCCTTAATAGTAATGCCAGATGTGAGACTCCTTTCTAAAATGGGTCAGCTCAGTGTAAGAGGCAAATAGTCAAAGACATGACTTTTGAGAAACACACTGCTTCAGTTCAAATCTTGGCTATGATATTTCCCAGCAGTATAATCTTGGGCAATTTACTTAATCACTCTGTGCTTCAAATCTCATTTGCAAAATACTGATAATAATAGTATCTACTTCATAAGGTTGTTGTAAACATTAAATGGGTTAATATATATACAATATTTAAAATAATCCAGAGCACCTAATACACACCCAATCAGTGTTAGCTGCTGGTATGAGACACTGCATACTGTCCTGAGTATATGCTCTGTTGTTGTCCGCGTAGCCAGATTTATTCACTTCTCCGGTTCTCATCCTTGAATTGTTTTGGCAGTTCTGCTTCATTTCCTCCCACCCCATACCTTTCTTAGGCAAACTCAAAGCCATGGTTTCATTACCAGGGAGTATCAAACTCTCCATGTCAGTGGGTGCATCATGGAGGCATATGGTCATTCAACATCAAACATTTACAACCTGCCCACTGTGTGCTTAGCACCAGCCTTCTTTATCTATCTCTCTATCTGTTTTTGAGAGAGAGAGAGCAAGAGAGAGAGAGAGGGAGAGAGAACATGATCAGGGGAGGGGCAGAGAGAGAGGAAGAGAGAGAGAATCCCAAGCAGGCTCCCCGCTCAGAGCTGAGCCTGATGCAGGGCTTCATTTGGGCCTCAATGCCACAACCCTGGGATCATGACCTGAGCTGAAATCAAGAGTTGGTTGCTGGATGCCTAATCGACTGAGCCACCCAGGGGCCCCTAGCACGAGCCTTCTTAAGTGTTGGTAAGGAATTCACAACTTGATTGCAGAGATAAATGCTGAAATTGATGTGCAAATAAAAGACTAGTCAAATGTTGACCTGTAAGACTTGTAACTTGTTACAACACTTGTAAGTGTTTACAGTGTAAGAATTTAGAGACATCCAGCTGAGTGAGAACAGCCCCCAAAGGTAAAATAGACAGTTCAAATGCTTGAAGGAGATCTGAAGCAGGACTAGCTACATAATATGTGGGACCCAATCCAGAATAAAAACATGGAGTACTTTGTTCAAAAAGTATTAGGAATTTCAAGAGTACAGCAGAGCACTAATTCAAGCATGGGACCTTGTGCAATTATACGTGTCACATGCCCTTGGAGCTGGCCCTGCCCTGAAGGATGGTGGTGACTCCCAGAAAGATTCTCGCCTGCAACAGATTGGCACTTCCTGTGTGCCATGTGTGTTTCTGCTTCTGTGTTTTTTCTTGTATTTCTCCTCCTAACCAAAAAGTTTTTGCCTATTTTTCAACCGATGCAAGTCTTACATATCCTTCAACCTGTAGCTCAAGTCTTTGCTGAAAAGGAACATGACGGGATGCAAATGGCCCTGGGGTTGGAATGAGAAGGACTGAGGCCGGATCTGCCTTTCAGCAGCTCGTGAACTGTGGCCAAGTCTCTTCTATGACACTCACTTGGGGAAACTGATTTTAAAAGTCTCTCAGAGGATGATGGGAAGATCAAAAGACATCCCAAATACAAAAGAGTTTTGGAATAAGAATTTCTCATGTTGAGAAAGAGCTTCATAATTTTTTTTGATAAAGGCTTCCCTAGCTTCTTTTTTTTTTTTTTTTTAGGCTTCCCTAGCTTCTACAAACAACCAGGTGGGGCTTGTTCTAAGTGAACACATGCACACATGCACACATGCACACACACACACACACACACACACTTGTGCAAACTCATGCATGTCCCGTCTGCTGCTGTCTCCTATTTGACATGTATAAATTTTCAATCTTATTCTCTCATTTAACTTCTTAAGGTCATTAGGCCTTCAGACATTACCCCTTCCAATCCATCCTCCTCACTAAGTGAGCATGATCTTTGTAACTCACAGATCAGGTTCTCTCATTGTTTTAAATCCTTGTATGGCTCCCCTTTGCCTAGAACAGAATTTCCAAAACCCGATGGTGCCAACTGTCCATGTCTTTTGAGGTGTTAATCGGTGTTCTGGGAAAAGAGGTATGGAATTTGAGAAAAAATAAAATCATGATGTATCCCTCTATTGTAGGTTTACAATGTACATTGAAAATCTCTGAGAAGTCCTGTATTAAAAAAATTAATTTAACTTTGTTTAAACCAGAATTTTCTACATGAATTGAACCATATTGACCTTCTATAAGAGACTTACATTCTGTAGAAAAACTTTGGCCAGTGCTGGCCTGTAAGGTGACACACCAACTCTTCAGCTTGGTTTATCAGGCTTCCATAACCCCTAAATTTGTAGCTCATTTATTGCCATCCCCTTTACAAGTCCTATGATCCAGCAACAGGGGACCACTTCCAGTTTCTTGAAGGACTTTGAGCCCTGTGCCTGCTGTGCTTTCTGCCAAAAATGTTGTCCACCACTCATCCCTCCATTTATGCTCTGGTGATCTGTTACCCAATGGGGCCTAGCTCAATTGCCCTGTAACGTCTTCTCTGACACTCTTGGTAACCACATTGTCTCCTAATTTCAGTGGTTAGCTGCTTCTCTGGAACTTTGAACATAAAAATAACTGCTGATGTTTATTGAACATCTAGGCTAGGGATTTAGTTCTTAGTATAGTGCAGGCAACTCTGTAAGATAATCAAAATGATGCTTTACAGATAAAGAAATACAATGATTAAGAAAGTCACTCATTTTTCTGTTTTCTATCTTTTGAGTGGTACCACTGTCTACCTAGTTGCCCAAACCAGAATCTCAAAAGACATTTTTAACAACTTTCCTTTCCCCCTACATCTAATCAGATGACAATTCCTATAAATTCCAGCTCCCTGGCAGCCATAAAATCTGTCCCCATCTCTCCATTCATATTACCAGTAGTTTATCATGGGCCATTATTATCTCTCAGCAATTCCTGCAGTAGCTTCCTAGTAAATTTTCTATGCTCCATATTGATATAATTACAATCACCCTAAAGTACAGATCTGATTATGCCAACTTCCCTGCTTACAGTCTTTCAGTGGCTTCCCATCACTCTTATGGGGGAAAACCCAAGACTCTTAACACAGCTTAAAAGACCCTGTAAGGGAGCGCCTGGGTGGCTCAGTCAGTTGAGCACCTGACTCTTTGTTTTCAGCTCTGGTCATGATCTCAAGGTCATGGGATCAAGACTTGCACTGGCTCTGTGCTGAGTATGGAGTCTACTTATGATTCTTCCTCTGACCCCTCCCCTGCTCTCTTTCTCTCTCTCAAATAAAAAAAGACCCTTTCAGGACTGGTTACTGCCTACTTCTTTACCTTCATTTCATCCAGTCAGGATCTCATAGTCTACAATGGGAGCTCCAATGAGCCTCTCAAGGTTTCCCTGCCCTTGCCAATCATTCCTTTGCCTCTGGACCTTTGTACACAGTTTTTCTTCTTGAAATTACCTTGTTTTTCATCCACATCCTGTACTCCACAAGCTTCCTAAATACAGACAGAGGTTCATGCTCTTCCTCTGTGACTGTATAGCACCTGGGCATCATTGCCTTTTTTCCTGTGAGATCTTGGTTCTGGGACTACGGATTTACTGTTGTACCTATACCTAATGTAGGGCCTGCGGCAGAATAATGACATCGATTAATCATTTGTTAAATTCCTGAATGAATCAATGAAAAAATAAATGGATGAATGAGAGCAAAACTAAAAGGGCAGCTTGGAGTATTAAAAGAGAAGGAATTTAGAGGTTTATTGCACTATCTGCTTGCCTTTGTCTTCTATGTCAAAATTCATTGTCCTGTCCATTCCCCACAAGCACCTTTTCACTCCAGCTGCAGGGCCTTTGTATGTGCCTAGAATGTTCTTTTCTTTTCCACACACAGTTAATGCTTCCTTATCATTCACATTTAAGATTAGCCCTCCTTTCAGCAGGGAAGAGTTCTTGCCAATGCAGACCAAGTCAGGCACTCTACTATGTTGTCCTCATGGCATTGCATATCTTTCCTTTACCCTCCTCACTGCATTGTATTTCTGTATCTATGTCTATGACTGCTCATTCAGTAACTGCTTCCTTCAGGAGACAGTAAACTCTGTGAGAGAATCATGTCTTCTTTTTATTCACCATTAAATTTCCAATACTTAATACAGTGCCTGACACACAAAATAAAAGTTTGTTACATGGGTTCATGAATTAAAAAAAAACACAGTGTCTCATCAGCAGTTTTTTGGTTCATTTCAGTACTGCGTATAGAATAGGGCTTGAAAGGAAATCATTGTTTATTAAATGAAAGACTAGAACTGATTTTCTTTCCCTAGCTTACAAGTAGTTGTTAACTAGTATGCTTGAAGTGAATAAATTCATTCTTACAAATTTAGCACATTTGCATATGTCCACACCACCTTGTAATATGTTTGTATGTTTATAGCTTCCCTTGAAACAAGTGTGAATGTTGTCAAAAGAATCTGATCTCTGCTGGATCCTGGACTGTACCTTGTTAGGCAAATAAGAACTGCAAGCTGATCTCCACCACAGGAAAGGACAACAAATCTAACTCACAGATTCCGCAACATGCACATAATTGGGAGACGTCAAAACCTGTTATGTCATAGATTACCCCGTGCTTCTCCAGTAAGTAATTATTAAAATGGCAAAACAAATAATCCTGAGGAGTCATTACTGTTTGCCAATTCATTGAGTATAAATAGTACTGACTAGGTGGTGACCTGGCTCAGTTTTCTAATACATTCAGGACTAAGCAAAATGAAATGAACCTAAACAAAGGCAGGGGCCTGAGAGACACAATCAAAGAAAGCTACATCTATGGCTTGTGGAGTTTCCCAACCTTGGATATGTTTACAAAGGGCCTTCTCCTCATATTTTAAAGAAGATGGTAAGCAATTACTTTCTAAAGGTTTACCTCATGATCACCTCAGCTGCCATTTGATGAGTGCTTACTAACTGTCAGGCATTGTGCTTATGTCTTTGTGTACACATTACTTCTCTCTCTCATGTCCACCCCACAAGGGAAGTTTCAGTAGTACCATTTACTACTGAGGCAACTGAGACTCAGAGATGTTAAGTTAGAGCAAGTAGAATGGATCAGATCTGGGATTTGAACCCAGTTTTACTTGACTCTTAACCAATGGCTCCATAAGGGGTCCATTTACATTTTCCCAAGGAAATCTCTGTTTAAGCTCTTTTATCCAGTAAGTACACACTTAATATTTTTCAAAAAACCAAAAATCTATATGTAATCCATATTTCTTGAAGAAAACATCTAAACCATTATCAGAATGAGTTTTCTCTCAAAAATGTTGTTCGGTTCGAAGTGTCCTGTGATGGTGGTAGCTTAGGAAACTATAAAGAAATCATTGGACTTCTAATTGTTGAAAAACATTTTAAAGTCCTTTCCTGTGTTTTTTGATGATTTACTTTTCTGTTACTCAAAATGGTATATACCTATCCATTGAGTACTGAAATATTCCAAGATTTAAAGGCAAAAGGGGGATTTAGCAATGAAAAAAAAAAAACCCAGAGAAATTCTGTGTGATTGGGGAAAAGTGGAGGTTCAAACTCCCAAAGAAAGCTTTTCTACTTTAAAACAAAGTTGCAGAATGTAGAAGTAGACCAAATGAGGGAGGCTGGCTTTGTCTTTTTTTAAGTTTATTTATTTATTTTGAGAGAGAGAAAGAGACTGAGAGTGCAAGCAGGGGAGAGGCAGAAAGAGAGGGAGAAAGAGAATACCAAGCAGGCTCTCCACTCTGAGAACAAAGCCTGGCACGGGGCTCAAACTCACAAACCGTGAGATCATGGCCTGAGGTGAAACCAAGAGTCACATGCTTAACAGACTGAGCCACCCAGGTGCCCTGGCTTTGTCTTTTAAGAAGATAATGGTTTTCATTGATTTAGGAAAAGTGGGAAAAGAAAGAAAGGATAACAGTGAACTGACAATGTATTTATCATCTCTTTTTCCAAAGATGTCTTTTAAATGACAGTAAAAGAACAAAGCATATGTGACTTCCCAACAATGAAGAGACTATATAGTATAGAGACTATTAGGAGGACTATGGATTTCATGTTCCTCGGAGAAGAAAAGTAGTTAGAAGGATAATGACAATGAAGGGGAGATGTGACCAGACCAAACAGAGCACTCCTCTACCTTGAAGAAACCTGGAGAGATTCAGGACTTAGGAACACCAAAAATGACATGAAGATCAGGACCAAAAAAGGGAGGGAATGTTAAAGTAGAATCCATAGAAAAATCAATTCATCTGCCCTCCATCCCCACCGCTTAACTCTTCTCCCTACTTCACCCTGGGAGGATAAAACAGAAGATTCTTCCCTTTGAAAAGAATTTAAATAATTTGGGGTAGTCTAAGATGGTGAGTTTGGGAGTTGGTTGTCCAAAGTGAAAGGGTCTTTATTCTGGCATTTAGAGATTCCCAAATGCAAGTTCATTCCCCTGCCTGCTCACTCTACTATGAAAGCAGCCAGTGATAAATCCTATTCGTGTTCATTCAGCTGTACTATTGATTCATTCTCACATATGGCTAGGCAATATAAGAACATCTAGATAATTGAGTAAAATGTACAATGTAAAAAAAAAATCAAGAAACACATGACAATAGATACTGGTGGACACAGATATACTATTAGGAACATAAACACTAATTAGCACTTGCAGAGACACTAAAAAAGAGACATGAAGATCATGAACAAATTAACAAATCAAGAAGAAGATGCTATAAAAAAGGAACACATAGAGAATAAGAAAAAAACCCATGGAATGAAAAAAAAATATGGCTAATTTGTTTTTAAATCATTGGAAGGTTAGAAGTCAAAGAATACAATAGAAAGCCCAGAAATAAACCCATGCATATATGGTCAACTAATTTATGACTAAGGTGCCAAGAATACACAAGGGGAAAATAGTCTTTTCAATAAATGGTGTTGGGAAAACTGAATAGCAACATGCCAAAGAATAAAACTGAATCCTTTTCTTACACCACACCCAAAAACCAACTCATAATGGATTAGACTTACACATAAGACCTGAAATTATAAAACTCTCAGGAGTAAACATAACGGAAAGGTCTTTAACACTGATGTTGACAATGATTTTTTTGGATACAACACAAAAGCACAAAAATAACCAAGTGGGATTATGTCAAACTAAGAAGTTTCTACATAGCAAAATAATTTTTTAATTAAAAAAATTTTTTAATGTTTATTTATTTTTGAGAGAGACAGAGACAGAATGCGAGTGGGTTAGGGACAGAGAGAGAGGGAGACACAGAATCCGAAGCAGGCTCCAGGCTCTGAGCTGTCAGCACAGAGCCCGACACGGGGCTCAAACTCACGAGCTATAAGATCATGATCTGAGCCAAAGTCGGACGCTCAACCGAGTGAGCCACCCAGGCGCCCCATAATTTTTTAATTTTTTTTTAATGTTTATTTATTTTTGAGAGCGAGACAAAGTGTGAGCAAGGGAGGGGTAGAGATAGACACGGAATCTGAAGCAGGCTACAAGCTCTGAGCTGTCAGCATAGATCATGACCTGAGTGGAAGTCAGAAGCTTGACTGACTGAGCCACCCAGATGCCCCTCTACATAGCAAAATAAACAATAAAAATGAAAAAGCAATGTATGGAATGAAAGAATATTTGCAAACAATATATCTGATAAGGGGTTTATATCTAAAGTATGTAAGGAACTCCTATAACTCAATAGCAACATAACAAATAGCTCAATTAAAACGGAGTAAAGAACCTGAATAAACAGTTTTCAAAAGAAGACATACAAATGGCCAACAGGTACATAAAAAGGTGCTCAACATCACTAATCAACAAGGAGATGCAAATCAAAACCAAAATGAGTTAACATCTCACACCTGTTAGGATAGCTATTATTTAAAAAGTCAACCAACAGCAAGTGTTAATGAGGATGTGGAGAAAAGGGAACCCCTGTGCACTGTGGGGGGGAAATGTGAAACTGATAGAAAACAGTATGAAGCTTCCTCAAAAAAATTAAAAATAGAACTGCCATATTATCTAGCAATTCCACTTCTGGGTATAATACAAAAAAATAAATAATCACTATCTCTAAGGTATAATGTGTGTTCCCATGTTCATTGCAGCATTATTCACAGTAGCCAAGATATGGAAACAACCTAGTGTCTGTTGATGAATAAAGAAAATAATGTATTTATATATAATATTAGGTATTCATCTGCCCTACTATATATATATAGTAATAAAGAAGAGAGGTTACCCAACAGTGGGCGGGGGGGGGGGGGGGGCGGGGGGATCAGGTGGGTGAACAGGAGAGATACTGATCAAAGGGTAAAACCTTTCAGTTATAAGATGAATATGTTCAGGCCGGTCTGGGTGGCTCTGTTGGTTGAGCATGTGACTCTTGATTTTGGCTCAAGTCATGATCCCAGGGTCTTGGGATCAAGCCCTGTGTTGGGTCCTGCACTGAGCATGGAGACTGCTTGAGATTCTTTCTGTCTCCCTCTGCCCCTCCCCCCACTTGAGTGCACTCTCTCTAAAATAAAAACATATTAGAAAATTTAAAAAAAGATGAATATGTTCTGGAGCAAGCACTAGGTGGCTATACTACTAGGTGATTGTAGTTAACAATTGTGTACCGTATACATGAAATTTGCCAACAGTGGAGATCCTAAGTGCTCTTACCACACACACGCAAAGTATATGAGATAATGGATATGTTAATTAGTTTGATAATTAATTTAATTGGGGTAATCATTTCACAATGTATACTTATATAAAGACATTTCTTTGTGCACCTTAAATACATACAAGTTTTATTTGTTAATAAATAAAGCTGGGGGTGGGGTGGGAAGTAGAACAAAAAGATAAAGGAAGTATTAGATAATAAAATTAGGAAATTATTCTAGAAAGCCAAACAGTCAGAAGTATCAGAAGTATCAGAAAGCTCCTTTTCTGATTAGGAAATCAAAAGGAAAGAAATTATTTTAAAAAATACTTAAAGAGAATGTCCCCCAGTTGAATAACAGGAGTCTTTGAGATTAAGGACCCACTGGGTATCTATATTGATTATTTTTTAAGACCTACAAATGCATGATTTTCTTGAATTTTCAGAACACCAATGATAAACAGAGGATTCTAAAAGTTTCCTACAAGAAAACAGAGGCCAAATATATTGCCATAACGTCTACTTACTTACTTACTTACTTACTTATTTATTTAGAGTAATCTCTACACCCAATGCGAGGCTTGAACTCAGGTGCCCATCAAGATTCTTTTAAGTATTATTTTCACAATTCCCAGAAGGTATCTGCTAATAGGTCAACCCAATGAAAAAGAGGCCAAGTCAGAAAACATACCGGAGTCAATTGGCTACTCTTTTTCTAGAATATAGATAGCACCAGGCCTTTGAGCAAAGGCAAAGTTGTTTACAGGGTGAAGAAGCTGCAGTGTGGAAGCAGGAAGAGCCATCCTTTACTGGGACTTTAGGGAAGGGGTAGGCTACGGTCTCTTCTAAGGGAGCGTTATGTCCTTGTTGCCACCTTCGCAACTTTCAAAAGTTATTCCAGCAGACAACATGGGTAAATACAACTGAAGAGGTCACACAGATTGAGGTACACACAATTTTGAAGTCAAATATGATGAAGAATCTCCCAATAAAGATTGGTGGCTTAATGGTGTTAAAATATCAAACAAATTCAAACCAAAGCACAGACCTCCCCTACATTTTAAGGCTCACTCTCTATTTCACTCTATCTCCTGAATCCCATTTATTCACTCATGAAACAAATACACATTCTATCTGAGGACCTTCCCTAGGCACTATGCCAGTGATGATGAATGAAAGAGAAAGTCTCGTCATGAAATGCTGTCTGTGAAGATAATGAAGAGGATTTGATGAGAGAAAAGAATGCAAAGGGGAGGGAGACTCACTTGGATGGAATGATCAGGGAAGGGCTCTCAAGCAGGTAACATTTCAGCAGATTCAACAGTCCAGCTATATGAAGGGGTGGTGTGATGGGTGGTGCAGTGCAAAACAGGGAACAGTAGTGTGAATACCCTAAGGTGGGAAACAGCTTGGGGTGGGGAGGGGGGCGCTCAAGGATCTGACATATTGGATCAAAGTAATGGAAAGGGAGGATGGCCCAAGATGAAACTGGAAGGGTAATGAGAACCATTAACACATTGGGCCTGTAGGCTATTGTAGGAAATTAGAGTAAAATCCAAGGTGTGATGAAAACCCTCTGAGGAGCTTAAAGCACAGCAGGGGGTGCCTGGATAGCTCAGTAGGTTAAGCATCTGACTCTTGATTTGGGCCCAGGTCATGATTTCAAGAGCCTCTTGTATGGCTCTGTGCTGAGTGTGGAGCCTGCTTGGGAATCTCTCTGTCTCTCTCTCTCTGCCCCTTTCTTGCTTATATATGCTACTGTGTGCGTTCTCTCTCTCTCAAAAATAAACAAATATATTTTTAAAATGCACAGGAGGGACATGAACTCATCGTGTATGGTCTTGTGTTTTATCTATTTAAGGATTTCATCATGTGTATTTTCCACAGGCATCTCAACACCAAAACCAACAGACGTCATCTTCCTTGCCCCAAGGGCTTCTTCACGTCTTTCCATGCCTCCCTTCACCCTCCAGTCCTTTCAAATATTTACTGAGAATAAACTCTTTGTCAAAATACTACCTGGGTCCCTAAAGTAGCCAAATGGCAAAAAATCACTAACTTAACATTTTCAGTTTCCTCACCCCGACATCCAATCAGCAACTACGTCCTATTAACAAATTACATCCTATTGCAAAATGTCTCTCTAATTCTTCCTCGTTCTGGAATTTTTCGCTGATTATTTAATATTAGTAATGGTAGCCATAGCACTATTGCTACAACTACTACCAGTACTATTTTTTTTAAAGTAGCTCCACACCCAACGTGGGTCTTAAACTCAAGACCCTGAGATAGAGAGTTGCAGGCTCTGTCGAGTGAGCCAGCCAGCCACCCCTGCTATAAGTGCTTCTAACAGTTCTTACTATGGAGCAGGCTTTGTTCTATGCATTTTATATAAATTAACACATTTATTTTTCACTAAATCCTAAGAGGTCTAGATCCACTGCCTCTTTACAGTGTTCTTACTGGTTGGCATTACTCCCTTCAAGCCATCCTACTCATTTATTGACAGACTAATTCTGCGGCGCGGCGCCCCCCGCCCCGCAAAGCTCTGACCAAGCTGAAGGGCATCTATGGTCCCTCAATTCCTTAAGAATGACATCTCGATTCCCTAACTTGGCTAGCACCCCCTCATGGTTTGGTTCTAATCTATACTTCCCAATTCAAAACCCACTTCCTGTCTACACATAATAGATTTTTGCTACACTGGAATCAATATATTTATAATTATCCTAATGCAGCAATTCTCAGATTATAGTCTGAGCACCTCTAGGGCTCCCTGAAACCCTTTTAGAGGGTCTACAAATCAACACTAGTTTATAATACTTAGAAGTGGTTTGCCATTTTACTCTCATTTCCTCATGAGTGTACAGTGGAGTTTTCCAGAGGCTACACAATGTGTGATATCACAACAGACCAAATACAGAAGCATAAAGGAGAACACAGCTGTCTTCTAGTAAGCCAGACATCAGAGAGATTTACAAAAAATATAAAGCAATGCTAGTCTTCTTACTAATATTTTGTTTTGAAAAATATAGTAACTTTTGGTAAAAGTACATTGTGGGTATTAACATGCAATGGATTTATTACTGTTATTTTAAAATGAATTAATAAATATTTCTAAAATCTGTTTTAATTTCTGATAAACTAAATATAAGAAGATAGTGACTCACATAATTAAAACTCCTTGGGGTCCTCGATCATTTTTAAGGTTGTAAAGGGGTCCTCGAATAGCTTGAGCACCATAGTTTGAATGGTTAGGAATACATGCTTTAAAATCAGATTGGCCTGGAGGTACTAAAAACTTATTGACCTCAGGAAAGTTAAGGTTACATCAGAATCCTGAGTTTCTTTAATAGCAAAATGAGAATCATAATCATCAACATTATAGGCTAATAGAACCAAAATACCTGAGCCAGAATTGGCACATGTAAATCTATAGCAAACGGGAGATTCTGACATTATCATGATCAATATAACAATCGTTTTTATTGTCATTTTCCGAATGTACTCTAGCCTTCCAGCTTCTGAGTTATTAGTGCATCTTATCTCTGTAGGGACTGTCCTCTTAGTGAATTTTTTTTACCTACTGAGAGCCAACAGAGGTAGGATAACATTTTGTAAGTTAGGAGGTGACTCTCTCTCACTCCTCCTTGGACTTATCATTCAGGCAGTAGGGATAGCTCCCTCTGTACACTCAACTCAGAACCAAAGAAGGCAGAACCCCAAAAACCAAAGTGTTATATTCTTTGTTTATTCGTTTCCAACTACGCTTTTATAACTTAGAGCAGGGATATTAATCTTAGAGTCTGGAGCCTGGGAGGGGAATAAAAAGGACTTTTGAAGATCAAAAGCTTGGCTTTTAATACTAAGCACCAATGCCTGGCAGATTGAAAGCTTGGCATTTATTCTATGAGGAAGAAAAAAAAGGGAAGAATGCAAGCGGATTGCATAAGAGCATTATTATGAAAGGAAACCAAAGTCTGACCAAGTGGCAGGAAGCATGAAGATCAGATGGGCAAGTCTACAGATTGGATGTCCCCTGAATTTCTGATAAGGCTCATTAAACTCAGTCCTGACATGGGGAGATGAGTGATAGAAATTACAGATAGATTATGGGAAATCTCACAGACAGCATGGGTTGGTGGCGGGGGGGGGACCAGTACCTCAAGATCTAAAGTATAGTCCAGAGGTTATAAACTTCTTAGAGATGGAGAATCCTCCTGTCTAACCAATGCGGGGCCTGAGTGACAGTTGTGACAATTGTTCATGTAGACTGCTGAGTACATCTGCTTGGAATTCCATAATCCCAGCATCAGTAGAAAGAGAATGCTAGAAGTTCCTATGACCCCTACAGTTCGAGAGAAAAGCAGCAACAGTCAAGAACATGCTGGTAGACCCACAGTTGCCAGGAGCCAAATGAACGTGTGGATATTGGACTGGAGGTCACTGCAGGACCACATTCAACAATAGCAGGTAATAACATCAACAGCAGGAAACAGAAAAAAGTCACACCCAAGCCAGGACTGAGAGAAAGTATAAACTAAACATATTTGATAAAGAACTTATATCCAGCCTATTTTAAACAACTCCTACAACCCCATGATAAAAAGACAGCCTGGTAAAAATGGGAGCAAAACAGGTGAAGATACTTAACCGAAGTAAATGTACAAATGGCAAACAAGGACATGAAAATATGTCAATATTATTAGTCATTAGGGAAATGCAAATTAAAGCCATAATGAAAAGTGCTGCATACCTACTAAAATTGCTAAGACTAACTGTATCAAGTGTTGGTGAGGATATGTAGAAACTGGCAATCTCACATGGTCATGGTGGGAGTGCAAAATTGCACTCTGGAAAATATTTGGTAGTTTCCTATAAACACACACCATTCAGTCCATTCATAGACATTTATTCAGGGGAAATAAAAACGTATGTCCACACAAATATTTGTATTTGAATGTTCATAACAGCTTTCATTCATAATAGCCAAAAATTAGAACAATCCAAATGTCTACCAACTGGTGAACATCGTAGTGCTTCCACACAATGTAATACCTTACTATTCAAGAACTAAAAGGAACTAACCACTGATCAATGTAATCCAGATACATCTCAAAATCTTGTGGTAAGTGAAAGAATCCAGAAACAAAAGGCTACATGCTGCATGATTCCATTAATACGATATTCTACAAAGACAAAACCATAGTGACAAATGACAGATCATCAGTTCCTAGTGCCAGACTGTGGGAAGAGGGAGTTGATTCAAAAAAGCAGAACTTCTTGAGGTAATGGAAATATCTTCTGTGCCATCCAGTATGGTAGTCCCTAGCCACAGAGGACTATTGAACACCTGACATACGGTTCTTAGGACCGAAGGATTGGATTTTTCATTATATAAAACTTAGATATAAATACAATTAAAAATTACAATGGAGGGGCACCTGAGTAGCTCAGTCGGTTAAGCATCCAACTTCAGCTCAGGTCATGATTTCACGGTTCGTGAGTTTGAGCCCCATGTCGGGCTCTGTGCTGACAGCTCAGAGCCTGGAGCCTGCTTCAGATTCTGTGTCTCCCTCTCTCTCTGACCCTCCCCTGCTCACACTCTGTCTCTCTCTCTCAAAAATAAATAAACATTAAAAAAATTACAATGGGGGCGCCTGGGTGGCGCAGTCGGTTAAGCATCCGACTTCAGCCAGGTCACGATCTCGCGGTCCGGGAGTTCGAGCCCCGTGTCAGGCTCTGGGCTGATGGCTCGGAGCCTGGAGCCTGTTTCCGATTCTGTGTCTCCCTCTCTCTCTGCCCCTCCCCCGTTCATGCTCTGTCTCTCTCTGTCGCAAAAATAAATAAATGTTGAAAAAAAATTAAAAAAAAAATTACAATGGAAAACTTTAAGTATGTTTGGAGCAAATTAGGCCATTTCATCTATTTCTTCAACTGTGAATTATATAAAATCTAAATACAAATCACATGTTTTTGATGCAAATGTTGTGTCTGAATTGTGATATCCTGTAAGGGTAAAATACAAATAAATTTCAAAGCATTAATGTGAAAAAAGATGTAAAACACCTTGTTGATATGTTTTTATATTGATTACATGTCAAAATAATTATATTTGGATATATTAAGTTAAATAAAACATATTATTAAAAATTAATTCACCCATTTCTTCTAATTTTTTTTAATGTGGCCACTGGAAAATTTTAAATTAAATTATGTGGGTTATATTATATTTCCATTGGATAGCAGTATTTTATATAACAATGGTGGTAATGGTTATAAGACTGTATGCCCTTGTGAAACTTATTGAACTGTACATTTAACTAGCAAATGTTATGTCACTTATACCCCATTCAACAGATTAAAATAAAAAGACAATATACATCAAACAACACCATCAGGAAGCCTGGTCAAGATGAATTACCTCTGGAGAGGGTAGAAATGAATTACTCTTGTGGGGTGGGGGGTACAAAATGAGTTTACCCCTGGAGTAGAGGATACAATGAGTAACACCGGGGAAGGACTTGACGTCTTTATGCCTTATGGGGATAAGATAAGTACCATCTGGGGTGAGGACAAGATGAGTTACAGCTGGAAGGCAGCACCACAGGGATAGAGGTCCATATGGAATACCAGAAAAAGTAAAATGTGCCTTAGCTGATGCCCATGAGGACAGAACAGGGATGCCATTCTGATAGGAAAAGGGGAAGGTACAGGATGGTTGCGTGTGTGTAAAATTGAATGTTTAGATCTTTAATTATACATTTAAATATGAAAGTCATTGGATTACCATGAAGTGGTGAGTACATCTTCTAATGTCAGCAAAAGTAGAAGTTAAAACCAATAAAGCTGCATTTTTGCACCAGTGAGTTGGTGGGCTATTGTGACTATATATTTTAAGCCATGAATATGCCCTGAAGTCAAATACTTTTTATACATTCCCACATTTTGTCTTTTGAAATCAAATGATATGATTCCTAAAGCCATGGTACCCAAAGTGACATAAGGTACCTTGGGCACCACAGCAAACTCACAGGGGTGCTGTGACAGATTTTAAATATTTGAAGGAAACACACCTGCCAGATGCCATGCAAACTGTTAGCGTGAAGTAGATCACAGTTTCAACATTAGATTGTGTTACAAGTCATATTTTGGCAAAGCTTAGTTTTCAGTGATTGCTATTTTGAACTAATTATGGTTCAAAAATTAATATGGAGGAGCAAATCTGGTTCCAAGTTTCAAGAAATTATTAAGGGCTCAACGGGTACCTGTTATTACTGAAAAATTAAATTTTTTTCTCAATATATATTTTCCCAAAATTCTACTAAATTATTTGGATGACAATTTGTATTAAGTTATTTGGAACTACTTAATAAAGAAACTATTAGATACCTCTTTTGCCTAGGAAGCAATGCCTGAGACAATAAGGGCTCTGGGAAGTGAGCAAGTGTAGAGATCTCTGCTCTTCAAGGTTCACATTACTGTCTCCACATTGTAGTTGAAGAAGCTGATAACCTGAGTATGGAAGAATTTGCCCAAGGGCAAATACTAGTAGATACCAGATTTAGGATTTAATTCCCTGCTCCCCTCAACATAAAAGTCATGCTTGTGACCTCCTAGGTCTGCTTTATGATCCTTCAGTGCAGCTCCTGGAGACAGTCACCCAAGGAAAGGCAGATGGTCCATGGAGAAGTAATAGTGGGACAGGAGTTCCCTTGGGGGTGACAGAGGGCAGAGGGAAGTCACAGAAAGAATCAGGGTCAGTGACCCCAGCTGTTTCTAACCACCAACTATTCCCGCAATTGAAATTTACACTGAGAGATTAAGTGACTTACTTGGGGTCCCAAGAGGACCTCATCCATCCTCCTAGAGTATGATATCCCACTCCCATTAAAACCTGAGGAAGAGGGAGTAACTTAGTATTAAGTCAAGCAGCTCTCGAATTCAGTTCATTAGCTCCTTGGATGTTCCTGGATTTTTATTCTAACCTCAATATACTTCCAGGAATGACAATGTGACCCTTTTCTTATCCTGATGGTCTGGGAGCATTTTCCTCACAATTACACATGTATTACTATCCTCTTAGGAGGTCAGTAAAACCTTTTATTTAAAAACCTGATTTATTTGCATCCATAATCTTCCTCTTAGTTAGACAATCTGCATTATACCCTCATATGATATATTTTTAACTAGCCTTTCCAAAATATGGAAGGACTCCTCCTTAATAACAGAAGGCATTAACTATCTTAAACAGGAACCCATTTGCAGATTAAATTTGCCAAAAGGTCAGCTTGCAGCTGCCACTGTGTGGCAAACCCCACGTGTCCTCTGTGTCACATACTGTGACATATCTCGAGAAGAGTCAGGGTCTTTTCCAGTCTGCTGATTCTCTGTTTCAATTAGAATAGATTTAAGAGTCCCCAAGCTCTGGTTTCTAGGTGGCCTTGCACAATATTATTCATAATTCAATCATACCTGTGCTGATAACAGATTGCATTTATACCACCCCACAAAAAAAGCCCAAACAGATTAAGGACTTCCCTATGGCTAATTTCTTTAGCAGTTTCATATCTGATTGACATCCATTTATCTAATTGCAGCTAGGAGATTTAATTTTCATTTTGTTGGCTTAGAATTAACGAGAAAACCTGTTTACTTTTTAAATATTTGACTCATTCTTTTTCATCTCCTGAATAATATTGAGATAGTCCATTCCATGCGGTGAATACTATATTTTATCAGTTTTCATTCTCTGAATTCATTTCAGCTGAGTCTAGCTGGTTACACTTTGAAGCCTAATGTGAAATTTAATCTTTCATTGCAAAGAATTTCATTTTTATGGGAGGCCAACAATGAGGCAGGCAGCAGCGTGTTCATTTGGAAATCCAGAAAATTTTAGAAAAAGAAAACATTTTAAAGAGCTCTTCATCCCTTAGTTCGAAACCTACTTTGATTATTCATGAACTTCTAAGTAACGTGGGATGGTTTACTTAACCCAGATTTGAGACAAATGAGGTGCCTAGCACGCAAAACGTATGGTGTTCACTCTCAGGGCTGTGGCACCACCTGTGAGTGAGTACCTCCTTCCTTAACTTCTGTTCCATAGGCTCGCAGCTTTCTTCCTTCCACTCCTGGCTCTGATCTCAGAGCATCCCTTGCTTTATATCTGACAAAATGTGCTGATACTAGCAACCTTCCTCATGGTGGTGTAGTGGGGATGAAATGAAATAATTCACACCAAGCCCTTAACAAGTTGTCTGGCACATAGTAAGTGTCTAGAAATGTTCAATGATGTTACTATGAATAGTATGTTATTGTGATGGACTGAATTGTCCCCTGCCCCCATTCATATGTTGAAGCCCAAATTCCCAATGCAATGGTATTTGGAGGTGAGACTTTGGAGAGCTGATCAGGATTAGATGAGGTCATGAGAATGGGGTCCTCATGATGCTTTTAGTATCATAAGATGAGAACTTATGCGGAGAAAGAGGGACCCTTTTGCACTGCTGGTGGGAATGCAAACTGGTGTAGCCACTCAGGAAAACAGGATGGAGATTCCTCAAAAAATTAAAAACAGAACTACCCTATGACCCAACAATTACAATTGTTGATTCAAAGGGGCATATGTACCCCAGTGTTTATAGCAGCACAACAGCCAAAGAATAGAAAGAGTCCAAATGTCCATTGGCTGATAAATGGATAAAGAAGATGTGGTATATATATACACAATGGAATATTATCCAGCAATCAAAAAGAATGAAATCTTGCCATTTGCAACTATGTGGATGGAACTAGGGGGTATTATGCTAAGTGAAATTAGTCAGCGAAAGACAAATATCATATGTGTTCACTCATATGTGGAATTTAAGAAACAAAACAGATGAACATAAGGGAAGGGGAGCAAAAATAAGATAAAAACGGACAGGGAGACAAACCATGAGAGACTCTAAAATACAGAGAACAAACTGAAGGTTCTGGTGGGGTGGTGGGTAGAGGCACGGGCTAAATGGGTGATGGGCATTAAGGAGGGCACTTGTTGGGATGAGTGCTGGGTGTCATATGTAAGTGATGAATCACTAAATTCTATTCCTGAAATCATTATTACACTATATGTTAACTAACTTGGACTTAAATAAATAAATAAAAAAGAACAATGAGGATGGAGATCTATGGAAACTTGAAAATCTAAAGTATGACAATTTCATAGTCTACAATGAGTTTATTATACAGAAGTAGACAATTCTATAATAGCCCCATAATCCAGACTCTGATAGAATTTAAAAATTATTAGCCAAATGAATGTTTCAACAAACATATCTCTATTGATTTTTAGCTTCTGTCTGTAAATGTCTTGTGCTCTTTGATACAAGAGTCAAGATACAAGACTGTACAATGTCTCGTACTCTTTGATACAAGAGACAAGACATGTCCACAAGGTTCATATTCATGAAATATAATAAATATGTTCATTATATTTCATATTCATGAGATAAAAATAAGTCCTGGGAAAAAAAAGACGAGGAGAGCTTGCTCTATTTTCTACCATTTGAGGACATAGCAAGAAGGTAGCTGTATGCAAGCCAGGAAGAGGGCTCTCACCAAAACGTGATCATTACAGCACCCTTACCTTGAGGACTTTTACTCTCCAGAACTGTGAGAAATAAATTTCTATTGTTTAAGCCACCCAGTCTATGGTATTTTATTATGGCAGCTTAAACAGTCTAAAACAGTTATGTCATATTATGTGATTTGATTGTGCTACACCTAGCCTTTCAGTGGTTTCTTAGGCTCTTTTTAGAATAAAGTAGAAAACCATTAACATGTCCCTAAAACCCAGAATGGTCAGGTCCCTGCATATCCATCCAGGCATATCTTCTAATACTCTTTCTGCAAATCCCTGCACACCAATCACACTGGTCTTTTGGGTTCGTGAATGCACCATGTCATATCTCCCTCTGTCTGCTACAGGTCCTTTGTTTAGGCTGTTCCTAGTCTAAAATGCTTTAGCATCCTTTTCCACACAGTTAACCCCTTCATACTTAATATTACACTCCATCATTTCCTTAGGACTTCATGCAGATCTGTCAGACATTTTCTTGGTTTTAAAAATAAATCACAGTTGGTCCTTATGTATCTATTTATCTGTTTATCTGATTACCATCTCTCTCTCCCACTAGATGTTAAATTCCAAGAGGGCAGGAATTCTTTCTGCTTTGATTGGCAATTTGCCCTCAGCACAGTAACTTGGAATCAATGGGTGTACCATAAATAATTGTTTAGTGATTGGTATAAAAATAATATTGTCCCTGCTCCATCTTTGATAAGGCTATCCTCAGCCTTTTGTATTAATAGTTCTAAAAGGTTCTGGGACCAATTCTGATGTAGGGGACTGGTTTCTCCATACAAACCAATGCTTGGACATCAGCTGGTTATGTTAAATTCAACTCAATTCTGACACTATCTACCATATACATTTGAGGTTCCCTCCTTACATTTGATTAATTTGCTATAGAAGCTCAAAGAACTCCAAGAAACATTTTCCTTAGTAGATTACCAGTTTATTATGAAGGGATATAATTTAGGAATAGCCAGATGAAAGAAGGTATGGGAAAAGGGTGTAGAGCCCCCATGAACTCTCTGAGGGTAATGCTTTCCGCAAATCTCCATGTATTCACTAACCAGGAAGCTCCCCAAACCCTGTCTTTTGGATTTTTTATGGAAGATTAATTACATAGGCATCATTGATTAAATAATTGACTGCTGGCAATTGAAATAAACCTTCAGTCCCTCTCCCCCTCCCTGGAGGTTGAGCTGGGACTAAAAGTTCCAACCACTGGTCACATGCTTGTCTTCGATGGCAACCAGCCCCCATCCTCTAGTGATTTCTAAAAGTCACCTCATTATATAACAAAAGACACTTATGGCTCTCACTGTTTAGGAAATCCCCAGGGTTTTGGGAACTCAGTGACAAAAGTAGGGATAAAGACCAAATATACCTATTTCTTACGGTAAGTTACAAAATCACAAGTTCTTATTGCTTATTTTCCAAGTAGTGAGCCCAAATGATTCCTCTTTCTATATGGCCACACTTAGTTCCTATTTTCTTCCATAAACAGTCATCTTCTTTGCATGTTTATTAGTTCACCACTGTTTGTTGAGCATCTAGAACAGGTAGCACACTAAATTCGGCTGGGTATACACAGTGAATACAGGCACACTCTCTGCAGTTAGGCTGTTATCAGCATAGTGTGGTGGGAGGCAAATCATTGCACAAAGCTCCAATTTAAGTATACATAACTTCAGTTCCCTAGGAGAGGGATAAGATACCCTAAGGAGAATGGTCTTCTCATTTGAGGAACCAGTGGTCACTTCCTACATGAGGTGACTCTGAGCTCTAACACCTAAAGAATGAGTAGGAGCTATAAAATGAAGAGTAGAGGGGAGAAAACCAATATTCTCACTGACTGAGAGCAAGAAGAGAGGAAGGATGCTGAGGCATTCTGCATATTTGCAAAAAGGGGACCTAGTCCATAATCTTTTCTGTTCTTTCAATATTCACTTGTTCATTCATTTATTCACTTATTCATTCTCACTCATAACAAACACTTAGTAAGTCACTGATATGTGCTAGGTATTACCTTGGCATGGAAATATCATAGGAAAAAAGATGAGTCCCATGCTCTTTGGGAGACTGCATACTGTTATGTTAAAATCCTATCTGTGCCTAAGGAACTTTCACTTAACATGCAGGAAATGTTGTTGAAAATATCATGTGTTCAGTCCAGTAGGCAAATCCCTACCTAATGTTTCATTTCAGCCATTCTTGAAGTGTAGTTGTTGTGTAGAGACTGTCTATTCATGAGGGTAGCCTGTTTTGGAGGTAAGCTTGAGTTTATATTTCGCTGAAGAGTCATTTGCTATGAGCTGAGAAGCACAAATACAGACAAGTACTTAACACAAAAACCAGGCTAAACAAATACTTGTTCTTGTTATCATCACTTAGGATGATGGGAGAATGCAGAGAGAAAGAAGTAGAGTTTTGGAAAAGGTGTTCTTCACATGTAACTGGCCTGGAGGAATAGGCCCTGTGTTCGAGAAAGGCAGGGAGGATCCCTGAGGCTTACTATTATCTCCCATTACTACTGTGACTGGTCATTTTAGACCAAACTTTCAAACTAGTCCTACCCAAGGCAGAAATACTCAAGGACATTCTCTACTTAGTAAGGATAGAGAGAAATAGAGGCCAATATGGATTTCCAGGAAGACAAAAAATTCTCTTTGCATACTAGGCCTCCTCTTTTATTTCCTGATTTTCAATGATTTTTCTAAATCTGTCACATTGAAACAACTCCCTCAGCCCCCCAATCTCCCAATTACCATTACCCATAAGGACCCTATAAGACATTGTTCTTGACTTATATGATTATCTCTATTTTTAAAAGATGAAACTGAATTGAGACATGGAGAATTTGAGGAACTTGACCATAATCTCAAATAAATACAATAAATATATTTTTGTTACCACTCAGTAATTTAAGGACTAAAAGCTAAATTCTCAATTCCTGAATGAATTTAAACTATAAGCAGATATCCTTAAAAGCAATGGGACTATTTAATCCCAATTTACCTCCTGTGTTCTACTGAAATGGAGTTAGTTAATGCCCTGCACTTGCCACTTATGGGGTCTTTGGTAGGATTTTCAGCTGGGGCTAACCCAATTCCAAATCTATGGGTTACAAAGAATCAGCAGAGAAAATGACATATGGTGGAGAGCAGGTGGCTTTGAGAGACAATATTAGCTATGTATATATGAAATCACAACAAGTATAAATATTTAATTTCTAATGTTTGAAAGAGAAAAGAGGGTTTCTTTGAAAGTGGACTTTAATGCATATGTAAATTAATTATAATTCATGACATTCCTCACACAAATCATTATTCCAGAAAATGATGCAATCATTTCAAATCAATATTGACATTTTGGATGTTACAATACTTTTAAAGATTTGTTGAAGTATAGTTTCTCTTTCCCCTAAAGAGGGCCTTCTATCATGAGCAAGAAAGCTAGATGAAATGCAAAAAAAAGTCACACAGTTTTCATATGTCAAGGTAGTGTAACTTGAGTTCATAGACCATCCATGGGGGCCATTGGGAAGCAATGGTTAGGTTGGTGGCTGTTTACACAACTATACCACTGGACTGCATCCTGGTGCCTTGTTACAACTTATACAAAGGTCACACTCAAAAGCTAATGGTCTGTATGTTTTCATGGGCACATTTCTTATCTCTGGTGACTTCCATTTTCAGGGTGTGTCACAACTATCTCCAAATTTGATGTCATGGCACAAACCGCTTAACAAAGTCCTCCAAATGTGGTAACTAATTAGATATCCACAGGAAGTAATGAAGCTGTTGCTGTTGCAAAAATATATTGTTGACCAGGTCGGCCCTGGGTGAAGTATGAAACATCAGTGGATGAGGACACTGGGAAAGAATAAAAGTCATACGCTGGTGAATAAATATCATAGGAAGGGGTTTTACAACAAAGTCATCTTCTTTGGCTACATGATGATGCAGGAAGCAGATTTGGTAGTGAAATGGGAGATCCAAAAAGCCCTATGAGGACTTGGCCCATCTTGTGTGGTACAATTTGGGGTAAAGGGTCTTCAAGTCACCCTTTAGCTCAAAAGTATCTCCCTGGCTAGCCCACCACCCTTTGCATCAGAATTGACATTTGCTTCCACAAAAGCCATTCTCATTCAGATGTCTCAGAATGCATGCATTCTGGAGCTAAAAGCCAAGGTATTATTTTTCTCTTTCCATTTTACTTTTCCTCCAAATCTATTTTATCAGCAAATCCAGCAAATGTACTTTCTCAAATAGCCCTCAAATATGCCCTTGTCTATCTTCACCGCTACCCCTTTATGTCTAAGGCACCATCACCATCCCCTTCTCATTGGACCTCCTGCTTCCACTTTTGTCCCTTGAAATCTATACTGCACAAGTAGCTAGAGAATAACATTTTTAACAGTTATGAATTAGATCATGCCATTCTTCTGCTTAAAATCCTCCAATATCTTCCCTTGGGCTCAGAATAAATTCCAAACTGCTTATCCTGGCATTCAACTGAAAACATTCTTCCCACAGCCCTTTGCAAATCTAGCTCGCTCTCATTCATGTACCTTTTCCCTCTCCCATCCCATCAATCAAAAGAATTTATCCTCCCTACGCACCTCCCTCTCCCCCCCCCCCCCCCCCACAGCACATACTGCCTCCACTGTTAGGACTTCTTCATAAGTTTCCTCTCTGTGAAATGTCAGCACCCTAGACATTAAGGCTATATCATCAAGCTGCTGTACCTTTACCTGAGTTTAGCTGTTGCATTCAGGTGCTGACTTAGAGAAGGAATCTGCTCTAACAATGGATTAACTGCCCTTTGTTCCCTGACAGGATATGATTTTGTTTGGTTCATATATTATTATATATTATGAGCCACTGTACCAAAAATTAACTTCTATTAACTCCGTCCCCTCTACCCCAATTCTTGTGCTTGCTTCCTCTTTGCTGATGTTTAAAAATCATTAACAAAAACAAAGGAAACCTCCATCTCCACACTTCCACTGCCTCTTTCTTTCCTCATCCCTTTTTTGAAAGCCAACCATCTTAAGAAAACTTAGACCTTATTATCCTAAAAGCTTCTTGTCTTTCCAGGGATGATAGAGGAGTCATTTATAGAAACTGGTCTTGTAAAACACATGACTTTCACTTTGGGGCCAGCTACGACTTCCACTGAAAGCTCCTTGAAGACAGTGCATTAGTATAACATCTCTAAAGGAAATCAATAACTTTATTCACTTTGAAGTGGTTTATACAGCATCTGTCCCATAGTTAGTATTCAAATATTTGTTATAAACACCACGTAATCCACAACAAAAAGAGGCAAAGTGTTAAAATTTTAAAATGGTATTTTAGTTATTTAAATTCTTTCCAACCCAGAAGAATAAAAAAGGAAATTCTAACCAGATGTTACTTTTTTTTTCCATCACTCAGAGAACATTCTATCTCTCTGAGGATATAGTATGATCTCATCATATACATAGTTAATCAAATGATTATAAGTATGCATACTCAGTAGAGAGTGACAGAGAAAAAAAGTTATTCCTCTGCATCCTTCTATGTCCTGGTTGCTGTTGTAACCTCATAACCAAACATAATATGGGGCATATGACTGGCATCTAAGATATATGGATTAAATGAATCAATGCACACAGCTAATAGGTGATAGAGCCAGGATTCTAAGCCAGATTGTCTAATGACAAGCCTATGTCCCAGAGCTAAACTATATTGGCTTTCTTCATTTTTCAGAGTAACTGTGTTGTTTATTCTGGTGCTATTCTTTGAGGCGTATGCTCTCCTAGCTGTCATTACCTGTGTTGGTGTTTTTCTCACCAAGTGCCTGTAGGTGCCTCAGGTGGGGTCATTCCTTGTATGACATTTCTCAGAGCCAAGAAAACAAGTATCGCTGCTCACTGGTGTCCATCAATTATTCTGTGTGCAATTAAGAAATACAATTTATAGATAAGAATCCTTACTTATAGACAGGCTCAAAGTTATTCCCAAGGACATGCTGTTAATGGCAGAGTTATTTTCAGAACCTAAGTGATTTGGTCTCTTCACATTCTCTTATGAACAAAAAGGGCTACAAATAAATGATCTGTCTCCTGGATGCCCGTCCATATTCTAACACCACAGTGACTGCCAACTTTGACCATTTAGTCCTTCAGCCCAATCTTACTGTATACCCTAAATGTAGCCACACCAGAGGACAAGGAACGTGAACAGTCTAATGAATGGAAGAATGTTAAGTTCTTCTTTCCTCAGCTTTTACTGAGCCCTGACATTATATTTGCTACCCGAGGACGTAAAGTATTTATTTAATAGTAAAGAGCCAGGCAATCTGACATCTCCCTCAGCCAAAACAAAAGTTAATCATCTCAAGCACGTATGGACCCGTGTCACTTTGCAACCTACCTGTGCTTTTCATAGGGGCTCTCAAACTGTGAGCTTCCCCACCCCACTGCCTTTTCTCAAAAACATATAATCTGGCCCACCTGCATTTTTGTATTTAGGTCCCGGCAAAGAAACCATTATGAAATTGACAGAGCTGCCAGAAAGTAGGATGACTTCACTGCATGTGAATTCACTGAGGAGGTTGTAGGCAGAGGCGTGGAGAAAGAGGAGGAAGAATATACATGAAGTGAAATTTGCCTTTGGGCTTCCCACCTCTTTCTCCATGGTGTTGAGAATGGTTCTACAAACCTTTCAGAATTAACGTGTTTGCTCCATAACAAACTAACCTAAGTCTCTTCCCATAGAGCACAGAGAGACTTTGGCCTTTTAACTCAAGTTGGTAATGCCAAAAGTAATGAAGAACTCACAGATGATAACAACAGCACATACCATTTACTGAGTGGCGAGGAGGTACTAACACTATGCTAAGCCTTTGTACACATTATTTTATTCAATCCTTACAACTCTTTCCCATGTCACTCCCACAGAGATGCTTCAAGGACTCCCCATTGCCTTTAGGATAAAGTCCAAATGACAGAGTTTATGAGGCCCTCTAAGACGCCATCAACCTTTGCATGTCTCAACCTCACCTTGCACACTCTGCACCTCCCTTGAATGTTTTGGTTTTATCTGTACTCGAACGCTTTTGGTTCTTCTTATGTTTTGTGTTCTTTCTTGCCTACAGGCTTTTAAATACATTCCCTTGAGAACACATTTCTTGTACTCTTCACCTGGTTAATTTGAACTTTCCCTCAAAATTTTAAGATTTTTTTTCGTGGGAGACTTGTCTCCAGTTCCACCTAGGTCGGGTTCTCTGTTGTTGCTTCCATGATTCATTCTATTTCCTCTTTTGTAACTCAATACCTGTAGTGACTAGTTAGATATGTACCTTTCTAGTAGATTTAACCTTTGTGAAGGCTGGCAGGCTACATGCCTTCTTATTAAAGTTGTTTCCCTAAGATTGAACTAATTGCCTGTCATATGAGTAGACCTGAATAAATGAATGGAAATCAATTATATACAAAATATATATTTGAGTATTTCCATTTCAAAGATGAGGAAACAGATTAAGAGGGGCTAAATAACTTGCCCAAAGATATACACCGAGCCAATGGTGAGGCTAAGCTTTGAACCCAAGACTGATGCCCAAACCCAAGTTTACAATCACTCCACAGCACTGCCTTCTCAAAATATCCTCCAACCCTAACAGGAAAAATAAAGAGAATTACTATGGAGTATTTATCTTACAGAAAAATTGAGTACAGAAAGCTGCTGGGATTCTTGAAGGTGGTCTTCCACTCATCTGATTTCAAAGCTACCTGAGAGATGCTGGGTGATTCTGAGTCTTTCTGCACCTTGGGCAAAATGGAGTGCTTTCCCCAAATATGGCTTCTGTCTCTCCACTATAGGTGGTAGCGGATAACAGGCAACGCATAGCTACAACTTTTAGTTCTTCCCACAGATCTACATGAAAAAAGGGAAAGTGAGTTTCTCACATTCTGGGAGAGGTTGCCCAGGCAACAAAGAGCCAGAGTGACAGACCACCCAGTTGAGACATGATGCAGTAATCTGCACATTCTCCCATATTGATGCCCACTTCCACGAGGCAGTAACCAATTACTGTCATACATCTTTTCAATGAGGCAACACTGAGAGATTCACCTGTCCCAACGGGACGCAGCTTGTAAAGAGGTCCCCATGGACAGCTAACCAGTATCTCCAGAACCTGCTACATGCTCAGGTGAAAAGCCTTGTGTTTAATTTATAGATTATGCCAGAATGACAGCTCTAAAGCTGAAAACAGTTCAGTAGTCCCAATTTTGTGGCTTGTAATAAGACAAAAATGGCTATTGAATTAAATATTAATATTCAAAATTAAGTTAGTCCACTTTGTATATAATGGCAACCCCTGACACAGCTCTTCCACTTAACAGCTGTGTGATTTTTATACGTTAATCAAGAATTTGTTCATCTATAAAATGGGTTTATAGATATAATTACCAATGGGATGTGTGTGTGTGTGTGTGTGTGTGTGTGTGTGTGTGTGTGTGTCTGTGTGAAGAGCCAGTGAGAAAATACACGTAAAGCACTTAACATATGGTGCATAATCAGCACTTAATAAATGAAAGTTATAGTAATTATTAGAATATATTTGAGTCCCTGAAAAGGTTGTTAGAGAGAAGCAGACTATTCCTTTGAGTCTATCCGCTAGTTTAAGTTTAGTGCAGAAGCAAGTCAGCATCATGTCTACCCCCGTAATAACCAGGGATGTGGGCTATAAACCCCTTGTGGCACAGGCTGTCTTCACTGTGCACTAGAAAGCCTTTGCCAAGCTTAATACAGTGTGAGGCACACAGTGTGTGCTCAAGAAATGCTTGTTGAAGCTGTCAACAATGAGATGTTCAGGCAGTTCAAAGCACCGTAGGCAGTGGATCTTTAAAGGAAACTGTACCCTCCTAGGAGTCATTAAATGAGTTCTTCAGGGAGGGCAGTAACAACATGCCACCTGATTGCTTTGTTCAGAAGTACTTTCCAACTGAGTTACCCCAGAAGAGATGCTGTTTTTTGCTACATAACTACAGGACTTCCAGTCCCTACTAGGAAATGGCTTTTCAGGATGGCTTGCATTACATTTGTCTATGGAGGGGAGAGAAACACAGAGCAGGATGAAACTTCTACCAATCTGCTCGCAGCCTCTGGCATACCATTATATCCTATTATGCTCTGGTGTGTGTGTGTGTGTGTGTGTGTGTGTGTGTGTGTGTGTGTGTGTTGGAATGAATATATCAGCAGTGCCCACATACCTCTGAAAATCAGGTCCAAATCTCATTCAGTTCTATTAGAAAATTATTCTTACAGCATGACATAGATTCTCTGAAAGTATTTTATCCTTTAAACACCAAAACCTCTTCAGTGAAAATTAAAATGGAAAATGTGTAAAGGAGCAGTTCTCTAAATGAAACCATTTCTGGCTAAGCAGACCACATTAGCCAGTGGTTCTGGTCTTTGTTCTTGAGTAAAAAATTCAAGAGAGGGGTAAACCAGAACGAATAACCTCCAAATGCTAATTTTGCAAATCCTAGTTTTTGCTATTTTGGAAAACAAACCACATGATATAGCAATTAATAAAAGATATCGTGTCTTATTAACGTTCATACAGTAATTACGAAAATCGCAAATCCATCTGCTAAGTAGTCAGCAAACAAGACAAACGACTGAGCTCCGTTAAACAGATTACCAGCAGCCTATGGGAGTATAATCTAATAGCCCCATTCTGAGCCATGAATAAGGCAGCTACTCTCTTTTACCCCGTGGACAGGCCACAACAATACCATCTCACACACAAGGCAAGACAGAGCAATGGAGACATCCGGCAAGTCGCCCTCTCTGGAGAGAATGTAGTCGTAAGTAAGTGTCAATGTTACTCATGTAGCTTGCTCTTACAGCCTTTGTACTGACACTTAAGAGTTGGTTTCTGGGGCGCCTGGGTGGCTCAGTCGGTTGGGCGTCCGACTTCGGCTCAGGTCATGATCTCACAGCTCGGGGGGTTGAGCCCTGCGTCGGGCTCTGTGCCAAAAACTCAGAGCCTGAAGCCTGCTTCGGATTCTGTGTGTCCCTCTCTCTCTGCCCCTCCCCTGCTCATGCTCTGTCTCTGTCTCAAAAATAAATAAAAACATCAAAAAAAATTTAAAAAAAAAAAAGAGTTGGTTTCTTGAAAAGACCCAAAAGATGTCTCCTAAAGTTAAACACAAGCCCAGGAGTTTCTGCATGTAAAATGCCCATCAGGGAGGCTCTTCGGCTCCCCTCACAGAAAAGTTTCATCTTCCTGCAAACTTCTGTCATTTCATCTCTATTTCTCTTCCAACATTCAGTATCTGGACACGTTTCATGGCTCCTCTTCTTGACAGGCATCTGAAGAAAAGAAGCCATGTCTTACTACCCTATGACAACAATAACTACCACTATGACTAGTTGTGATTGAGATAACTACCATTTCTTGGGACTATAAATGTGCCAGTCACTGGGGGCAAATGTTTCATTTTCTTAAATTTATTTTTTGTCATGTGATATTCGCAACAGACCCCTGAGGTAGGCACATCCTCCCTTTAGATGTTAAGCAGTTGAGGCCCACAAAAACTGAGGGAAAGACATGGGATTCATGTCTAGGTCAGAGAGACTCCGAGGCCTGTGTTCTGAAACACCATGCTACACTTTATATAGCCCATGCAGCATCTAGGTCAAGTACACAGCAGGTGTTGATAAATGTCAGTGGAATCAGTGAATACCTTAACATCAATTCACTCCTTAGTCCCCTTGGTAATTGAGGTTCAATCCTTATGGATTCTGCTTTCTTGTGCATTTTTCCCAGGTGTGCATGGGGCTCAGAGTTATAATTTCTACTGGCTATCCAAAAATGTCAAGAAGAGCTTCCCTTACCTTTTTTACATCAGAAAATAAACACCTTTCTGGGACTCTACCTCCTACTTCAGTGACTGCCAGGATGATCATTCACAACTGGGCTCAATCGATGGCTTTTCATTTGTATTGGTGCCACTCACATGTTGGACTATACTAGATGGTAGGAGGTGGCCCAGTGTTCCCGGCACCTCCTCCCTGCTCTCTTCAACATCCTGGCTCTAGGGTCACATGGAGGGGAGTTCAGGGCCTACTGGTCACTGACTTCACAATAGTCAATGTTTACCATTGGTAGGAATAGTGGCCTTTTGATGCCTTCACCCTCTGAGCACACAGTGTTCTCTCTCCATCTGGTAACTGCTTCTAACTTGCAGCCCACTCAGCTCTAGAGGAGAACCCTGATTGCTTTAAGCCAAGCAGCACATCCCATTGGCCTTTTCACTGTAATTAACTCAAGTCAGAAGATGTGGTTCAGGTGAATGATAAAGGAGGAAATGTCTGCTGGGGGCTTCTGGGGAGAATGCTTTCTAGCTCAGCGAACTTTAAGGAAAGCAATTCTCTCTCTCCTTGCTGGACATTTACACAGAATAAGAAAGATCAAGGTGTGAGAAGTCATTCTGGAACTCTGAAGAAACACAACCTTAGGGTTAAACAAGATACCAAGACAACCAAGGAGAAAAAGGAAGATAAAATGTTTTTGATGATACAACGGAGCCACTTAAGCCTTGTTTCAAAGCTTGGACTAGTTCTTTATTTTTCAGCTACTCGAGGGTCTAAGTTCCCTTTTTGAATTAAGCCAGTTTTGACCTAGATTGTCTCTGACTTGAAACCAAAAGATTCATAATATTCATGGGTGACAACTTGGTTCCATGTTCATCATCACATTCACTTATTATTATTATTTTTTCAGAACAGCAAGTATGACAAGGGTCTGAAGGACCAAAGGGGACCCTTGCTTATCATAAAGTGTAAGCAGGCAAAATTTACCTGTCAGAGCCTGAGTAGAGCTGGCTGGCCTGATTTAGGGCCATGATCTCACAGAGTGCTCTCCCGTGTGTCCGACTGCATCCCAGTCAATTATGTGCGCGGTAGTCATAAAGACTAATTATGAAGACACGATGAGATCATTGCACAGCTGAACCACGAGGTAACGGCTACCCTAACAAGTCCATCAGCTAGCGCCAGCATGATCCCACACAGACCCTTCATGGCTTTCCTATTTACTACACATTGTCAGGTAAGTTAATGAGTATCAGCTACTTAGAATGATGTTCTTCTTTGAGACTGACTTGCTGCCTTTGTTGAAAATGCCAACTGCCCTTGAAAACCACAGAGTCAGCACAAAGCAGGGAATTACAGGTTTTATTGCAAAAACAAAAAAATCTGTAGCAAAGTGTAGTCAGAGCTGCTCACGTGGATACAAGAGCTTGGATCCCATCTCGTGGACTTTTAATTGCGAAGGGTTGAGTTCTTCCCAAATGCTGGAGACTCAGGATTCAAGTATGGGAAAGGAAAAGACAACAGGGAAAGACTACAATAGAAGGTATTATGTTCCCAGAGGAGACTTATTGAAAGAGCGGGAACCTGGGATACGATAGCTTCTTACCTGTTATGAGGGACAGTTTCATGAGTAAGTAACTTCTGCAGTCACAGAGCCCTGGGCTCAGAAGGACCCCTTGTTTCTTTTTTTCCAAAGTCTGCTGCCACCATCGTGAAACTCCTAATACCTTTTGAACAAGGACCCTGCATTTCGGAGTCCACAAATTAAGTAGGCCGCCCTGTTTGTTCTAGATCCCTCTTCGCCAAAATCACATGACAGCAAAAAGAGAAGTTTTACCAAAGACCTGCCTTAGATTTCCTAGATGTCTCTTGTCCTTTTTGACTATCTGCTCCTCTTTGACCACCTTCTTTGCATGGAACAAATATTTTAGTGTGACATTGCAATTCTTCTGTGGATTTACTGTATATATTTTTTGTGAATTATTTTCTTCGTGGCCACCCTAGGGATTTCAACATGCATTTTAACTTAACACAGACTTCCTCAGATGAATATTAATTTGAAAATTTAGGAAATTTGCTCTAATATAATACTATTGTCTCTTGCCTTTGTGCTATTACTGTCATGTATAATCAGTCTACAGATTATAAATATAACACTACAGTGTTAATATTATTTCATACATTCTTATGTCTTTTAAGGAAGTTGGGGAAAGATGAAAAAAGGTTTATTAATGTAATATTTTATACTAACCTACATATTTATTATTTGCAGTGTTCTGCATTTCTTCCTGTGGATTTGTGTGGCTTTTTGGTGTCTTTTCCAGAGGACTGCTTTCCTTCACTATATCTCATAAGACAGATCTGGTAGCAACAGATTTGCCCAATATTTGTTTATCTGGGGAGGCCTTTATTTTGCCTTCATTTTTGAGGAATAGTATTGGTGGATACCGAATTCTTGTTTGACAGTTACTTTTCTTTCTGCATTCTGAATATGTCCTTCTCCTGCCTGCTGGCCTCCATGGTTTTAGATGAGAAGCCAGCTGGTCATTGGATCGATGTTTGCCTATAGATGATGAGTTGTCTTTTTCTTGCTGTTTTTTCCAAGATTTTCTCTTTGGTTTATGCTTTTCACAGTTTGACTACAATGTGTCAAGGTGTGGATCTATTTATATTTATCCCACTTCGGTTTCTTTGAACTTTCTGGATATATAGATTAATGCCTTTTAAAAATCAAATTTAGGAAGTTTGGGGCTATTATTTTTTCAAATGTTTCCGTCCTTTCTTTTCTCTCCGTGTGGGACTCCCGTTACATGGACGTTGCTATGCTCGATCTTATCCCACTAGTTTTCTGAGGCTCTGTTCGTTTTTGTCTTTATCCTTCAGATTAGATAATTCTACCAATTTATAGTTCACGGATTCTTTCTTCTGCATGCTCAAACCTGCTGATGAGCCCCTTTAGTGAAATTTTCTTTCTTTTTTACAGCTATTATTCTTCTCAGGTATAGAATTTCTACTTGGTACTTTTAATAATCTTATATCCTGATTAAGAATCTCTATTTGTTGATCTATTGTTAGTTTCCTTTAATTCTTTAAATAAGTGTCCTTTAGTTCTTTGAACATATTTGTAGTAGTTGCCTTCCTTTGTCTGCTAATAGCTGATAACAGAAGATTTCTATTCAGTGCTTCCATTCAGAAGAGATGATTTCCATTCATTGCTTCTTTTACCTGAGTGTGGGTCACACTTTGTTTCTTGGCAAGTCTCTTAATTTTTTTTTTCTTAAAAAATGGGACATTCTAGGGGTGCCTGGGTGGCGCAGTCGGTTAAGCGTCCAACTTCAGCCAGGTCACGATCTCGCGGTCCGTGAGTTCGAGCCCCGCGTCAGGCTCTGGGCTGATGGCTCGGAGCCTGGAGCCTGTTTCCGATTCTGTGTCTCCCTGTTTCTCTGCCCCTCCCCCGTTCATGCTCTGTCTCTCTCTGTCCCAAAAATAAATAAAAAAACGTTGAAAAAAAAATTAAAAAAATGGGACATTCTAGTTAATATAGTACAGCTACTTTGATTCTGGTATTTTTTTTTCTCTTGGAGGTTGTTGTTGCTACTGCTTTGTTTAATAACTTGCCTGGGCTATATTTGTGTCCCGAGTCACTAGTGTCTCTGATAAATTGTTGTGATTTTAAATATATATCCTTCATTTTTAAACCTGGCTTGCTAGGTGTTACTCCTTAGTCTGGGCAGCTTGGTGGTCAACTAATGATTGCACATCTACTGTGCTCTAACACCTTGAACCAGTAAAGCTCCCATTCCTTGCTGTTGGATATGTTTGTGGGTAGGGGAACACATTTAAAATCCAGGCTGTCTTTAAGCCTCCTGGGTTTTAATTTCTTCTGAGCCCTTTTGAGTCTCTTACACTCACACACTCAGACCCAGGATTAACCAGAAGCATGTGAAGGGCTTGGGCTCTCTTCAGTCTCCACTATATACATAAACAGTCTCAGCCAGGGATATGCTGTCTTTGACCACAAATGTGATTGTTCCCAACCGTCCACCTAAAGGACGATCATTTCTACTGACAGCTTTGTTGAGTGTTTGCGTTGCCCACCTGTCTAAACTGGGTGAGTCTCCTCAACACTGGCAGAGAGGCTGCTGTTTTCCATGTTCCACTCTGCCTGGGGTTTTGACTTTCCCAATTCAGGTCCTGAGTCCACAAATTATGTAGACCATCCTGCTTAGGACAGAACTTCTTTTACTCTATTTTTTTCATGGATCACCTTTCACACACTTAAGTCCAACATATGCTAATGGATCAAGAGCAGTAAAATTATTCTTATATAAGTAAGATAATTTCAGCAACAAGTTCTACACTGATATTGCTATAAACCAAGCCAGTTGACTTGAAATAAGTTGAAAACGTTCAGTGAACTCTCCAAACATCAGGCGCTGCTTATTCTTAGTCACGTGGCCTTTCCTCACGGCAAAGAATGGTAAAAATCTGATGCTGCCCTGCCTGCCATCACTCAGTACTCCACAACTGTAACAGACAACACTAATTACTAATTTCTTCCCCACCCAGACACAGTCCCAGAATCTTCCTCAGACAGAGCTCAAGGCAGCCATTATGTGGGAGACAAGACCTCTTAGACATAACTTCTTCAAGTTCCCAAAGCTGAAGTTCATTTTTCTTCCTATTGTCTGCTCTGCTTCTACTCACCAGTCAAGGCTTTGGGTTTGGTTTCCTGAGAAACATGTCCTTTTTTTATTTGGGTTTCAGGCTCAGTTCTGTTTCAGTTTTTCTACTGGATCTCCGTAGTACTGCCATGCTGATTCCTCCATTCTCATGATTTAAAAAAAATTTTTAAACATTTATTATTGAGAGACAGAGAGAGACAGAGCATGAGCACGGGAGGGGCAGAGAGAAGAAGAGACACAGAATCTGAAGCAGGCTCCAGGATCAGAGCTGTCAGCACAGAGCCCGAGGCGGGGCTCAAACTCACAAACTGCGAGATCATGACCTGGGCCAAAGTCAGGCACTGAACTGCCTGAGCCACCCAGACGCCCCTCCATTCTCATGATTTAAAACCCTGTCCATTTATTGGCCTCTCTCAAATCTATATTTAGACTAGATTTCTCACCCAGACTCCAACTCCCTCTATATCATCTCCACTGGGAAGTCTTAAGGACATCTCCAAGTGACCATGCCAAAAACTGAACCCCTAATTTCCCACTTGGAACCTCTTCCACCCCTATAGGCTTTCTCCATCTTGACTGATGTTAAATTCATTCTCTCACATGCTCAGACCAAAAAACTTAGGGCCATCCTCAATTCTTCTCATTCTCTTTCATACTGTGAGGAAATCCTGTTGGCTACCTTGAAAATAAATCAGAACCCTATGCCTTCTTACCACTGTCACTGCCTCCATTCTGGTGTAAGCCACAACATCTCTCGGGGTATTATTACAACTGATTTCACTACTTCTAACTTTGTTTCTTTATATTCTATACTCAGAGCATTTCTTGATCCCTGCTATTCTATGCTTAACATAATGGCCAGAAGGATCCTCTTTAAAAGTAAGGCTAATTGTGCCACTCCTCTGCTCAAAACGTTGCAGTTACCTCCCATCTCACTTAGGATAAAAGCCAAAGGCTCTTTTCTTTTGTTTTTGTTGTTGTTGTTTTAGTGAATATAATATTGTCAAATTGGCTTCCATACAACACCCAGTGCTCATCCCAACAAGAGCCCTCCTCAATGCCCATCACCCATTTTCCCCTCCCCCCCACCCCCTCCATCCACCCTCAGTTTGTTCTTTGTATTTAAGAGTCTCTTGTGTTTGCCTCCCTCCCTCTCTGTTTGAAACTACCTTTTCTCCCTTCCCTTCCCCATGGTCCTCCATTAAGTTTCTCAAGTTGCACATATGAGTGAAAACATAGGATATCTGTCCTTCTCTGACTGACTTATTTCACTCAGCATAATACTTTCAGCTTTTCAATGACTCACCTTACGTGGTCTGTCCTGCAACCCCCTTAATCTACCATTCTCATCTTTTTCTATATGGCCTCTTATTCCTTTCCAGGCATGCTGGTCTGATGCTTCTTGAAAACATGAAGCCAGGTTTCTAGATACCTTCCATTGGCAGATTCCTCTTCCTGAGATACTCTTTCCTCAGATATCCATGTGGCTAATTCTCTTTCTTCAAGGTGTTGCTCAAATGCCACCTTTTCAATAAAGCCCACCTTGACCACCCTATTTCAAATCGTACACCTATCCTTTCCATCTGCCTCTCCCTCACTGCAATTCCTTCTGGCTCTTCTTTAACCCCCACCCCCATCTCATCATTTTCAATATTCTCCTTTCTCCCCCAGAGAATATCACCTTCCACGGTATGATAGAATTTACTTATTTATTGTCCTTATTATTTATCTTCCCCCTCTCTAGAATGTTGTAACTCAAAAAGGGCATGGATTTTTGTCTTTTCCACTGGCATCTCATAGTTCCTAGAAAAGTGAGTGGTGCATAATAGGCATTCAAAAAACAGTTGTTGAATGAATATTTGAATCAGTGGCGGATCTATGGTTCTGATATCTAAGTAGGTGTTTTTGAAGACACAGACTGAATGTGAGAACAATTTCCAAAGAAACTTCAGGGGTAGCAGAGTTCAAAGAAATGTCAAGAAAATCTTCATGAAAAAGAAGTCAGTGGTTAAAAGAAAAATTGAATGGGATATTATATCCTTATCTTGACAAGTCCTGGGGTACATTAGCATATTAAAGGTTCTGAGAAGTCCTTAAGGCAAGAAATTGACTCAACTTTATTTTTCTCTGGCTTTTTTCAGAATTACTATTTTTTTTAATCTTTGATTTCCTGTAGATTGAAAAGTATATGCTTAGGTGAAGGGGTCTGGGGTGGGGGTGGAGAGACACTTATCCTGCTTGTTATTCTCCAGGCTTCTTAGATCTGTGGTTTGGAGTCTAACATTAATTTGGGAAATTTCTCAATCATTATTGTTTCAAATATTTCTTCTGTTCCATTATCTTTCTTCTTTTTTCCAGTATTCCCTTTATGCATATGTTACATCTTTTGTAGTCATCTGGGATATTCTGTTCAATATTTTTTGCCTTTTCAGTCTTGTTTTCTTTGCTTCCCAGTTTCCAAGGATTCTACTGCTATATCCTTTAGTTCAGAGATCTTTTCTCGGCCATGTCCAGTCTACTAATGAGCCCATCAAAGGCATTCTTCGTTTATGTCATGGTGGGTTTTTTTTCCGTCTAGCATTTCTTTTTTCTTTTTCTAGCATTTCTTTTTGGTTCTCTCTTAGGATTTCCATCTCTCTGCTTCTGCCATCCATCTGTTCATGCATGCAGTCTACCTTATCCATGGGAGCGCCGACTATATTAATGATCATTGTTTTAAATTCCCAGTCTGATAATCTGTTAATTGCAACATTCTTTCCATATCTGGTTCTGATACTTATTCAGTCTCTTTAAATTGTGGGGTTTTTTTTTTTGTTTATTTGTTTGTTTAAATTTAGTATGTCTTATTATTTTTTCTTGGTAGCTGGGCATGATGAACTGGGTAAAAGGAACTGCTAAAAACAGGCCTTTAGGAATGAGATGAAAATACATGAGGGGAAGGGAAGTGTTCAGCAGTCCTATGATTAGGTATTCATCTATTAGTGAGCCTATGCCTCTGGCCCGTGAACTTCACAAGTGCTTCTCAGTTTTTTTCTTGTCTCCTAGGTAGGACAGGATAGCTAGAGTGGGCTAGAGTTGACTGTTTCCCACCTTTCATGTGGAAGGGTAGAGCTGACTAGAAGTGGGTATTTCCCTGTCCCCAGGTCAGTTAAGTTCTGATAAAACTCCAGTGCATTGCAGTTTGGTTAACTTCTTAACCAGGCAGGTCTTGCTGAGAAGAATGCTCTGGCATATTTCAAAATGGTTCTATTCCCCTCTCTTGCTGGAAGAACAAGGGGATTTTTGTCTGATATTTACTGTGAGAACCTAGTTGACTTCTTGGAGGTAACTTTCATATATTGTACCCCCTCCCCTCCATGACTGGGTACCCTTGGACTTTTTAACTCTCAGAGATGTCCACACTGAGCCTCCAGGCACTTGTCAATTATAGTTCAGGTTCTCCTACCCTGACACTGGTTCCTCAAACTGCTTCCCCTTGTGAGTCTCTGCTCCAGTAAGCCAACACTCTCTACATTCACCTTTGTCTCCAATCCCGGGGGGGCAGCCATTTCTCCTGCACCCTCCCTTCTTCTACAAATCCAAGAAGAGTTGTGTACTTTTCAGTACATTCAGCTTTTCACCTATTGTTGGGATGGAATGGCAGTGTCTAAGCTCCTTATATGTGGAACTGGAAACTGGTTTATATACAATGTATAAGAAAAAATGAGTCGGAGTTGTGAGCATGAGCTCTGGAAATGTACCGCTTGGGTTTATATCTTGACTCTTAACAGTTATTTCGTGTCTCTAAGCCTTATCTCTTTTATCTGTAAAATCAAGATGGGAGCTATATAATAGTTTGAGGTGAGGATTCAATAAAATAATATATGTAAATAGTGTCTAGTACATAAGAAGCACCCCCACAATTTTTTAATTAAATAATTATTTGAATGCCTATGATCGTCCACATGTTATTCTAGATGTCAAAGATGCAGAAATAGAAATTGGACTCCCTTCACAGAGCTGATGTTCTATATAAGCAGGAGACCAACTAGAAACTTGTGAACTAATAAGCGAACATTTTCTGATAGTAACAGTGGTATGAAGGAAACAAATCAGTCTTAGGTGATAGAGGGGAAAGGAGGTGGGCTTCTGACTGATTAGTCCAGAAACACTTTTCAGAGAAGTGGCCACTTGTAATGAGAGCAGACCAGTGAGGAACCAGCCAAGCAAAGATCTTTCTGAAAAAAAAGAGCATCACAGCAGGGGAACATCAAAAGCACAGTTGTGACAGTAGAAGCAAGCTTGGCTTGATCAGGATTAGAAGAAAAGTCCATGTGGCTGGTTGTGAGGAATATAGGAGAGAAATAGCATCTCTACTGCTTTAAATAACACCAACCCCTGTGGGCCTTTATTTAGAGGATGAGCTCTCAATTTATAATTTCATTTTTGAAGAGAGAGAGGAACGTGGTTTTAGAGGGATTCTAGCAATGATCCAGGGGTCTGGAGAAGAAGGAAGTTGCAATTATTTGAGTCCTGGGATTCAGGGGGAAGTGACCAGCCTGTTTTGAATAGGTTTTCTGGGTTGGGGCAGTGATCTCTGCTCTCCAGTACCCTACCCCCAACACACACACAAAGGGCAGTGAGGTTAAGGTGGATGTGACTGACCAACTCGGAGGATAAAGAGACATGAGTTAAAAACTCAAAGAAAAGATCCATACTTGGCTCTTAATGGTATTGTGCTTCCCCCTGCCCCCAAATGCTCTCATTCTTGCTGAAGCCTACCTTCATTTCTCTCAATTGACATGTTAGTCTAAAAATTCTCTTTTCTGTACTCTTTCTCCACCTCCCTCCTTTTGGAGGGCAGAGACAAATCTCTTGGGTATAACTAAACATCCAGAAAAATGCTCGGCCAATACTGCATGCTATTACTTTAACTTGTAAAAACTCAATTATTTACCCTACCATAATTAAGTCCTTTTCCAGACATAAAACTCCCCACATGCTGAGTGAATATAAATTTTCATTGGTGTTCATTTGACCTTGCAAACTAGCCTGAAAATTGTGTCCCCTTTTGCCAAAAAAAATTTTTTAGTGTTCTTCTCAATAACTATAGTTGAAAGGGGAAAGTGATATCTCTGTAACTCAAACCAGATCCTTTTGCAATAATACCTTGGCAAGTGACAATGTGATGAAATTGTTTTATGCGTGCATGCTTTTGTTCACTATCTTAATGTTGCTGAACGCAGAACCAACCTGTTTATTATTCTTCTGCTGCACAATGGGAAAGGGAGGTAAGAGGATGGGTGACCTCCCTGCAACTTCAAACAGTTTCTTAACAAGAATGCCTGCTCCTCATGACATCCTTGGAAATGTCCAGAAACAGTACCCACTCTCAATAATCTGTTTTCTAAATGGGAAGCATTTTCTTGATGAATCTAAGCCCAGTCAAGGGTACGCTATGGCACGAATTCAAACATTTAGGGATTGTTTGCCTATAGGGATTTACTTAGATGCCATCTTCCTTTTTTAATCAAATTCTTGGCTTCTGAGACATTTCATGGTTCTTAGCAACTCTGGCAGAAGGTAAGCAAGAGTTACAGGGGAGGACACTCGGGCCATTTTTACCTCCTCACTCACTAGCAGGCATGGGAAATGCCTAGGTGGGTGGTACAAGGGACTGAAATTGTGAGGCTCAAGAATTCTCTATAGGTTTTCATTAGTCCCACCTTGGCTTGCTCTTTCATGAATAATCGAGAGTTGACTCTAAATGCGAAACTCGTGTTAATTATCTTAATGACTAATAAAGAAGTTATGTCCTCAAATCTTCAATGGAGACTAGAAGACAACTGTGTGAAGGCACAGCAGGCTCTGCTTGTACGTGAGTGTGCCTATCTCTGTGTGAGTTTTGTCTCTGTAGTGTGGGTGGGAAAGGATTAATCTAAATTCTCTCCCCCAACCTCCAGCCACTCTCCAGGTCTGGTCATTAGCAACAATGTGGTTTATTTCCCAACGGCCCTCCCTAGGCATCGGGAGAGTTCCGAACTCTTTGGTCCTTCCTTAGTATGTTCAGTTTGGACTCAATTGTCTAGACCCCAGGGAATCAAGATTCTCCAATTCAAATCCTTTTGTGTTCTAGAGGTTATCAGGTTATCAGCCGGCCCCTCAGTTTTCTGTGTTGGTGTTAAGGGATCAATCAAATTACCTAAGATATCCAATCTTTGGACAACAGATGCTGTGAAGAGACTGAAGGGTCTAGTGGTCCAGGTGGCTAAGCCCTTTCCCCCTGCTGAGAGCTTCTTTATGCACATCACATTTGTGATTAGGATAAGCAAGGTCACAGAGCAGTGAGAAAATGGAAGCTAATCACCTAGTGCATGTCAAGAAATACTGAATGTGGAAGCGTCTCAAGAGAACCTTAAGAAGGAGGGCCGGTAGAGAAAGCTATATCCATCAGAGATATTACAGCTGTGGAGGTAAGAGGGAGGCCTTGAGAATCTGGAAGGACAGCTCAGAAAACAATGTTTCTTTACCTGTAACAGCATTAAGCACGCGAAAATCTAAAATGTCCATATGGGAATTAGAGTGTATGTTGTTTTAATTAAAGCAAATTGTATTCTACCTTGGAATTGTAACTAATTCTGTGTGTACTTTGAAAAATTCTGATTTAAAAAAAATCCTTTCAATCAGCAGCTGAGATTTCAAGTAAAAGAGATTGGAAAATAATCCCATGTGTTTCCAATTGGATGAATTGTTTGCTTGTAAAGTTATTTCCTAAGATTTTTTTTTCAATTAACATATTAGATCCTTGAGGAGTACGTTGGATAAATGCCCAAGTTGCTCTTTGGTTAAGTAGAATAGCACAAAGTCTGTGTTCTGGGAACCCAATCCTCTGATTAGTGAGCAGGTCAAACCTCACCTTAATTATTTCTTCTAAAAATCAGAAGGCTTTTTATGATTATTCGAGAGGGTTGCTTTTTTTTTTTCATTCTTTGTCACATAAGCATTTTGGTTATGGTGCCTACTTTTTGAGGAAAAACAAAAGGGAAAAAACCCCGCTATCAACCACACTTGTGATGCTATTGATTACCATTTTGTTTTGTTCTGAAATTTCCACTTCAGGCAGATTTCCAAGCATTCAGATAGAAGCAAAATGAAACACATGTACTCTATGAGCATACGGCTTATTGCAAGAAACAGAACCTATGAGAAACCAGAGGAGGTAATCTTTAACAAGCGAGGGAAAATAAAGTGTGTGTGTGTGTGTGTGTGTGTGTGTGTGTGTGCATGCATGTATGTGTGTGTGTAGGTAAGTGAATGAGGGAGGCTCTGGCCTCCAAGAATGTATGTACAACTTTTCTAGTTTTAGCTGTAGCTCAAATTTTAAAGCCAAATATTTGAAACTTGGATCCTATTTCATCAAAGTTGAAATAGAAATAAATCAGAGGAAACAACAAATGTTTAAGTGAAAGGTGGTGTTATTGTGAACCAGACTGCTAATCGGTAATGTCCATAATGAGGCAGGGCTAGCCTGGATACAGAATTATGAGGAGGGAAGGACTTGCCTTTGGTGTGGAAAAATAGATGGGACTTCGTCACTCTCCTGCTGCAGTGTGTTCCTACTCTACCAGTGACTGTTGATTCATTTGTGAATTTATTCATCCATTCCACCACTCTGTACTAAACGTCTACCAGTTACCAGGCACTGAAGATACAACAGGAAAAACCAGAGCAACTGACAGCCAGTCCCTTGTGCTACTTACAGTCCAATGAAGGATGGAATTATACCAGACACGGCTATGCCGAATGAGCCATGCCAACATGAGGGATGGCCAAGTAGCTCTGGGAGCACTTGGTGGGGCTGTCCAACAGCATCTGGGGACGGTGTTGAGCTGTCAGGAAGTAAATCTTCTGAGGAAGTGGCATTTTAGCTGAGGCCCAAAAGGTAAGCCAGAGAGCAAAGGGGAATGGCAAAGAGGAAGAAAAAAACTGTGATAGTTGGTATATTGGAGGAACTAAAAAGAAGTTTGGTGTGTCTTAGGTGTGAAGTTTGGTAGAAAACATGGCTGGGGAAGTGAGCAAATCTTAGAACCATGCTGATTTGAGACATGACTTCTGAGGTCTGCACAGGCTTAGAGTCAGATGTTGCTGAGTTTGATTCGCAGTTCTGATCTTTCCCAACTGCCTGGGCAAGTCATTTCACTTGGAAGCCTTGTTTTCCTTATCTAGAAATGGAATGGAAATATACCTACTTCATAAGGCTGATTGAAAAATTGATGACCGGACATGACTCTACGTGGCAGATCAGAGTATTCAATTAATGGGAGCTATGGCTGTTCCTTCTGCAATGGTCAAATAAAATGGCATTTCCACATGGAACAATATCTCAGAGAACATAAATTCTATCACCATCATTTTAGGCATCAGCAAGGCTAGATGTGTTGACATTGTGGGGTGGCATAACTTCCTGAAGTGTCTCAGTCACATATTCCATATGGGCGGTTGGTCATATCTCTAGTTCCAAGACAGCAAAGATTTCCCAATATAAGCAGTGGAGTCACTTGATAAAATATCATTTTAGCCAGTCTTTCCATCTGCTGGTACACTGTCCTGATCATTCATGTTGCTTAATAAGATCTTTAAATTACTATCACATCCCCCTCTGAGGGGACACAGGAAGTAAATGAAATAAATAGCCATACACACAGGTTACCAATACAGGAGATAACCATGTTTTTATTAGCAGCCTTAAGAATCCTGGTAAGCAAGGACAAAAAAAAAAAAAACCAACACCCCTACAATTATTATTACTGTGGTTTTTTTTTTTATTTGTTAAAAAAAAACAATGGTTTAGGGGCTCCTGGGTGGCTCAGTCAGTTAAGCGTCTGACTCTTGGTTTCAGCTCAAGTCATGATTTCACAGTTTGAGTTCTACCCAATATTGGGCTCTATGCTGACAGCTCAGAACCTGCCTGGGGTTCTCTCTCTCTACCCTTCCCCCCCAAAAAAGTAAATAAACAAACAAACTAAAAATAACAAAGAGAACGGTGTATTGAGATCTTGCAGTCCTTTTGATTACTTTTCATATCACTAGCCACCAACTAACAAAACCTTTCTCTGTAGACAGACCATGCAGAAAGCAGAAGAGCTCTCCTGAGCCAAAAAGAGAAGTCTGTTGCCTAATTTCTTTTAACCCCTAAGGCTGGGGGCTTAGTTTTTATGTATGAGCTCTTTAACACGTCTATACTGAGAATCTGCTCCATACCAGGTAACTAGGATCATAGACATAGAGGACACACTTTATACTCTCTGGGAGGGCATTGGTCTGCTGGGGAGACAGAGAACCAGTAAGTTAGCATTTTTTTCCCCAATGTTTTCCAGTGGCAGCACCTGTGCTAAGTGCTTTATATGTTTTATTAGAGTGGATTCTCTAAAACAACCCTTTGAACAAGGCAGTGGTCACTTCAATTTGCAGATAAGAAAACTGAGATTTAAGAGTTACTCACCCAAGGACAGATAGGTAACACGTGGAGGAGCTGGGGCAGTCTTACCCCCTGGATCCAGTTGGGAATGCTCCAGATACCTTCTGGCATTACCACAACGTGTGGTTTTGAGTGTACTACGTACTGTGGAAGCAATACTGACAGAAGGCAGGAGAGAGGAAAGGAGACACAGAGCCAGAGCCATCTCCCAAAGGAGGTAGTCTCTGAACTGGGATTTGAGGGCTGAGCAGTATGTGGCTGGGTAAAAAGCTGGAGGCAAGGAGACACCCTTGGAGTTAAGTGAGCAGCATTTATACTTTCCAGAAGAGAAAGGCTTCAAGGAAATGCGGGAAGCTCAGAGGAGCGCTTGGTTATCTGTGTCAACAAAGGAAACATGTGCGACAGATGATCTAAGATTAACGTCTATTTGGCTTCTGTATAGATAATGTTTTTATTTATTTATATCCTGCCTCGTTCCGCAAAGGTTTCGAGGTAAAATTCATTACAATATTTTATGCAGTGACCTTCCTAATTAAGTTTTTCTCTTCACTGTCATGTTCGTCTTTGTATTCCCCGAGCCATATGCACGGCAATGTGAATAAAAGTTGAATTGAATTTACATACTTTGAGCACACTGTAAGTAGTTAGCAAGGGCAACTGGTCCCAGAAGCTTGGTGGGTGGCGAGGAAAGCAGGGCCAAAACTTAAAATTGCTTAGACTGAATACAGTATTTCACTCAATCGAAGATGCCAGTGATCAGAGGGCACACTGCTACTCCATGTGCTACTAGGAAAGAAGAAAACACGGCCAATTAAACCGAAATGCAATGTTGAGTCACTATCTACTGAAAGATGCAATCTGTTTTCAGATATGTTAAAATATGAAAAACTGCGTGTCTTTAAAGAGATGATCTATGGAGATGAGACTATCCCCTCACCAAATAGTCAGAAATTCTAAAAATCAATGGTATTCTGAGCATGAAAGAAAATGAAGACTCTTATGCCATTTTAGATGCCAACTTGTCTAACCATCCAAACCCTAAAGATTCTGGAACTGCTTTAATTTAGCAATTGTACCTCTAGGAATTGAACCTAAGGAAATAAACATAAAAGTTTTTAAGGGTGTCATCACAGAACTACATATAGTCATGAAGAAGAAATACCCTAAAATCATAACTAAACATATATAATGTCATATATACCATTGTATAATATAGTATATAATGTATAATATATTGTGATATATAATTATTGTAATATGATATATATAACATTACAGTTATATAATAGATTAAAATGATGACAGAGAGATATTTATTTAAATGGAAAAACATGTTATAATAAATTAAGTTTTACAACTCAGGTGATAAAATATGTGCTACAAGAGAAAATTACTGCTGTGAAAGAAAAATACAGTTCCATCTCGTATTTACATATGAATAAAGTCTGGACCGGCATATATCAAAATGTTAACAGGGGTTGTCTGGATAAAGGGATGTTAGTTGATCTTTTTCTTTCCTCTGTGTTTTAATTTTTAAAAAATTGGAAACCCGGACACTAGTTAGACATAGACTTTTACATAGATAATATGAATGTGGATAACAGAAAACCAGCTTGACTTAGAAACTTCATTTTCTGTGGAGTAGTCTCCTGAATCTTTCCTGTTTCCTACATGAGCCTGGCTGGGCTGGTTCCAACTGAGACCCTGTTTAAAAGATATGGAAGAGGCTGTTTGATTCCCAATTGGAAATGCAACTTTACCACCTGGAGTTTCCCTCAAAAGCTGATACCTAAAATGAGAAAATAAATACTGCAGACCACAAGTATGCAAGGGTCTGGGGAACTCCAAAGGTCTGATGTCATCCTACTCTGAGCAAAGTATGAGATCCTGAGTTCAGGCAAGACAAGTTCCAGGTTCCACAACTGGGAGGGAGGGTGATGATCAGAAGTCAAGGTTAGACTTCAATTTTTATCCTGGCTAATGTGGAAAACCACCAGATCGGTCTCTAAGTACCACACCTGCTACAAATCCATGGGTTCTTTTTTTTTTTTTTTTTTTTTTTTGCAAGTCATTTACAATTCTTCATGGCTGAAGTCATTTCCTGAGAGGTAAAGCCTTGGTGGCTTAGATTCCCCTTTAGGGATAAAGTATAGTAATTGATTGTGTCTACATAGTAAACTGGTCTGCCCAAAGTTCACAGGAGACATTGGTTTTGAATAGCCAGTCGTACAGCTCCTGCTTGAATAGATAAGACCGTAGACTGAATGCATTCTGCATGTGTTTTTTATCCCCAATCTCATGAGTTACCTTTTGATATGTTTTTAGTATAGCTTTATATTAATTTATAGCTTGCTTTAGAACATAAGCTGTTCTTTATACTTTTCAAGGATTATATATCTAACTTTTCCTTAATATATAGTTCAGGTAATATAATAATTTTAATTGTGCAATCAATTTTTATTTACTTGTTTATAGACTTGGACTTGTCATTTCATTTGTCAGCTTTGCCATTTTGATCCATTTGTTATCTATTATCTATCTTTCTTGTATTTACTTATTTATTTTTTTAATTTTTTTAATGTTTGTTTATTTTTGAGAGAGAGAGAGAGTGAGTGGGGGAGGAGCAGAAAGAGGGAGACACAGAATCTGAAACAGGCTCCAGGCTCTGAGCTGTTAGCAGAGAGCACGACGCTGGGCTCAAACTAATGAGCAGTGAGATTGTGACCTGAGCCAAAGTGGGACGCTTAACTGACTGAGCCACCCAGGGGCCCCTATCTTTCTTTTGTATAATACTGGACAGTTGTAAAACCTAAAAGAATAAGACAAAGATTTCAAGTGACATGGAAGCCTAGGTCAAAGCAGGGAGGGATATAGTATTTGGGGAATGTTTGGGTATTCCAGCATTCATCTTCTCTGTCTTTCTTTTTTTTAATTTTTCTTTATTTTTGAGGGGGGGGAGGGTCAGAGACAGTGGGAGACACAGAATGAGTCTGAACACTGAGCTGAAGTTGGACGCTTAACTGACTGAGCCACCCAGGTGCCCCTGTTTGGCTTTCTTATACTACGTTCTTCTTCTGAATAACAGCACCTTGACTTCTTTTCTACCTTAACGTAATCTTTCTCCCCTTATCTTTTTAAATTTAGTTTATTTATTTATTTTGAGGATGGGGAGGGTTGGAGAGAGAGGGAAAGAGAATACCAAGCAGGCTCCACACCGTCAGTGCAAAGCCTGATATGGGGCTCGAACTCACGAACCTCGAGATCATGAGCTGAGCTGAAGTCAAGAGTTGGACACTTAGCCGACTGAGTCATGCAGGTGCCCCTCTACCCTCCGTTAATAGGGTTGCCAGTGCTACCGCCTTGCTCTCCTAGCAGCGGATCTACACCTGGATAAGCAGAGTGCCCCATCCTCCTAGTCAGCATAAGTGGGGACTCAGGGATGGGCACCTAGTCCAAAACCAACAATCAGATAACTTCTCTGAAATAACTTATGTATGGACACTGAAAAAGAGGAACTTTGTCTCTTCTTTTTCATCTTGGATTATGAGCTATAGGAACACATGTCTGGAGCTAAACCTTACTTGCTTTGACCACATAGGAGAAACCCATTAGCAGGAGGGAAAATAAGGCCACCACCCAAGGAGAACCAGAGCTAAAAAGGAGTACAGTGATGAACAGATCCATTTAATGATGAGTCCTTAGAGACAGGATGCTCTCCCCCACCCCACCCCTGAATTTCCAAAAAAAATCCCTTTCCTTGTTTTTAGCATAAGCTTTTTGGAGTTGGGTTTTTGTCATTTGAAAGCGCCCAAATTCTTGACTAATCCTTGGTCTTTTGGTTATCTCCCAAATCACTCTAGGCACATACACATGCTGTTTATGCACACAGAAGTGTCTGTGCTCAAATGAATTATCTATCATAAGAGCATCCAAACAGGCATAATTTGACTGAACTGCAGTTAGTCTAAAAAGAACACAGGTGACTTAAGCCCTGTTGCTATATTTTCCATAAGTTGTAGCTTTACTGGAGAAGTGTGCCTTGTCTTTGGTTCCTCTCCCCTTGTGTTCAGACTCTAGTCCTGAACTGGCACGTTCACCCACTCCTGATGCAATTAGATCCTCTAGTTCACTCTGCCAAAGACGCAGCACGGTCAGAAGGCATAGGTTTCCTCGAATCATGTCTTCTTGGTTCTCAAGATTATAAAAGACCACTTAGAAAGAAAATGATTACGAGGCTAAAGAAGATACATTAAGATTTTAACAGGAATCCAGGCTGACTTTGGAAGGCAGCTGGGAAACAGGACCCTCCTCCTCCCACCTTCTCTTCTCCCAAACAAATGCCATATGTCTGTTCACAATGCATTCTGGCTCACCGCTATGTAGTTGACCTTCAGTACTGACAAGATGCCAAAAACACTTGGGACCTAGTTTTCCTCTCAGCTTATTGGTACAGTCATATCTAATATGGTTGAGGAAAAAATGCAAATTGTGATAAACAGGACTGTAATTCTTCAAAGTGGTGCTTCAATGAGATATATCCCAAGATGTTTCACAATATTTATGATGGCTCACAGAAGATGGAGCTTCTGGGGCCTGGGAAAATAATGCTTCTGTTACCTGGGGTGCATTCAGACCACTTCAGCATGTGTGCTGTCTGTATAACATCAAAGAAGTAGGACATATTTACTGCCTTTTTTCTAAGTACCATGAATTAACTCCCAGGTCAGTACATTGGATGCAGAATTGTTAACACTGGGGTTGATTATTCCACGTGTGGCAAAGTAGATGCTATGTCCTCTTAAAATGACTTTTGTGTTGGTTTTCTAAGGCTCCTGGAGCAAAGTACCACGAACTGGGTGAATTGAAACAACAGGAATTGATCATCTCATAGTTCTGGAGGCTACATGCTTACAGTCAAGGTGTTGGAAGGGCCATGCTCCCTCTGAAACCTATAAGGAAGGATTTTTTCCTTGCTTCTTCTAACTTCTGGTGTTTGCCAGTAAGCCTTGCCATTCCTCAGCTTGTAGACACAGCACTCCGATCTCTGCCTCCATTGTCACATGGTTCTCCTCTTCCTTCTAAGGACACCAGTGACACCGGATGAGGCCCCACTCTAACTCAGTATGAAATCATTTTAAAGTGATTACATCCTATTTCCAAATAAGGTCAGATTTTGAGGTACTGCTGGTTAGGATTTCAACATATCTTTAAGGGAGACATAATTCAACCCATAAAAACTCTATTGTTGGGGCGCCTGGGTGGCGCAGTCGGTTAAGCGTCCGACTTCAGCCAGGTCACGATCTCGCGGTCCGTGAGTTCGAGCCCCGCGTCGGGCTCCGGGCTGATGGCTCAGAGCCTGGAGCCTGTTTCCGATTCTGTGTCTCCCTCTCTCTCTGCCCCTGGCCCGTTCATGCTCTGTCTCTCTCTGTCCCAAAAATAAATAAACGTTGGAAAAAAAAAATCTATGTTTCTACCACCAAAAATAACCATGTTAAAAATGTGATGAACATCTTTTCAAATATTTCTCATACCAACCAAATGGTTTCTCTATTATCAGAAGTAAGTCAAGTTCTGATCACTTACTTGATCAGTCAATGATACTGTTATACCTCTTATTTCCTTTTTCCTTCCTTCCTTTCTCCCTTTTTCTTTTCTTTCTTTTTTTCAGATTCTATTTTTAATCAACTTCTACATCCAATGTGCAACCTGAACTCACAATGGTGAGAACAAGAGTCGTACTCTCCTCCGACTGAGCCAGTCAGGTGTCCCCTCCCCTCTTTTTTTGATTCTACTTAAACAACTATCTTTTTAGGAAAAAATGCCTATGGGTAAGGTATCTCAATAGAAAGGAAATATACATTTTTATTCATATTACCAAGTTATCCATGCAGTAAAGGGTTATTTACTTCCACCAATAATGCATGAGAGTTCTAGTTTCTTCTCCTAATAATTATTAATGAGATGTATAGATGTAAAACTTTAAGTTTATGATTATTTAAAAATATATTCCCCTTTATGAAATTCTAAACCATGGTTCTCCTTTATTCTTAGGTAATAAACATAAAACAATTTTTATCTAGTGCTTTCATAATTTGATTCTTTTAATTTTTAAAACTTTGACTCATCCAGAATTGTGTGTGTGTGTGTGTGTGTGTGTGTGTGTGCATGCATGTAAGGTGTGAATCTGCAATCTAGAGATTTTGATAGAATGGAGTTTCATTTCTTTGTCTTGATTTTTAATTCACTCTAAAAAGTTATATGGTTTTGGAATGTAAAATCAGTGTTTCCTGTTCCCTTTCCAAGGGATCAGATTTACTTAATAAAAGTCCCTATACTAATTCACAGAAAAATGCATTTGTAAAATGGAACCAGGGATGTAATGTTGAGCGCACAGTCAATAAGCAGTACTTTCAGCCTCAATACCATAGTTAATTGAATTTTCCAGCATTCTTGCTACAACTACCCCCCTTCTCTCCCACTCAAAATAGCCTATGAGATTGTGAGAATAAATGAAATTACAGGGTTAATCTTTAATCCATTCTAATGTGTTTTCTTTAAATTGCAATATTGGCAAACGTGAGTCTTAAATTTTCACTAGTTCAGATTACTTACAAATCATCTCCCCAAGCCTTTATAAGAGACATGAGGTTAAGTCCCCTGGTTCAGAGAGACAATCAAAGTTTTTGATGGCAAGAAAGCTAAAGCACAGAGGGAAGTATGTTTCTCCCCAGAGAAAACTGGTATGGGCCCATATGAGAAGTCTCGAATCAAGCTTACCAAAACAATATTTTCAGATAAAATAAAGACAACATCCCTGAGTATCTCTTTTTCTGGACCCTCACATGGATTCACTATTAAAGAACATTTATTCTCCAAATATACCATCTTCACACTGGCCTTTTCCCGTTAACTTTCCATTAGGTTCTTGGGTGATTCTGTCTATTCTCTCCATCTTATCAACTTGTATTCAAGAAGAGGCAGCCTCAATATCTTGTCTCAGGTGGATGGCATTTCATGTCAGTGGCTTGCTATTTAGCTGCAGAGATCAGCCTCCTCATCCTTATCTCTTTAAATGAGTAAATGAATACAAATTAAAGTTTTAATCTTCAGACTGTAACATCAATGGTATTTTCACTACAAGTAGTTTCATAATGGTCTCATTACTGTTCCTAAGCGCAACACATTGAGACGTTTAAATTGTTGATTGCTACTACATATATTCTTTGAGAACAGGTATCCAGGTAACCATGGCAATGGTGTCTCCAGGCAGGATGGGAATAGGGTGGGAAACTATTTCATTAATTGAAGAGAAGGGACTGAAAAGGTATTTTCAAGCTGTGGATCAGAGAGAAAGAGAGAGAGAGATGGGGAGAGAAAAGTGGGTTTCACAATCCTATTTTCTTTTCATTATTAAATTATGCAACCCAGACAAACTCCTAATGATTTGAAAGGTTTAAAGAAATCATAAGCTTAAATAAAGCAGTATTTTTAGCCTTTCCACATTATTACAGTGATTGACCTGTACTAGATCTTATTCGGTTGGGTTCTTACATAGTTTGATTGAAACTCACTGTATCTCCTGAGAAAGCAGAATTGTGCCCTGTGATTTAAGGGTAAAAAAATGGAAGAATATTCACATAAGCAAGAAGGCTGTGTAGGCGGTCTAAGAGCTCTATTTATTTCAAGCTGATGACACCTAAAAAAAGCTGATATTATCAGTAAAATTTTATTTTCAACCTTTCTTCCCTGCTTTCCCTCCAACCTTGGTAGTCAACATTTGAAAACTATATATCTATATCTATATCTAATAAAAAAAGATATACCATATAAAAACTATGTACATATATAAGGGGTATTTATTATATTTAAAGAGTATTACATACATTTATATAATAAAAGGTAAAGAAATACTGTGAAAAAAAGAGGGATCTGGAGGGATATGGAGAAAAAAACCACATACGTCTGATATGGTTTCTCAGAGGAGCCCAATGTTTTGCTTTCATTTAAAAGGTACTGCAAATTGGTGATCAGATCAACTTCTGTTATTTAACCAAATGTGTCCCTTGTGTAACTTGCTGCCTCGACTATCTGACAGACATGTTCTAACGGACAACTTAGGATTTGCAGATACCCAATTACCCAGATAGACATCCTGACTTCTAATATATGTTGGCCACAGTTTGTAGAATTTCTTTTTAAATTAGGCCAACATATGGCACCTTAGTGACCCATGTTGAATCTCTCCAACTCCTGATGAATGCCTCTTTGGTGCTTTCTGTGTGCTACATCATGTAATTATTCAGGAGGAAAAATAGCCAGAAGACATTAGATGCAACTATTATCAACAGGGAAATGAGGACTTGGCTATATTCTCAGGATCCATTCCTCAAAAGCTAAATCCACGTTTCATCCATCACTGGGAAAGGCAATGCAGGAAATTTTATTTACAGAACTGTAGAAAGCAACCTAACTGAGTGGGTAATTATTAACCAAATGAATTTCATTTTAAAACAAACATTTCTCCTCTGCCAAACAGATTTCTATCATGGAAAGCAGTGAATTCCCCCAGAATTAGGCCACAATTCATGGTCTGAATTATAAGAGCTGCTTGGGTCTGTCCAAGTCCAATGTATGGATTACCTTGATCCCCACTGCAACCCAGAAGCTTTCAGTTACCAGGTGAGCTGTGTTCCTGTAGTGGCTGTTACTGCTGTTTAAGTGCTATGTTTCCAGGGTGCACCCACTAGGAGAGCAAAGGGGAAACAAGAATAGCTATTCATTTTCCTCAAAACTTATAACAGAGTAGGGACAGGCATTTTCAGACCTGTCATCATAGGTAATATGGTATTATATTACGGACACATGAGTCTGATTTTTGAAAGCAGAAAATCATCACGCACGGCAACCTAATTTGAGAAAAAATATTGCTGACAATATGGAAGAAGAACCATTGTTTCCAAGAATGAGCTGAGGGCTAGAAAGGGAGTTAACACATACCTGTGTCAGGTCTTTTGGATAACAAAGTGTTACTACGGATCCCTGCCTCGTGGCCAGCGTGCCATAGCTGCTGGCCACTCCTACCACACGATGACAAATATTGGGATTATGCAGTGGCCACAGGTGACCAGAAGGCTGAGTGGAATTTCTTACATTTGGGTTGTTAATCCTCATGCATTAGTTTTTGAGCTAACAGGTTTTACTCATGTGGATTCTATGAAGCGACTCACCTAGTATTCCATTTCCCAAACTGTAGCTACTTACACAAAAGGGAATGCCTTACACAAAAGGGAATACATTCCTTACACAAAATATGCCTTTTAAATAATGCCTTACACAAAAGGGAATATAATTAGCCAGTAGCTAGTATAGTCCAACTGCCCCAGTGCAAACATAAGCATTCCACTTTCACGCAGTACCAGATGCAGACAGACAAGGTCCTTTTTTGTTTGTTTGTTTGTTTGTTTCCTCAAACGTGGCTCTGATTTTTTTTCCACTTGAGTCTAATGGAAGGCCAGCAAGAACTTGCATGCTAAGTGATGCTTGAATTCATGGTTATCTGTTCCATTCTGAGTTCTGGGGTGTAAGTTAGAGTATCTCACTGAAGTTGTCCCTTCAAACGACAGTGTTTATCAACGGTGCTACTTTTCTGAGTCCCCAAGTCTGCTGCTTAGTCTCAGCTTTTCAGAAGACTGTGACTCGATTTGCATAAGTTACAACTGTAAGTGGTGAGTATTTTTATTATCTGAAATCACACTAGAACTGCCGGGCCAAGAGATTGCAATCTCTTGTCACTGAACGTGGATGTATAGGAGAAGTGTATGTAGAATATATAAAACCTTTTCTATTCTGATTTGCATTGCAAATAGAGAAGCTAACCAGAGGTCTCGAGGAAATAACATAAATAAAACATGGCTTCACTACTGTAAATGCTCAATTCATGCCAGAGGAGGCCAAGGCTATTACAGAAGGATTGTTTCCATCTAAACAATTCCTGTCTCGGGAACTTCCCTTCGAAAGTGGCTGCCAATAGGATGGAGATTGGGTAGGTGGGGAGGGGGTGGTCTAATTAGGCAGATTTGGCAAACACTCAGCAGAGAGAGCCTGAGAGGCTTTCTCTGGAAGTCCAAAGCATGGTTTGTGATCCTGTATCTTGTTCCATGGTGAACATCCTCACAACTGAAGGGGAAACAGAAGCCTGCTTTTCAACTCAGTTTGGGCCCCAAAGAAGAAAACAGAGGTCTCTGCATGGCCAGTGACCAAACAAAGCTTACTGCCTGAGGTTGAGAAAGAAACTCCAAGATGAGATGCAAAAAAGCCTTGATTAGGTTACAGAGAACATTCAGGGACTCTCAAAAACTGAACTTCTACTCTAGTGGGCATTTCTTATGTTTCTACTCAGCACTGAGTTCCTCTTCTTGTGACTATGATACCCCAATTCTCCTTTGGGGTATATGTCTTCTGTGCCTATATGCTTCATGACTACTGCATGACTTCCAAAGGAGAAGTATGTGACTAAGGCTAAATAAATTGTGCATTCCACCCTCTGGTGATTGAGTTAAGGAGGGCAGAGACCAGCATATGACTCAAATCTGATCAATCAGGGCCAGTGAAATTTATGTCTGCAGGTTTTCTTGAACTGTTGGAGAAGTGGACTCTCTTAGCTGGTGAGTTTGGTACTTTGAGCAGGAGATGACTATGTTTTGGAGCCACAGCCAGGAATGGAACTAAGAGGCAGAAGCCAGGTTGAGAGACCATAAGAAAATCACTAGATGCTTAAGCACATGGTTTGAAGTCTTATACCCTTGTGCTCAAGGCCAGCCCTATCCTGTGACTCTGTTTAATGAGGCAAGACAGTCTCTTGTTGCTTAAGTCAGTTTGAATCACACTTTCTGTAAGAGTTCTAATGGCTATGCACACCTTTGCTGTTTTATCTGCCAATAGTGCCCTTCCACATCTCACCATTTACCACTGCCTTCTCTGGATCCACCATAAATATACTCAGCCTGTCCACATACACCATGCATTCTCATGCATCCATCCCTTTGGCCACATTCCACTAATGATCTTTCATGGTTCAACCCAAGTCACCTCTATGAAGTCTTCCTCACTACGTTTCCCCTACTCGCCTCAAGGCAAAAATGAAACCTTCTTGAGTTTTTATTGAGTTTTATTTTTATAAACATTTTCCCTTCCTCTATAGAACTTTAATATATTATGATACTATGTTCTGACATTGTCCGTCTCTCCCATGAGGCTGTGAGTTCCTTAGGATCAGGGACCATGCTTTATACATCATTCAGAGTAAGAAGCACCATTAGGCTCAGAAAATGTGTTTGGATTCAGATGGTGTTCAGACACTGTTTCCATTATCTCCTATGGTGTGCGACTTAAGTGTATTACCTACCCTCTCTGTGCCTCACCTCATCTGTAAAATTAAGGACAAAAGTAATTCCTATATCCCAGTTGCTGTGAGGATGAAATGAATTAATCTGTCATGGCAACTTTTCAATAAATGTTAGCTATTATTATTCTGTTTCTAGTGTCTAATAGTACCTGGCATAAAATAGGTACTCAGAAACATAAATCCAACTGTGAGAAGAAGGCTTACACTATGTAGAAAAGAAAAGGTAAAAAGTCATTGAATCCTTATAACTTTATTTTCTTAAATCCATATGTCCCTGTAAGAAATCATGAGACATTAAAAAAATTAAAGAAAAGGTTTTGAGATCTGCTCATATTGTTCATTTGGTGCAAAAACATCTATTGAGAGAATTATGCTAGGCTCTGGGAATCCAAATTGATTAACATATCATTCTTGCCTTTAAGGAGCTCAGGGCTTAGCAGATGAATTTGAAAGGTAAATACGTCATTATAATTAAATGAATGTGTAATAAGAGAAGTATGTACACATACCATGGGGGACAGAGAGTGATGTGTCCCACAATGGCTGCACATAAGAATTGTCTAAGGAGTTTACTAAAGACACAGTATCTCAGGCCTTATCCCTGAAACTTCTGAAATACCAAGTTGGGGGTTATGGATCTCCATTTGTAATAGATCTCCATGGGTGAATCCTGGAATAGAAGACAGGACGGTCATCTTTGCCTGGCTAGGTCTGGAAGGCTGCATGGTAGAGGTGATGCATGTACTGGACTCTCACAGATTAGAGTTTGTTAATCTTTGACAGGAGCAGGACAACTGTGCTCGGAGAACAGCTTACCTGGTGCTGCTGTCAAAGAGAGAACTCAGGGCCTGACAGTTGTTCCACTGATTCTCAAGTATGTGATAATTTTTTTTTTTTTACTTTGAATATAGCGATCTGAACCTGGCTATAGAGTACATAAGTCACCTAGAAAGCCTTTGAAAAAGAGATATTTGGGGACCATCCCCAGTTCAGATTGAATTGCTCTGCAGTGATGCAAGAATTGGTACTTTTTAAAAACTCCCGGGTGGTAGTAAATGTGCAATTAAAGAATTGCCATTTAGGCAGTCCACAGTGTCCCTAGGAGGGCTCTAAGTACTGGGTACAGCATCAGAGATGTGTGTACTCCTGTATGGATCAGGAATGTACCTGACAGATGCCAAGAGAGACTAGCCTTCTTGCTTGAAGATATGTCAAGAGGGTGCCCAAAGTTATGCCATATTTCATATGTTTACAACTAACCAACTAATGCTTTTAGTGCAACACAGCTTACTACACAGGTGTGCCATGTACCTGGTAAGTAACAGGTACATAACAAATATTTTATTCTCAGTGCCCAAATGTTTAGGTGGTATTGGATGCAACATTAAGAGTGTGACTACTGTCATTTGTCATTCCTGGCACTCTAGTTCTATGATAGCATACAATTTCATGTAGCAATAAGGTCGACCATGTAAATCTGATATTCTTCATGATTGTGAGGCCCAGGCAAATGGCCCTCTTTCTGGAGTTTCCACTTAGCAGCTTGGCAGTCCTTCAAATTTACTTTTGGAGATAAACTCCAGATTTAAATAACACACTTTTTAAAAGTTTATTTATTTATTTTGAGAGAGAGAGAGAGAGAGAGAGAGAGAGAGAGAGAGAGGAGGGACAGAAAGAGAGGGAGGAGAATGAGACTATTAAGCAGACTCTCAGCTGCCAGTGCAAAGACTGACACAGGGCTCAATCTCATGAACCATGAGATCATGACCTGAGCTGAAATCAAGAGTCAGACGCTTAACCAACAGCCACCTGGGCACCCCTAAATAACACATTATTTCTGAGTGGAGGACACTGGAACCTCTATTTTCTTAAAATAGAGGTGGTGACTTAATACAGCTGGTCCACCCCAGTGTTTTAGAGTCACTGAAATTTATCATCTTTAGCACTTCCTAATTCTGAAGTTCTACAGATAAAATTCTGCCTACCTGAACGATCTGAAAATATTATGATCTTCATTATCTTCCCAGAGGAGGAAGGGATTAACTCTATCTTGATTAACTACTGCCCTTTTGATTTGACTTTTTAGCCTTCTTTTGGGTGGATACATTTTCTGTAATAATCATTTGTCATTATGAATCAGGTAAACAATACCATAAAGTGCTTGCAGTGACTTTTTTTCTGCATCCATTCACTCATTCATTTGACTGGTAATATCATCCTCCACCATTGTCTATGATCTTAGTGAAACTGTCAGTCAGGATGCCCTGCCTGTGATCCAAGCTAAGATAATCAGGTTTTCTCTCTTAAGACTTTGGACCTTGAGCTGAGAAATGCAAGGACAAGAAAAAAATCAGGTTGGGGCCGATTCATTCTGCTTCCAGATGACAGAGATATCTAGACATCCCGAGCTGCCCTGATTCCTTGCTGAGCCAGACCTCCCATTTGCTGAGCTACCCAGGTTCAGCCAACAATGTCCTGTTTTGCTAAAGTTAGCCAGAGTTGGTTTCCCTTGCTTGCAAATGAAGAGCTCTGTAGGGTACAATGTTATAAGTAGTCTGTGTTGTCTGGACTGGTAGTAAATTATGGCCAGGGCAAGAGGGAGTGTGAGGGAATGAGATTATGTGACTAACCTTGGCTGTTATGTGTGTGAGTCACATTATTTAGAAAATGGCCAACCTGAATTGTTATATACTTGAGACACAATGATAGCAAATGAATAGGAACCAGCAGATAATAAGTGAAAGGGATGGGGGGACTATAATCACAGTAAGTTTGGGGGATGCAGACACAAAGATTTAAAAATAGCCATACCTGAATTTAACAGGTAAAATGTATAAAAAAACCCCACACCATTTAAAAGCCCTTGTTTCACAAGCCAAAAGCCAAATGACTGATGCCAAATCATATGCCTTACCACTGAGCAAAACACATCAGTGTGTTGTAACTTAGAAAACATAATGAGAAATGCTCATGAATCCACATCTGAATAAAAGTACTGATTACGACTAAATCCACAGGATTGGCTTCTGATAAAGTGTTTACTCCCTTCATTAACCTGACCTATAGCTGTTAAATTAAAACCACACACACATACACTTACACACTTATATTTGCAATTTATAATAGGTCTAAAAGACAATACACTAAGTCATTTGCAAAAATGTTGCCAAGGCTTCCCAGTATAGTTTTATCATCCAGAGAACAATGGAAACAGCCAGCTGTCAGCATGGAGTTCAACTGGGTTGCCACATCTGATCATGGAACAAGAATTTTACTTTGAACTGAGGGGAACTTCCCATTATTTAGATAGAGAGAGGCAAAAATGAATTCAAAAGTGTTATCCGAACGGTCAAATACTTGTCATATAAATAATGAAATGAAATTCAGTGATACAAAACTGAATTTGATGAAGTGACAGAAGGAAATGAATCCCACTAGTGAAGAAGTGAATATGGTATAATGGCCACCATTTATGGAGCACTTAGCCTGTGAGCTCCATTGCAGTGAGCTCCAATAATTTTACAATAATCTTATGAATTAGTTACTATTCCCATTGAACTCTTAAAAAGAGACTTAAAAGACAATAGTTACCATATGCAACAACAGCATCCAATGACAAATTTCTATGTAAGAATGCACACATCTAAAAACATATGTGGGTATTTTAAGAAGACTTTAAAAGCCAGAAAGCAGGTAGATGTGTTACAAGAGAATTGAAGAAGCTTTGTTAAATAGCATCAACCAGTAATAATGGACTATTCATTATATATATTATATATATTATTATACACACATATATAATATGTATATATACATACACATACATAATAGACTCCATTATTTCTAAATTGGAGTATGAATGCTCTACTGATTGCTATCTGAGGTTGATCAGAATATGTGTGTATGTGTAATTTTCTTTTCCCTATAAATACCATGCTATATAAGCATGTCTTGAAGATGAAAAGATAACATAATTTAGTTTTACCAAGAGGGACTTTTTTTTCAACTTAGGGAGCATGGAGTCAATTTCTCTCCATCCTCGGAACTACTTACTCCTTCTAGAAGGCAATTTTCCTTTTTAATTCTCTAGGACCCCTGAGTATATTAGGACCCTCTAGTAAAGATACTGCCCTGCTAATGTGGAATGATCACTGTTGAAATGATGCCTGGGCCAGTTTTTAAGATAGTAGATCATTTGTAGCTCTGGAAAATTAAAGAGAATTCATAGCTGCAGGAAAATACATGCACCAAATGCATACCCATGTACACAGGTTGAGGATATGGTGGTGATGGTATTACTGAGTATTTCCTTTACGCAGTCAGCTCTTCCCAAGGAGGCCTATTTTCTGATCAGTAAAATAAACCAAGTACATTTCCGTTGTGCAGTCGTTCCCAAACTTCACTATTAGAATAAAAATAGGCAGCATTTCTTCAGTTGCTTACTATATACCAAGACCATGATAAATACCTTATCTCCCAATAGCCCTGCCAAATAGTTATTTCCCTCCTTCACTGATGAGGCAACATACCAAGTCAGGTAGGACTGTTTGGCTGTTAATGCATCTAGAGAGGGGCAAACCACAACTGAAACCTAGGCAGTCTTCACCAAGAGCTCATACTCTTACTCATTAAGCTAAAATATAATATACTAGGGTTGAAGTGTAGGAATGGAAATAATTACAACCTCCAAGGTGATTCTAATGCATCCACCTCAACGTGGATCCAAAAATCCACTGTTAAGTCTTTAATGTGAACATAAATCACCCAGAGATCTTATTAAATAGCAGAAACCTATTCAGTAGCTCTGCATTTGAGCCCAACTGTCTGCATGTCTAACAAGCACCAGGTGACACCAATGTTATTGGTACTGAGGTCACATTTTGAGCAGCAAGTCACTAGAGCAAATCATTCAGTTATACAATGCTTTAAATTGTCCCCTAATACTAAGTTCTTTGTTTCCAGATACATATAAGCACCTTACCTATAAGTATCTTGCAGAGTATCTTCAACCCATAGTAGTGTTAGATCTATGGAAATAAAGTCATGCAATGAACGCTTGTTGAATAATTCTTGAGAGAAATATTCTCTTTTAAAACAATGTGAGATGAATTGGATCAAAGGAGTCTGCTCTCAGAGTGCAGGTACTCTGATTTATTCTACATGGGCGAGTTTATGGGTTCCATCCCTGTATCTCGTCACTTGACAGGTTCTTTTTTTTCCAACGTTTTTATTTATTTTTGGGACAGAGAGAGACAGAGCATGAACAGGGGAGGGGCAGAGAGAGACAGGGAGACACAGAATCGGAAACAGGCTCCAGGCTCTGAGCCATCAGCCCAGAGCCCGACGCGGGGCTCGAACTCACGGACCGCGAGATCGTGACCTGGCTGAAGTCGGACGCTTAACCGACTGCGCCACCCAGGCGCCCCCACTTGACAGGTTCTAATTGACAAGAGTCAAACTTCTCAGGAGTCCTGGGAAAATGGACTCTAAAGAGGCATCCACAAAGTCATTAGATCTCAGTATAAAGGCAAATGGCATGTGTTTTTCAGGATTTACAAAAAGACTTTAATTAACTTGAATTAAACCAATTCTCTGGCATTAAAATTCCATATGTTCGTTGTTCAAAACTACTCCTATTTATTATTACAAGGTCCATGCACAATTTTGTGTCCTGTACAATCAAATCCCATGAATGGAAAACCTCTGCCTGAATTCTTGACTTGCACTCTTCATTCTCCTATCTGATCCACAACTATGTGGAGCTGTCATCACAGAAAACTAATTGCCCTGGTCACTCCCCAAAGAGCTTGCTCATGATTTTATCAACCTGCATTTGACCAAACATTAGTCTTTTGATCTTGGAAAGAAAAATATGTCCAACTCAGTCAGCCAGCTTTTAAAATAACCCAGGATATTGTCATCATGCTTTTTAAAAAAAAATTTAATAACCACTTCAAATTCAGAGTGCCCTCCATTCCTCTCATTAACTCCCCCAATGCCAAACACACACCAGTTCATAGACTTGAGAGTTAACCTCTTCCAAAAAAAAATACAGCCATGTATGTATACACCCTATAATTTCTAATACATTTTGGGACTCAACTATTTCTTACTGGGAAGACATGAATAGCCAAGGCATTCTTCAAATGGAACTCAATGCCCAAAATCTCACTGACTGCAGTTAAATACGTGTCTTGCTCTCCAGAGAACTAAGCTTCAAAATGCAGAGGAATTAAGCTGATCCAGGTAAGTCTTATTTAGAAATGCAGCTTTTGAGATTCTGTACCCAGCAATCCTGATTCAGGAAGTGAGGAGTCAGGCTCAGGAATCTCCATTTCCATAAACCTCTGAGGCGGTCTTGCTCTAGAGGCTCAGGGTTTAGAATTGGAGCCAGTCAAGCAAACAAATAATTGCAATCTAGCATGATGAATTCAAAGCCAGGAGTGTGTACCATGTATGGTGCTATCAGGGAAGAAGGGCAGAATAAGACTTTTACTCAGTCCAGAGGACGGAAGGCTATTAGGGATGGTTTCCTCAAAGAGTGTGTTTAACTCGAGTATTGAGAGAAAAGTTCATCAGATTCTGGTTGATGGGATATAAGCAAATAAACACATCTTCTGAGGCATGATTATTGAAGATAAAGTTAGGGAGCAATGGGAGAATGGAGAGGCAGTTGGGATACAACATTATGTAAGTTACATGTAAGTTATATGCTATTAAACCTTGGGAGCATCAATCACCTTACCGTCATAATAATTTTGTATATTTATTGCAATAATTTCTCTCATATGGAAAGAAAATTTCTTCAAGAAAGGATACCTGTTTCTAATTTGTGCCAAGACCAGTGGGCTGGTGGTGGGATTAGAGAAGAGGAAATTCAAGACCAAATTCTTTCTTCCCTAGTTTTCATCTCATAGACACACTTACCACTTGAGAAAGAAACAGGGAATCCTGGAGGGAAGGCTACAATTACATCCCACTGTGTTGATTGAATGTCAAAGGCTATGCACTTGCTCAAAATATAAAGGGATCTTTGGGCTGGGAAAAAGAATCAAACAACTGGAGAAGTAGGAAAAGTTGACCTGGGAAACAATCATCACCCATCATAGTTACTGTTTTTCTTTTTCCAAATGTTGGTGCCAAGACATTAATCAAATAACCAATAACCATAACTCTTCAGATAGGATACCAAGCAGCTGTAGTCACAGATCTACTAAGGGCTTCACCATTTCAAACTCCAGACACACCATCTATAAAGAACACACTCTTCACTTCCCATGAGAACCCTCAGGATGCACTGTCTCTAGCCCTTCTCTGTGTCTTTACCAGCCCTCCACTCAGTTGACCTGAGTCTTCATATTCATTCCAAATACTTCAATCCTAGAGAGATGTTTTGAATTCATTTTTGAAGGGAATTGATCTGTCTACATGAACACTCTCTTCAGGTATGACATATTTTCCTTCTAAGGAGAGATAAGGAAACTACAGGGATAGTGTTGGCCATCTTCTATAACCAACCTTATTATTTATCATAACTATTAAAAGTAACATTTAATTACCACTTTCCATGTGCTCATCAATCTTAATATCATGATTTTCACTTAATCCTCACAAGAATTCCCTGATATATCCATTATTCAAGAAAGCACCATTTATTTTATTTTTTAAAGTTTATTTATTGATTTATTTCGAGAGGGGAGGGGAGAGGGAGAGCAGGGGAGGAGCAGAGGTGAGAGGGAGGAAGAGAATCCCAAGCAGGCTCCATGCTGTCAGTGCAGAGCTTGACAAGGGCCTCCATCCCATGACTGTGAGATCATGATTCGAGCCGAAATCAAGAGTCAGATGTTCAACCGACTGAGCCACCCAGGCACCCCAAGAGAATACCATATAGAGAAGAGAACACCGTGGTTCAGAGAGGTTGAGTAATGTATCCTGAATCACATGTTAATAAATAACAGAGCTAGCATACAAACTCGGCATTGTCTACCTCCAAAGGCCATAGTCTTAATCAGTATGTTATACTGTCTCTATCCCTTCTGCTTCAGATAACAAGCTTTATCATCATAATACTTAACCTTTTGTGAGCTAAGTTCTTTCTATGTCCTAGCTCATCTAAACCTCACAGCAACCTTGTGCAGTGGGTTCTATCACCCACAGTTCAGAGATGAGAAAACTAAGGCACAGAGAAATTAAACTATATGCCCAAGGTTGTCCAGTTAGTAAGCAGTTGGTTGTGGGATCCAAATCATTCAAAATAGTTGTTCAGATGTTGTTTAAAACTGCCTCCAATTCTGTATTATGTTCTTACATAGCAGTCTCAATACAACTAAATCCAACATTTTCAAGGTGTTTTAACAACATCTAGGAAAATACACTGACTAATCCAGGTTTATGTTTCAATTCAAAGGGAGAGTACAGTAGAAACCTAGAAATTCTAAGATCTTTGTCTTCAGAGGTAGTCATTGAAAACTAAATAGAATTTTGTAATAAATGCTCAGAACCTGTCTGCCAAGCATGTTTTGTTGGCATTAACTTCTTCATCCAATTGTTCAGTGATTAACATATATTTACTGAGTGCCTAATGTTTCTGGGACTGGGGAATTAAAGTGGGTTGAGACCTGATCCAGACTTCAAGAAGCCTATGGTTTCATGGAGGAGACTCAGAAGGAAGGCAGGGATTATAGTACAGAGTGTCAAGTACTACAATGGATTAGGAATTTCACAAACATAGGATCTATGCCTTAATTTGCTTTATCTCCACCCTCTACCTAGCTCACTGCCTAGCAGAGAGCAAGAACATGTAATACTTATTAATGCATGTGTGAAAGAATAGATGTAGCAAGGTGATGCTGAGGCTACAGGTATGGGATAGGGGCTAAGTCAGACAGGGGTGGGGCAGAGACAACAAAGGAAAGGCTTCTGGATCCTTGAAGGTGGTGTTTGAGCTGGGTATTGAAAGGTGAAGAATTAGCAGGAGTGAGCCAGGCAAGGGAAGGGGTTGGAGACACAGGGATTGGAGGAACTAAAAAATGGACAAGAGCATTGAGAGTGAGTGGTGATGCTGATGGCAAGTTCTGTAAAAGGCTTTCTAGTTTGGTCTGAGGGACACACAGAAATGTGAACCAGTTGACATAATGAGGAAGAACGAGGAAGACTAGAGCAGAGAAGGGAGGCAATAATGAGAGACAGACCTCAAGAGGTCAAAAGAAGGAGCCAGATCATGTTCCCCAGGCTAAGGATTTCCAACCTGACTCTGAAAACCATGGCGGAGTCATTGATAGGTTTTAAGCAGGGAAATGTCATGACCAATTTTAGTTGATTATAAAATGTTAAGCTCTCTTTCCTTACACTCCAAAGGGATGGTGTTGTTACATAATAATACAGACATTTGTGTCTGGACTTCATGAGTAGTAGTCATCCAACCTCCAGCTCAGTTCTTAATCTGCCTCTGAGGTTATCCTTAGTTTCCCTTGGTCCTACTTAAAGTAGCCATGATAGTCCCAAGCCCTTTTTCTGCTACAAAGGGCATTCCACCCATCAGATACTAACTCATTCCATACCTATAAAAGCTACTGGGAGAAAAGACAGGCACATGCTCTTTTATTTTTTTTTTAATTTTTTAAAAATTTATTTGAGAGAAAGAGAGTGCTGAGGAGAGGGGCAGAGGGAGATGGAGAGAGAGAGAGAAAGAGAGAGAGAGAAAGAGAGAGAGAGAGAGAGAGAAAGAAAGAGAGAGAGAGAGAGAGAGAGAGAGAGAAGATATCTCAAGCAGACTCCAAGCTCATTGCGAAGCCTGATGCAGGGCTCGAACCCACAACCCTGGGATCACAACCTGAGTCAAAATCAAGAGTCTGATGCTCCACTTGACTGCGCCACCCTGGTGTCCCCAAGGCACAAGCTGTCTTAAACGAAAATCACCCAGAATCTGAGCAGACAGAAGAGAGAGGCATAGCAATTAGAATGGAAAGCCACCAGACCTAAATGGAAATGGACCAAGTAGCACAGACAAATCTAAACAAATCAGACTCAGAGCTCAGGTCAGCATCTTTCAAGCATGGCATCAGTCCTAAATCCCAGGTGACAGGCTTTCACATGTTTGTGGAGGATATGTAGTAACTTTCTCAAGCTAGTAAAATGACAGGTTTTATCTCCAACACGTTGAAACTGCAAGCCCTTTCTCATCATGCGTAGTACCACACCCCGCATATTTTCTCCCATACTTTATCCTATTTTCTACCTTATTTGCTGTTTTCTGATTATAAAAGCAATTTGTCCTTAGTGTAAGAATTCCAACAATACAGAAAAATAACTAAGTGAAAATCATTCTTCAAGCCCTCACCCACCCAAAGTAAACCAGGCATAAAATTTGGGAGCAACTCTTGCCCTAGCTTTTGTCCTCATATGTACATAATGCCATTGTTCTTGTTGTCTTTTAAAGGAATACTAGTTGTATGATTTGCCTTTTTTTAACTTCCTGTGAATATGTATTTATATCATGATTTCTAAAGCCTGCAGAATATTGCATTACCTGGATATACCCTAACTGTATCAATCTTCTCTTCAGACATACTTGGATTATTCACAATAACTAAAAAAAGGTTATGGAGAGAGAAGGCTATATGGTAAGCAACTGTATAGCTCAATCTTCTTATGTTTCTATGCTTATTTACTTAAAATAAAATTCAAGAGGGAAACCTGGGTGGCTCAGTGAAGTGTTCACTTTGGCCCAGGTCATGATCTCACGGTTTGTGAGTTTAAGCCCTGCATGGGGCTCTGTGCTGACAGCTCAGAGCCTGGAGCCGACTTCAGCCTGCTTCTCCCTCTCTCTCTGTCGCTCCCCAGCTCCTGTGGTCTCCAGGCTCTCTCTCTCTCTCTCAAAAATAAACATTAAATTTTTTTTAATGAAATGCAAGAAATGGAATTGCAGAGCCAATTGGTGAGCACATTTAAAACATGGGCTATGCACTGCTGAATTGCACTCTAGAAATGTGGTATCTACATACAGTCTCACCAAAAAAAAAAAAAAAAGTGTGTTTTGCTCCCTCTTTAACAATAGGCATTTGGTGAAAATTAACATCACATTGTTATTTTAATTCTTTCATTACTTGTAAGCTTGAGTCCATTTTCATATGATTATTAGGCATTTATTCTTTTTATAAATTGCAGTTTCATGCCCTTTATTCATATTTCTGTCTGGTGATGCTTTTTATATATTAAGAGTACTAACAGTATTTAAATATAAAGAGTACTTTTATATAATAAAACTATATATTAAGAGTTTGTTGAAACCCATTTTATAGACAGAAAATTACAATTTGGTCCAGTCACCTACAGAGAGCTTCCGACCTAAACTCTGCCTCATATCAGTACTAGACGTTTAAGCCTTAATAATCCACAGCCAAAAAGACCTTAGTACCCCACAGAAGAGCTCTTTTCAAAAGAAATGAGTCACAAACCAAAGGGATTTTCTATGGTGTCCCAGTTAATATAATAATCTGTGGTCTGTGACCCACTTTTGCTTTGGGAATTTCTGGTCCTTGCCCATATGTGTCCCTAGAGAACGAACAAATTATGGACTCACCATCTAAGGTGATTTAGAGAGAAGTTTGGCAAAAGCTTATTCAGCTAGTCTGGGATTTGTCTGTTGCAACTTCCAGCTGTAAGCTTCAAAGAGAAAGGAAAGGGTCAGTAACTCCACCGGCTATTTCCCGTTTTAGGTTTGTGTTTACTTGGTCTCCACACTGGCACGGTGGACGCTCTTCCTTACCCGCCTGTGTTCCGAGCCCTAGAAGCACTCAAAATGTGAGGAGCGTTATGACGGTCTTCCTTTGGGTCAGTCCAGGGTTTTGCTCAGGCCAACCCCTCCCTATTCCCTTGTTTTCACGTGGCTTCCAATGTTTCCCTTTTTCTTTTTTCAGCAAAAGGAAGAAGGATCTAGCACAGCTTAGGTGTGCGTGTGCGTGGGCGTGTGTGCGTGTGCGTGCATGCGCACGCGCATGCACGCACACGCAAGGAGAAGATTTAAGGATAAAAAAACTTAAAGGAAAAGTCTTAGAAGCCAATACCAATGAAAGACCCAATCAGAGATACCATTTCAGAATGACAAGTATAACCTTACTTGATTCTGATCACCCTCATTCCACAGATGGTAAGGAACTTGCTGGAAGCCACAAAACTAAATAGTGGTGGATGTGGCATTGGAACTCAGGTGTCCATGACTCCAAACCCATTTCTGTGGGACCATAATGTCTCGTGAACCACCACACTGCTTCCTCTTGTTTTATAGGTGAGTGAACCGAAGTCCAGTGGGTGAAGGACCTGGCCTGAGGCACTCAGCCTTTGTTGGCAGAGCTGAGTGGAGAGCACAGCCTCCTGACTGGATGGCCACAGCTAGTCTCCTTCATGGTGCTGACTCATCTTTGAGACAATGATGCAATTTAATGAGAAAATATTATTCAGTGTGTCCAAACTGGATCAGGGCAATTATTCAAGAACACATTTTATAAAGTGAACTAAACCCCATGCTCTTTGCTTTACTCCCTATTTAGGGCTATTTCCCTGGGGCCTCTATAACACCCCTCTGTGGTAGTTGTAACCTGATGTCAGTTACCTGCACATCAAAATCAACATAAATAATCGTTGTCTAAGAATTACCATCCTCACTGAGGATTTATGGGGTGACACCTTGGGCTGGGATCACTTGGGGAGTTTCCTGTAAAAACGCCTCCCAGAAATTCTCTTTACAGAATTCCTTCTCTAAGCACTAGGGGGAGTGGACCATCTGAGGGGCTGTGGTCCCCTCCCCTCCTGTGCTGTGTGCTCTCTGACTCACCTCTCACTGGCTCCTACCTCTTCTGCCAGCTTAGTTCTCTACCCACACTTGGATTTTCTTATCCTTTTACTATGCAGAGCACTCAAATGAGCATATTTTGTTACTCAAGCATCTTCTTGGAGTCCCACTTTGCTCCCTGAGTAGTTTGAGTAATTATGTTGGACAAATATGGCACCCTCCATGTTTTTCTCCATCTTTTCCCATAGGTACTATTATTATCTCAATTTTCGCAGAATGTAACTATCCCCATTTTAAGGAGTCTGGAGGTCAGAGTCACTGCTAACACCTTGCACACTTTGAATTTAAACCCATGTTTATCAGACTCCCCCGATTCTGACTTTAATGATACTCCCTAAAAAGAACAATTACATTATCTTGACCTTTTCACATCTCATTCAGAAGATTTCACAAAGATGGCTCTCTACTCTGTATAACCTCCCTTTCTTCAGGCTACATTTCCTGAGGACACTTGCTGTTGCCCAGGTAGGCCACCCTCCAAATGCCGCCTTTAAGCTAGATGGACGCTGTGACTCAAAGAGGTTTTGTTTTGTCCAGAGCCCAGTGAAGCAGTTCCTGAATGTGTTGCCCAAAACATTTATTCTATGAGATACTCTTAAATGTGGGGTTCCATGACCAAATACTTTGGGAAACACAGGTAACAAACTGAGTCATTGTTTTCCCAGTTGTGGTCTAGTGAAGATTTTAGTGTGAGCTGTTACTAGACATGGTAGTAAAAATAGTTGAGGTCAAATAATTTCGGCAAACTGGAGATACCCTGGTTCCCTCTTGGAGATTCATAGTAAATATGAGTACATTAAAGGTTCTGACAAGTCCTGTTAAGATGTGTTGAATTTTGTTTGACTTGATGCTGCTCAGAGTTATTTGGTCTCAGGGTCTTCCTTGAATTTATAGCAGCAGCTCACGAGGGCCCACTCTGGACAGGCTTCTGGTTTGAATTCTGGCTTCCTGTACTCTGAAAGGAGTTGGTAGGGGGTCCTCTTCTAGGAACCTAGGCCTGATCCTGCTGTCAGCTGACTGGGTGATGGGGAGCAAGTCACCCCTCTCCAGGCCACAGTGTCCCCATCTGTGAAATGAAGGAGTTGCACCACATTGTCTGTAACTTCTCTTCCAATTCAAGTCTACCATCACCTGAACATACGGATTTGGGTGGGGTCTCACCCGAAAATATCATGATAAACTGCACTCATAGCTCCTTCATCTCCCTCAGTCACCCAGAGACAAAACAGTAATAATCTTTTTCAAGCTGCAGAAATCTTAAACATATAAATATTAATTTGCCCCCATCTGCTAGTAAAATTCTCTGGAATTGCATTATCATTTACTGTTTCAGAACTTTGAAGCTGTCTTTGATCAGCCAGTTTCCAGGACAATGGGAAAGCCCCTGGAACCTCCAGGGTGCTTCTAGCAAACCACCGTGAGACCTCAGGCAGGAACTGAACCTCTCTGACTTTTATATTCTTCATCCATAAAAGGAAAATAATGACAGTTTGCCCTTGATTCTTTCAAGACATCTTGTGAGCACTGTCAGTCATAGTAAAAAAAAAAAAAAAAAAAAAAAAAAAAAAAAAAAAAAAAAAAAAAAACAAAAAACAAACACAACAACAAAAAAACAAAAACAAAAAAAAAAACAAAAACCCTCTGTCCTCTGGCTATTATACCTGCCACTGCCTAAGTCCTCAGAAGTGTTTCTGGTCTCTCTTTCCTTCGGTTCCCGACCATTCCTAGAGCTATGTAGGTGCCACAACAGAACTACTCCCTTTGTCAGTACTAATATTAGTATTACATGGGTGAGACTATGATACCTTAATCTGGGAGACAGTTTGCTCTGTTTCAGGGCACATATCTTAGTAAAAGTCCTTCTTAAAGCACAGAGGACCACAGCGATTGATGGTAATAGCTGGACTTTGACATCAGACAAATCTAGAATTGAACTCAGCACTGTTATATACCAGCTGGGCATTCCTAGGCAAGCTGCTACCCTCTGATCCTCAGATTCTTCATCTACAAAGTGGGAGCAATATGAGTCACTGGCAAGCTAGTCCAAGGATGCAATGTAATAATTTTTGTAAAGCTCTCTGTATATCACCAGGACACGTGTGTGCTCAGTCATATCTGTTAAAAACATTATCTGCTAGGTTCAGACACACAATGAAAGGTGATCCAGAAAGAAAACTGTCTCTGTGCAAAGGTAAGGAATCCTGCTCAGCCATTGGAAAGGATAACCGTGATTAGGGTTCCTGGCAAATGTTCATTAGGAGGCCTGCGATATCCAAGCTGGCCAGAGGCCCTCTTTAATTAACGCTGCATTGTTCATTATTGAACACTGCCACCTGGTGGATGGACAGGCCACATGCAGGCAGGGAAATCATGGATGTTACATGAGGTTACCCCACCATACAAGGATGCTCTCTCTGTCCCCCTGGTCCACATTGGCTTCAGGATTTTCATTTGGAGGTAGGCCCATGGAGAGATCTGCATATTCCTGTTTATGGAGACTTACCTTCACCTTCCTGCGGTTGTTAAAGTGACACAAAGACCTGAAAACGGTGTTGTTTTCATTGACCGACCACCTGATCTGAGAGACATAGAGAAGCCTCCTCTGACAACATGATCTGAAGTGGAGCCCACTTCCATCACTCTAACCCAGTCACCTCGTTCTCTACATAGAGCATATCATTATCTAAAAACATATGCAGGCACTTTTTCTGTTTCTCACTCTTTTCTCTCCCTGACTGGAATGGAAGCAAACTCCCTAAGTGCAAGGGCTCAGAAGCTGTATTCCTTTACGTATTCATCACAACAAACACAGGCCTGGCACATAGTAGGTGCTCAAAAATGGTATTGCCTATAGAATAAAAAAATAGCAATAATAAGGCTAACAATCACAGCATTAATGCTGATGGATCCTTCATTTGCCAGAGCTAAAATTTGTAGAGAGATCATCCAGGCATAGGGCTAAGCTCTATAGAGAGATGATTTCATTTAGCCTTTACAATCACCTTGCTGGTGGGGTATCACCATCCGTAGAACATCGTAAATTTCTAGGGCCTAGGGTGCCTGGGTGGCTCAGTCGGTTGAGTGTCCGACTTTGGCTAAGGTCGCGATCTCACCATTTGTGAGATCAAGCCCCGCATCAGGCTCTGGGCTGACAGCTTGGAGGCTGGAACCTGCTTTGGATTCTGGGTCTCCCTCTCTCTCCGCCCCTCCCCTGCTTACACTTTGCCTTTCTCTCCCTAAAAATAAATAAAAATTTAAAAAAATTAAAAAAATACATTTCTGGCACCTAGAAGTGATATTCCCAGGCCAATATTCACAGCAGCTCTTTGTTCAGAATTATAATGCCATGTTTTATTTAAGCCTCTATCTTTTGTAGTCCATATTAGGGTTTCACCCATTTTACAGATTGAAAGCTGACTCGGAGAAATGAAATGGTTTCCCCAAAGCTACTCAGCTTCTACTTAAAACCCAGTTTTTGTCTAATTCTAGAAGTCCTGCTCTTTTCGACACAATGCCTTGTATGTGATACATGGATAAAAAGGACTTCCTTAATTCTGTCTTGGAAAACTAGACCTGAATTTTGGCTAAGCATTTGAAACAAACCTTGCCCCCAAGCTGCATCACAAGCTGGACTTTTCTGCAGCCAGGTCTTTATTGGTCCACACATGTCTCTTGCATCTTTGCTTCAAAGAAAATAACTAGCTAAGATTTAATGAGATTTTATTATATGCCAGGCAAGGTTCAGCGATCTTATTTAATCCTTACAACAGCCCTGTAAAAGAGGAGATAGATAGATAATTATTCTCATTTTACAAATGAGGAAACTGAGGCAGAGAGAGGTTAAGTATTTTTCTCCATGGTTACCCAGGTTGTAAGCCAAAGCCATGACTTAAACCCAGGCAGTCTGCTCCAGGACACAGTCCTCAGCACCAGCGGACCCTCTAGGAGTCTCATCCTGGTGCAGTGCCTCTGCCCTAGAAAACCTCAGGGCATCTCGCTTGGTACTGCACTTCCTGCAGTGTCTCAGCCCAGAAAATGTGCAGAAGTTGGAACAAGACAGGAACACCAGGGCACCCTGTGGCTCCCCTCCCCTTCCTGCTCGCAGACCTGGCCCATGGTTACTCTTCAATTAGTTTCCATCTGTAGGAGCAGCTATTCCCTAGAGGTACACAGGCCAAAAAGAGAGACCGACTCAGCCAAAATCCAAAAATATCTTCACTGCAGTAAGCAAACTAGTGATGGAAAGAAGGAAAATTTCCCCTTCAAGTCTTGGACGTTCCTCAAACACAGCCCACTCAGCTTACATAAGTGGCATTCACCACTGAGGAATGCAACCAAGGCCCCAGGAATCTAGGCCAACCTTGCCCATCATGTGTTAATGAAGAGTTATTTAGGGGCCACCCGCAGGCAGTTTGGGAAACTCGACCCTGTGCTTATTGAATTGTCTTGTCCTGGCTCACCAGACCTAAACAAAGAGGTTCCAGGTAACCCCCCAAAGACGGTGCCAACGTGAATACATTGGTTTTCCTTCAGACAGCTTGCACCCTTCTTTGAACCCTTCTTCCTAAGCAACGAGCAGTGATAGGGTTCAGGGAAATTCTAGGCCTCCTTATACTCATTCCTTCATGTCTTCATACATTTACACATTTTCAATAAGCATCTCTTAAGCACCATCTTTGTTTCAGGTCAGAGCCACATACTGGGAACATCAAAGTCACTTAGACACTGGTGAGCCTAGACAATCAGTAAAAATCAAGCCCTGGTTTATGGCACTTGACACTTTTGTGTGTAAATATGCCCACCATGGCCAATGTCAAGCTACCCGTATTTGGTCACTGAGCATGGAGTTGGGAAGAAATGCACAATGTAGAGGTATGTCATCTCCAGAGCACAGAGTAAAATGCAGTAATTAGGAAGGAATGAGTTTTAGTATTCACTATTCTCATTTTAAACATAATGTACTCCATTGTAAGCTTACAAAATTTAACTTTGGATAATGGCCATGTTTACCAACCGGTTTGCAACAATCTTGCACATTAACAATTGGCTTTTGGAAGCTGGTACTTGTCTGCTCCAGCTACCACTGCTCAAACACAGTCTCATAAAGTAAGAAGCTAACAGGTGAGTTGGGGGAAAAACAAAGAAAGAGTCTGAGCTGCTTTGTGAGAAGTACAAGGTGCTCTGGGAGCATCTGGGAGGCAGGTCCAGCCAAGAGTTGGGTCTGGGGGACGCTTTCTGAGGCACAGACATCTGACACTGGAAAGAATGTAAATGTTAGCTATGTGAAGGGTGGAAAGTGGATTCCAGGTGCGGGAAGAAGCCTGGGCAAAGGTCTTGAGGGAAGCCAGACAACAGACCTTTTAGAAAATGCAATATTTCATTGTGTGTCCATGGTAAGACAGTGACATGAAATAAGATGGGGGGAAGGCAGACCTAGAATATGGAAACCCTGTTCAGGATTACTCTAAGGTTGGTGAGCACTCACTGGTAACTTGTATACACGAAGATACCCTGATTAAAGTCTTGTTAGGAAGATCACTCTGCCTGCAGTATGGGAAAGAGGTGGGGTGTGGGCAAGACTGAAGGATGGTGCCACAGTCTAGGACAGAGATAAAGGATGCCTGCATGGTGGTAATGGCGATGGAATGGAGAAGAACACACGGAATCAAGAGTCATTTAGGAGACTGTATGTGCAGAGCAAAGTGACTGTGTGCATGCTTCTGTGTGTGTGTGTGTGTGTGTGTGTGTGTGTGTGTGTGTGTTGCAAGGTTGGCAGGTGTGTTGAACAAAACTAAGTCAAGAATGATCCTGAGGTCTCTGACAAAAGCAACCCCAGAGATGACTGGAAGAAGGAGCCAGTGAATGAAGAATAGGTAGCTGGCTTGAAGGATGCTGAGTTCCATTTTAGGCATGTTAACTTTATGGGATATCCAAGTGGGCAGTGGGATATCCCATATGGGATATGGGATATACAAGTGGGATATCCAGGGGGCAGTGGACTGTACAGTCCTGAAGCTCAGGACAGAGATCTGGACTGGGAAATAAATTTGAGAGCCATCAGCAAAAAGATGATAAGCAAAGCTGTGTGTGTGGATGAGACTGTCCAGGAGCGAGTCAGAATAACTTAGAGTTCATAGGCCTGGCAGTGTCTGTCCATTGTACACATACGAGCTCCTTTTGTCATTACAACCACCTTACTACGTAGCTATTATTGTTACCCCCTTTTGTGGATGAGGCCACTGCACAGTAACAGGCAGATCCCAGATGTCAAGCTGGCCCATCCAGCACCATCAAGCATTCTCTGAACTGTAATACCAGGCTGCTACTGTATCAAAATATACAGACAAAGAAGAGAAGACTGGAAAAACAGAACCTCATGAAATGAATATTTAAGTTGCGGGAGAAGGAAGTTAAAAAGCAAACTATAAAGCATGGGGTACAGGTGGGGGAACTTGAGGCTTATCTTTTTTTTTTTTGAGAGAGAGAGAGAGAGAGAGAGAGAGAGCGAGCACGCACAAATGCTCTTTTTTGAGAGAGAGCAGCAGGGGAGGGAGCAGAGGGAGAGAATCTTAAGCAGGCTCCAGGACCAGCACAGAGTCCCACATGGGGCTCGATCCCATAACCCTGGGATGATGACCTGAGCTGAAATCCAGAGTGGGACGCTCAACCTCAACTGACTGAGCCACCCAGGTGCCCCTAGGCTTATTATTCTTAAGGTCACCCTTTAAAAAACTCCCTCACCACAAACAAGGTAATTGAGTTGCCCCTTTAAAGCTTACAGTCACATTGCATTTGCTAACACTCTTTTCTTTTAAAAAAAAATTTTTTTTAATGTTTATTTATTTTTGAGAGAGATAGAGCAAGCGAGGGAGGGGCAGAGAGAGAGGGAGACACAGAATCCGAAGCAGGCTCCAGACTCCAAGCTCACAGCACGGAGCCTGATGTGGAGCTTGAACTCACGAACCGTGAGATCATGACCTGAGCTGAAGCCAGATGCTCAACCGACTGAGCCAACCAGGTACCCCGCTAACACTCTTTTCTGATCAGAAAAACAATGCTATATCTTTTTAGGAGACTTAGAAAATACAGAAGATACATGGAAGAAAATAAAAATCACCACCATGAGATCATCTAGAAATAATTGCTAAAACTATTTGGCACATATTCCTGTAGACTTTTTTTTACTACACATTAAAAATATCCCAAATGGCTGTTTCTTTAAAACATGTTTTTAAAGTTTTATTTTGAAAGCACATTTTATAGTTTCTAGAGTGCACATTTAAAAGTTATGCATTTATTGCTTTTAAAGATGCACATCTTAAATTCAGGATTTATCTTATAGTCTGTGGTACTTTACAGGTAAATGGCAGCTTTTTGTTCTTAGTTATACATGAGAGAATGCTACATTTTGTAATCTGTGACATCTTAGCTTTGCTGAAATATGGTAGGTAATATTGTCAAAGCTTTCAAAATTCAAAATATAGTAAAAAGTGTACAGAAAAAGATCTATTTCACTCCTGCCTACTCCAGTGCTCCTACCTAGAGAGAGATGAAAATTTCGGGGCGCCTGGGTGGCGCAGTCGGTTGAGCGTCCGACTTCAGCCAGGTCACGATCTCGCGGTCCGTGAGTTCGAGCCCCGCGTCGGGCTCTGGGCTGATGGCTCGGAGCCTGGAGCCTGTTTCCGATTCTGTGTCTCCCTCTCTCTCTGCTCCTCCCCCGTTCATGCTCTGTCTCTCTCTGTCCCAAAAATAAATAAACGTTGAAAAAAAAATTTTTAAAAAGAAAATTTCTAGTTGTCTGTCTGCCCTCCCAGATGTATTTTAATGCACATACAAGAAAAGATTATATATTCCCTCCTCTCTAAGTACATGGTAACATACTATCCACTCCACAGTAAGGTATCTTGAACTTTTCTTTTTTAACTAAATAATAGATGTTGAAAGGTTTTTTTTCCCCCAGTTGCAAATTTTCAATTGAAAGGATATATCACAATTTATTAAGAAGTTCCCTACTGAAATGCAAACTGGTGCAGCCACTGTGGAAAACAGTATGGAGGGTCCTCAAAAAATTAAAAATAGGGGCACCTGGCTGGCTCGGTTGGCAGAGCCTGTAAGTCTCAATCTCGGGATTTTGATGTTGAGCCCTAAGTTATGTAGAGTGTATGTGTGTGTGTGTGTGTGTGTGTGTGTGTGTGTGTGTGTGTATGTAATAGAATTACCCTATGATCCAGGAATCACACTCCTCTGAGTTTTGGTACCTACCCAAAAATATGAAAACACTAATTGGAAGGGATCTATGTACCCCTAGGTTTATTGCAGCATTATTTACAATACGCAAAGTATGAAATCAGCCCAAGTGTCTATCAATAGATGAATGAATAAAGAAGATGTGGCATGTGTGTATATGTGTGGGTGTGTGTGCATACACATACACACACATATGTATATATACACACACATAAGAGAATATTATTTATTCATAAAAAAGAATGAAATCTTGCCATTTGTAGCAACATGGGTGGAGATAGTATAATGCTAAGGGAAATAAACCAGAGAAAGACCAATAAATAATATATGATTTCACCCATATATGGAATTTAAAAAATAAAACAAATGAACAAAGGGAAGAAAAAAAGAGAGAAACCAAGAAAAGGGCTCTTCACTATAGAGAACAAATTGATGGTTACCAGAGGGCAGGCGGGTGGGGGGGATGGGTAAAAGAGATAAAGGGGATTACGAGTACATGTATCATGATGAGCACTGAGCAATGTATAAAATTGTTGAATCACTATATTATACGTCAGAAATGAGTATAACACTGTATATTAACTATACTGGAATTAAAAAAGAAAAACAAGTCCCCTACTGGTAAACAAAGTTATTTCCAATCTTTTGCTAAAGCAATACCATGATGAATAATCTTGTATATTTTGTACATGCACCAGTATACTTACCAGGTAAATCCCTAGGAAAAAAACCTGCTGAGTCAAAGGGTAGCTTCAGTTATTTTGACAGATACTGCCAAATTTTCCTTCATAAATGTTGTCCCAATTTACACTTCTAAGAATACATGAAATACTGTTAACTACACCATCTCCAAACAGTATGTTATGAAACATTTTATCTTTGCCAAATTGACTGGTAAAACAAATCTTTAATAAAACTTTTATTCTGTAATAATTTCAGATTTTATAGAAAAGTTGCAAAGATAGCAAAGATGGTTCCCGGATACCCCTCACCCAGTTTCTCCTCAGGGTAACATCTGACATTAACACAATACCTTTGTGAAAATGAAGAAACCAACGTTGGTATAATGGGAGCCCAGATTTTATGTGGATTTCCACAATTTTTCTACTAACATCCCTTTTCTGTTTCAGGACACGATCCGGAAGAGCATATTGCATTTCATAGCTGTGTCTCATTATTAGGGGCTCTGACAGTTTCTATGTCTTCCCGTGTTCCATGTGACCTTGACAATTTTGAGAAACTAGTTCGTATTTTGTAGTGTATCTCTCACGTTGGGTTAGTCATGTTTGTTTTCTCTCATGATTAGACCAGGGATGCTGACCTTGTTTATTTGGTTAAGTACCTTCTGTGAGGTGACTCCATGCTAACATGACTCTTTTTCCCTTTTCCATACTCCATTCTTTGGATATGAGTCACTAAGTCAAGTCCAAATCCAAGAGGGAAATCTTAGTGAAAGTGAATTAGCATTTATCTTATGAATGACAGCGAATGTCTTCTCTTAAGTTTAAGAACCATCTGTATTTTTGGAATATTCCTTTATCATTTTGCCCATTTTTCTCATGAATTGTCATTCCTTTTATTATCAGTTTCTTTGAAAAATAAGCTGTTTTTCTGTAATGCAAATTAAACATTTTCACCATTTTCTATATTTTTGTTGTTTTTGCAATGTAGATTAAAATATTTAATGTAATAAAACTGATCAGTTTTTTTCTCCCTTCATGATACATGGATTTTCTTCCACACTTTGAAATAAATGGCCTGTTTCATGGCTTTTGGAATGTTCCATGGTTTCCTTTTTTGGAAATAAGTCTTTGGTCAACCTGGAGTTTATTTTGGAGTAAAAGTGAATAGGATCTGATCTGATTTCTTGTCCATATGGCCATCCCATTGCCCAACAGCAATTTACTGAAGAGTCCATTACCCACTATTTCATTTGAAATACAGTAGATAATTTTTCAGGAAGAAAAATCATAGACGCCTCAGCTCTGTGCATTTCAAAATCCCATGTTCTTTCCATAGATACAGAGAAAAAAGAAAAACCAAATATACAAATAAACAAAGAAAAGGATTCTGTTGCTGATTTCCCCACATATGAGTCAATGTAGAAAGGAAGGCTACTTGACTCTATGGGCTTATGGCTTCATACTGCAATGATTCAAGACAATATATGGGCACACTGACAAAGGGGATTAAGTGGTATAATCCACTTATATTTTAAAAACAACTTTGACAAGGTTGTACGCAAGAACTGAATGAGAAATACAAGTGCCCATGTCCTTGCAGGGGACGTTCTGTCAGGGATAGTCAATGCTTTAAGGAGTACAATGGGTCTGGCTGTCTGGCCAGCTTTGCAGAGACGACAGAACAAGGGATCCTTGTTCCCTAGAAACCCATTCTGGGCCCATCCTTAGTTAAATCTGCATAAATTATCTGGAGGAAGAAGAGCAAATGATGATTTTAAGTTTTTGAGTCACAGTGATTTTTTTTTTTCAGAGAGATTTTTTTTTTCTTGCTTGAAGTACCAAGCAAATGACATTAAAAATAGTAAATACCTTGTAAATCTTTTTGGAATTTGGTCAGGAGAGTATCACATGAGCTTAAAGGTGTATAAAAGCAATAGAACATTTAAAAAGGACAAAAAGGTCAAAGTAGACAGAAAATAAAGGGTTCTCCTCTGTATTAGGTTTAGTTCATGCTACTAATAACACACACTAACACAGTACTTAAGTACGTATTTCATACTGTTCTATGTGCTTTACCATATGCTGACTTTCCTAAACCTCAGGACCAGCTATGGGGCAGTGTCCATTATTCTCTCACTTTCACACATTAGAAAATGGAGGCGGGGCACCTGGGTGGCTCAGTCAGTTGGGTGTCCAACTTTGGCTCAAGCCATGATCTTGTGGTTCGTGAGTTTGAGCCCTGCATCAGGCTCTGTGCTGACAGCTCGGAGCCTGGAGCCTGCTTCAGAGTCTGTGTGTCCCTCTCTCTGTGCCCCTCCCCAGCTCACGCTCTGTCTGTCTCTCTCTCTCTCTCTCTCTCTCAAAAATAAATAAATACTTTAAAAAAGAAAAGAAAAGAAAATGGAGGCCCAGAGAGAATGAGTAGCTAGTTAAATGTCACAAAGCTTATAAGTGGCACAGGTGGATTTGGCTCAGGCAGTCCAGACTTGCGGTGTGTGGTCTGAATCACTGGACTCGCTGCCTTCCTTGCAGGGCTCCACGTGGACGGGCAGTCGTCACATTGATTCATTTCTTCGCTGGAAGAGCTGTGAGTCCATCACAGTCATCTCTGTATTTTCAGGTTTGGCATAAGGCCAGGCATGAAGTAGATGCTTAATACATTTTGACTACCTGAAATATTATTATAACGGATGTATGATCAAAGTGTTACACAGTGATCCTCAGATTGTTTCAGATAGGGAATTCTGGTTTGTTCGTTTCCAAGTTTTACAAGGATCCCATTGTAGATGGCCTCTAAAAGGACCCCCAAATCCCCTCATCCTGGTATTTATGTCCTTCTATATTCTCTTCCCCTTAAATGTGAGATGGACTTAGGAATGTGCTTTCAACAAATACAGTACAGTATGATGAGATGACACTCCAGAGCTTTGTCAGAAAAGACTATGGCTTCCATCCTGGGCACTCTGTCTGCCTCTCTGTGGGGTCTCTCCCTGCCTTTTAGCTCTCCTCCGGGGGAGGCCAGCTACCATACAGCGTAGCAGCCCTGCAAAGACGCCTGTGTGGGTTCTCTTGGAAGCAGCTTTGAGGCCTGCCAACAACTTCGTGAATAAACTTGGAAATGGATCCTCTAGTCCCAGGGGAGCTTTGAAGCAAAACAACTCTGGCTGGTAGTTTGACTATAACCTCATGAGACACACAGAGCCGGAGGTACCAGGGTACCCCTCTGCTGCCGCATCAACAGCAACCCAGCTTCCCATCCCTGTGAAACAAAATGCATAGGGACTAAGAAAGAAATGGACTGGACAGAATTGACATTTTAAAATGTTCTCATATCTCTCTCCATATATGCTCCTCCAGTGGTATGTTGCATCTCAGATAATAACCTTCTCTTTCTCTTTGCTCAGGCCAAAAAAAGCTTTGGAGCCATCCTTGAGTCCCCTCGTTCTTTCACATCCCATATCTAACCCATCAGCAAAGTCTATTAGGTCCACCCTTTAAAACCCGTCAGAATGTAACCACTTCTTAGCCCTCCACTGGTGTTGCCTGAGGCCTGGCTCCCACGATTTTATCCTTGGGTTCTGGCAATAGCCTCCTACCTAATCTTCCTTCATTGACCCTTAACTCTCTAGAGTCTACGCTCATCACAAGAGACAGAGGGATCCTATTAAAGCACTAGTCCATGAACATCACTCTCCAACTCAAAAACCATCCAATGGCTTCCATTTAACTTAGAAGAAAAGCTAATGTCCTTAGGAATGTTTTCACGTCCTACTTCTCTCCTTTCTGGTCACCTCACTCCAGTAACACTGGGCTGCTTGCTGTTCCTCCAATAGGCCACATATGCTCCTACCTCACGGCCTTTGAACTGTCTGCTGCTTCTGCCTGAAACACTTTTCTTCCAGGTAACTGCACCTTCTCGGAATGGTTTTGCTCATATGTGCCACCAAGGTCCTCCCTGATTCCTCTAGCTACAATTGCACCCCTTCTCAATACTCCCCATCCACCTTGTCCTGCTTTCTTTTTCTCCATAGCATTTGCCACTTATAAAATTCTATGTAATGTTGTTATTTATTATGTTTATTTTTTTGTTTCCTCTCGCCAGAATATAAGCTCCAAGACAGCAGGAAATTTCACCGATTTTGTTTATGGCTGTATCTTTACTGCCTAGAGTGGTACATGCCATGTGGTAAGCGCTCAATCAATAAATCTTCAATGAATCAGTATATTAAACCTGCATCTTCTCACTTTGAAATGTGTATAATATAATCATACATATTCAGCAGTATATGTAATGTTATGTTGTTTCGTGTTCTACAGTAGAGTTTTGTGGTTTTCTTGTCCTTCAGCATCCACAAAATATAATTTTATCCTTTTATTAAAAAAACTGAAGTAGACCTGTATCTATTGTTATGGAGAGATGTCTACAATATATTTTTTGCAAAAAAAAAAAAGAAATTCAGAACACTATGTTGTATGATTCCATTATGATAAAAATTTAAAAGTACGCATGTATCTGTGCTTCCTCACCCCTCCCCACCAACTCCCTTACTGAAGTTAAAGATACCTTGAAGACAGGATGAGAGGAGGATACCTTGATAATGGAGAGAATGAGCCAGAAATCCTTTAATTACAAAGCAGCAGAGATGGCATGCAAAGAGAAGGTCGAATTTGGCAGGATAAGTGGCCTAATGCTCTGAGGGGTACTCTAACCTTTGCCTCCTTTACACCTTTCCTCCCCTCCCTGATACAGTCCCACCCACAAGGAAACCCAGATGATCGACAACCTTGAAGATTAAGGTTAGGAACAGGGGTGGGGGACAAAAACAACAGTGGGAGAAAGACTGAACGGAGAGAACGGAGGCTCCCATGTCTGAGCTAAGAGTGAGCTGAACTCAACTCCCTGTGGACTTCAGTGGGCTGGGAGTCAACTTGTATATGAAACAAAAATTTTACCTGTTGTTTTGCTACTGATTCTCATTGTACAGTACGTTGTTCTCTATGAAACTGATTATTAGAGTGTTTTATCACATGTGAGTTGAAGCTAATTCACAGTCAGTTTTCGTGAAGGTTTATACATGCTTGAAAGGAACCGCCTTCTCTAATTTGTAAGCACAGGATTTTATACACATACTTGTTTATTACACGACACTAGCTAACCGTATTAATAAAATATTCTATATCCTTACTAGTCTAAGCATTTTTATTAGACCCTGTAACTTCTGGGAGTGTTGTATTTCTACATTTATTTTCATATGGATACTCTAAGAAACAGTGATTCCTGAAATGATTAAAAAGACATCCATATCTAGAAAGAACCCTGTGCAATTTCAGAACACTTAAATTACTTTATTTCTTACTCATTTTTCTTGTTTATTGCATGACTTCTTCTCTAGAACTTGAACCTCCATAAGGAGCATTTTGCCTGTTTTGTTCTCTGTGGTATGCCTTTGCCTCCAGCACTGTGCCTGACAGAGTACACATCTATAAATACTTGTTCAAGTAATTAATTCAGTCATCCCCTTCCTTCAATATGGGTTCAATTTCCTTCTTACTGCGGTTCATATTTCAATTTTTCTTTTCGGGTGGGTCTTGAGCGGTAAATTCTCAGAGCCCTTAAGATCAGAAGTTTCTATTTTTTTAAAAGTTTTTATTTAAATACCAGTTAGTTAACATACAGTGTAATATTAGTTTCAGGTGTAGAATATAGTGATTCAACACTTCCATACATCACCCGGTGCTCATCAGGAGAAGTGCCCTCCTTAATTCCCACCACCTATTTCACCCATCCCCCCCCCCACTTCCCTTCTGGTAACCCTCAGTTTATTCTCTATAGTCAAGAGTCTGTTTCCTGGTTTGTCTTTCTCTTTTTATTCCTTTGCTTGTTTGGTCTGTTTCCTAAATTCCACATATGAGTGAAATCATATGATATTTATCTTTCTCTGACTGATTTATTTCGCTTAGCATAGTACTCTGTAGCTCCATCCAGGTTGTTGCAAATGGCAAGATTTTATTCTTCTTTTTATGGCTGAATAATATGCCATCATATGTATATATATATATACACCACATCTTCTTTATCCATTCATCAGCCGAAGGACACTTGGGCTGTTTCCATAGTTTGGCTATTGTAAATAACACTGCTATAAACACCTGGGTACATGTGTCTCTTTCAATTAGTATTTTTGTATTCTTTGGGTAAATACTGAGTAGTACAATTGCTGGATGGTAGGATAGTTCTATTTTTAATATTTGAGGAACCGCCATACTATTTTCCACAGTGCCTGCACCACTTTACTTTCTTACCAACAGTGTAAGAGGGTTACCCTTTCTCCACATCCTCACCAACAACTGTTGTTTCTTATATTGTTGCTTTTAGCCATTCTGATAGATATGAGGTGATATCTCATTGTAGTTTTGAATTGTGTTTCCCTAATGATGAGTGATGGTTGAGCATCTTTTCATGTGTCTGCTGGCCATGTGGATATATTCTTTGGAAACATGTCTATTCATGTCCAGAAGCTTCTATTCTGTCCTTATTCTTGAATGAGAGTTTAGCTGTATAAAGTGCTCTATGTTGATAATTATTTAATTTTTCTTCAGTGGTTTGAATCAATTATCCTGGTAATTGTTTTCTGACCCTCAGTATTGTTATTGGGAGTTCAGCTGTCTGTCATTCTTTGGAAGACACTCTCTTTTTGTCTGGGAATTTTTTAATTTAATTAAACTCTTTTATTTTGAGACAATTATAAATTCGTAAGCAGTTGTAAGCAATGACAGAGAGCCCTTGTGCCTTTTATCCAGTTTATTGTAAAATTATTGTATAATATCACAACCAGGAGGATACTGACATTGATATGATAAAGATACAGAACATTCTTATCACCCCCAAGGATCTCTCATATTATTATTATGTTTTTTTTACTTTTTCATGTTATGCTTTTATAGCCATCCCAACACTCCCCTCCTTGTTTAACCCCATCCTAACCCATGACAACCATGAATCTGCTCTTTAATTCTATAATTTTATTTCAAGAATACTATAGAAATAGAATGGAGAGGTTAAATATATAAATTGAGGCAACAAATATCCAAACTGACAATGACAACAGAACTCTGACCTACGAGCTCTGCAGCATCCAACCTGGAAAGTCAAACCATAATCTCTGCATCAAGCGGCCCGGAATGGTCAGGACTGTGTCCTTGACTCACACTTTCCCTATATTTTGCCCATACTTCCAACCTAGGACCCACTAGAGAAAACTAGATATGCTCCCCAAACCAGCCACGTATCATACCTTGCTTCTAATTAGCTCTTATTTTATTATTTTCTTCTGCTGCTTGCTTTGGGCTTATTTTGTTCTTCTTTTCTAGGTTCTTGAGGTAGGATCTTGGATTATTGATTTGAGAATTTTCTTTTTTTCTAATGCATGAATTCAGTACTACAAATTTTCTTCTCAGCTTTAGCCACATCCCATAAATTTTGATATATTGTATTTTATTTTCATTCAGTTCAATATATATTTTACATTTTCCTTGAGACTTCCTCTTTGACCCTGGATTATTTAGAAGTTTGTTATTTAGTTTCCAAGAGTTTGGAAAGTTTCCTATTATCTTTCTGCTAATGATTTCTAGTTTGATTCCACTGTGGTCAGATAACACCCTCCATATGATGTTAATTCTTTTAAATTTGATGGGGTTTGATTTATCGTGTAGGATATGGTGTATTTCCCATGAGCACTTAAAAATGTGTGCTCTACTGTTGTTGGCTGTCATGTTCCACAAACATCAATTAGACCCTACTGGCTGAGGGTGTTGCTGTGCTCTTCCACATCCTTGTTATTTCTGTCTAGTTGTTCTATCAAATTGAGAAAAAAGTGGTGTTGAAGGCTCTAACTGTAACTGTCTATTTCTCCTTTTAATTATATCAGTTTTGCTTAATACATTTGGTTAGTACGCATTTAGGATTGCTATGTCCTTTGATGAAATGATTCTTTTATCATTATATAATGCCCCCTCTGTCTCTTGTAATTTTCTTCACCCCTAAGTTCACTTTATCTGATGTTAATTGTAGCTAGTCCTTCTTCCTTCTGATTGTTTGCATGATATATATTTTCCATCCTTTTCCTTTCAACATGCCTATATTGTTATATTTGAAGTGAGTTGTTTTTTTCTTTTTTTTAAAGAATAATAGACACTTATTCTTTGTTCCTACAAAATTTGGACTTGAAAAACGTAACCAGAAACATAATTTATTATTAAAAGTGATTTATGGTAAAAATTCATTAATTACAGTTGGGAGTTGATGACTCCATATATTTCAAGAGATTTAAGTTTAAATATACTTTCAAAAGCTGTATTTTTATCTTGCTACCTCTTGTACTACCAACCCCAATTTTTTCATGTAAAATGCCTACTTCAAAAGATAACTATTTGCTGGGACAGACATCTCTTTGTAATTGAGGTTCTCAAATGGAACTATTATGTTCACATTGATACACACCTCCATGATGAAAAATATACCTTTCAAACAACTCAATTACACATCTGAATTGGTAGGAACCAGATAATGGTGGTTATAAGTAATTTTCATTAATATTTACAGAAAAAGATATATGGAAAAAAATACAATTGGAGGGGGGAGGGTTAAAAGCTTCCTCAATATTCTTAAATGGTTATCACCTTTTTGTGTTGGTCAGTGTATCTGTAGGTATTCAAGGAGTATTTTTATGTAAGGAAACCCATAATACAAATTTTATTTACTAGATAAAACACTTAAATAGTACATAAATTAACTTCCCATTAACAATGGGGAAGGTGTTAAAGCTGAACATATTGTTTTACTATAATTTAGAGCCTTTGTGCTAAGGCAATTTGGGGAGTGTGTTTTCTTCTTTCACATTTCTAGAAACAATAGTTTTTATAAATCTAGTCAAGTACTATGGATTTATTTAGAATGTAAAATTCAGTGATGATCAATTTCTCATTATCAGTTCCTATAAGTTTTCATGGCATACAAATCGTCAAAAGAGCACGTATCCTGTTTGGGATCTGCTCAGTTTTCTGATTTAGAAGGTGGGTGTGTGTCTTTTTTTAAAAATATATGAAGTCTTAAGTCATTATTTATTTGAGTACCTTTTCAACCCTGCCTTCTTTCTCTTCTATTTCTGGGACTCCCAAGACACGATTGTTAAATCTTTTGTTATATTTCCACAAGTTCCTATGGCTCTGTTAATTTTTTTATTTTCAGGCTAATTTCTTTCTGTTGTTCAGAATGTGTGATTTCTTTTGTTCATCTTCTAGTTAGCTGATAGTTTCCTCTTTTTCTGCCATTTTGCTTTTTAGCCCGCTCTTTGGGTTTTTTGTTTTTGTTTTTAATTTTGTGTATTATATTCTTCAGTTCTAAAATTTCCATTTTGTTCTTTTTTAAGATCTTTTTCTTCTTTCCTGAAACTTTCTATATTTCTATTTGTTTCAACTGTGTTTATAATTACTGTTGAAGCATTTTCAAGATCACTTCTTTTAAAATCTTTGTCAGATAATTCTAATATTTTTGTCATCTCAGTATGGGCATTTGTTGTCCTTTCATTCAATTTGAGATCTTGTTCTTTGTACAATGAGTGATTTTCAGTTGATATCCAGACGTTTGGGTAGTTTACCATGAGCCTCTGCATTTTAATTAAGCCTTCTGTTTTAGCTTGTTTCCTTTAGGACACTGCTCCAGAAAAGAAGTGGGGAGAGGTGCAGGATTATAACTGCCTTTGGGGATTAGAGTCCATGTTTCTCATTTGGCCTCCATTAATACCTGAGAGGGATGACTCTTCATTACTACCGGGAAGGCGTGGCAGTGTGAAGAGGAGGTTCTGACTGCTTGGTAGGCCTCCACTGATACCTCCATGAATCAAAGGGACAGTTCCATGCTACTGTTTCCCTTCAACGACACCTGATGTATGTTGGGGGAGGGGAAGGTGGCTTTTGATTCTGCTGGTGGTGGTGGTGAAGTTCTGACTCTCCCCTAGGTATCCAATGACACCCCTAGTAGGGAAGAGGAGGGGTGCCTCATCACTACCGCCAGGTGGGGACAGAATCCTAGGCACCTCATGTGGTCTCCACTGTGCCCGCAGTGCAGGGAGCCTCAATAGCACCTGGCTGAATGAATGTCATGGGTTTCTACTTGGCCTTCTGTGATCTCACCTGAGTGGGGATGTTGAGATACTTCATTACACACTCTTGAGGGCAGAAGTCTAGGCTCCCCACTTGGCCTCTGGTGGCATGTGTATTATGACCGACAAGACGTTACTCTGAGGTAAATCCAAGACAAGGTGTGGCAGCCATGTCTTCAGTGAACTCTAATTCTCTGTTCTTGTGATGGAGAATCTACTAAGGATCCCACAGAGTATGAGACTGAGAATGTGAATGCAACTCTGTAAGTTGCCACTGTGTGATCTTAAGCAGAAGTTTGGTCTCTAAGCCTCAACTTTCTCATTGACAAAATGGGGTTAATAATGACAACTGCATAGGACTGCTTGGAGGCTTTACATTGGTGGTAAGTGTGAAACTCCCAGCTCATAGCAGGGGTTCTATAAATGACAGTTGCTATCATCATCATTAATGCCATTATCGTCACTGTCACATTAACCAGAAATATCCAACATAGTTTTACATGAATGTGAGTCACATATAAACCAAATTCTGATTCCCTATGTGAGAACACTGGAATGGTTTTTAGTCATTCTCTGTGGGTCCAGAGCTGCTATTTAAGCCAGAAGGCAGGAACAGGCCCCAGAGCTATTGTGTGACCTACAGAAAACTACCTCTCATTAAAGCACCGTGTTTTCCCTCTAGGTATGAACCCACTTCAGGAATAACTGAGCAGATTTTGGGTTCTTGAGGTCAAGAGAGGCAGTCAGAAAATCTCTTCCAGCCACTTGGCTCTTACTTGGCTGCATTCCAGCTAGGTCACATAGGCATATGACAGGGAAGTGGTCCATTTCAACAACTCAATACAACTCAAGCAAACTTTTCATGAACCATCCATCACTAGAGCCAAGCAACAATCTGGTAAGGTAGGGAAGACATTTTATAGGATGGAGGGGAAAAGGGTGAAGGCTCGAAGAGGTAATAACTTGCCTAATTGAGCAAATAAGCAGCTAAGTCAGGAGGGGACTCAGGCATTCAGTAGGTATTTGGTGAGTACTATCTTAGTTTGGGTTCCTCTAGAAGTCAATCCTAAGCCAAGGATCTGACTGTGAGTGGTTTATTTGGGAGGTTATTTCAGAAAACATTAATAAGGGAGTAGGAAAGTGAGAAGGAGAGAGAAGGTAGCCAATAATGCATTTTTAAGCAATTCAGTGTTGGGGACTACTGGGACTAAATCCTGCTGTAGGATATATATATATCAGAGTTATTCCACCTGAGGGACAAGAGAGCTACAACCCATCAACCCCAACAGTCCTTGGCTGGTGCTTGTGGATTTTATTACTTAGCGGGAAAGATCAACAAGGTAAATAGGTAATTATAATGCAGAGTGATCATGGCCGTGAGTACAGAAGTACATTATGCTTGGGAACATATAGGAGGGTCCCTCAGCCCAAGATTTGGAGGGCCAGAGGAGACTTTTCTGTAGGCAGTGGTATCTCCAGTTTAAGTCACCACTCTCTTGCTTCTGAAGTTTCCACAATTCCTGTCCCCTTTGTACAGAATACTCTGTCCCCCATCTTCAGCTGCCTGTCTCCTACACAGTCTTAATATCTCCACTACATGTCACTTCTTCAGAGAGGCTTTTCTGAATCTACACAATGGGATGTATTTCCCATCAATATGCTTTCCCAGTAATCAGGATTTATATTAACATTAAACAGGAGGAGTACATGCCTTTTTCACTATTGTATCCTCAGTCCTTGGCCCAGTTTCTAACACACAGTAATAGTGTTAGAATTATCTGTTGAATGAAGGAATAGATGATCTGTCCATAGAAACAGTCACACTCTCTGCTGAGGCTGGGGGCCCAAGGAAATAGGTACTCTAACTGGGGGTGTAACCAGTGACAAGTTCCACCTTCTGAGAACTAATTCACTAAGGCTGAATGTGTAGGTTGAAGTCAGAGACGATGTAGGCACTTCCCAGTTCAATGAAGCACACAGTGATACTCTGCCAAAAGGTGGGAAGGAAATAAGGATTGCCTTTGGTATCCATCTACCTGCCTTCCCAAAAGTTCAACTCCGCATTTCCTGAGTAGCTACTACATGCCAGAGATTATCTTCTGGGGACTCAGGAAAATGCAATACAGTGTCTATTCTAGTGAGCAAGACCCATGAGCTTCAGAAGACAGGACAGAGAAAACACACCCAAGATGACAGAACAAAGACCAGAATGAGGGAGATCTTAGGGATTATGAGTAAAACACACAATGGGCAGAGGCACAGAAGGGCAAGGTTTCCCCTTTTGGACTTTCTACTGGTGGCGGGAATGAATCATCATTGTTGGATGGATCTAACTGTCCAATGTTCATAAAATCAGCAGTATATATTGTGCAATATGTCATGTTTTAATTTATTCTGAGGTAAGGTTCAAGTCTCAACTCTCTTATCACAATAAATGAAAATGACAACAATGTGGTCGGTGTTCATGCAGGAGTCATCAGAATCCTGGAAGGATAAACAACCATGCTTACTTTTGGTTATATTTTGGTATCAAGGAGAGTAGGATACACGTATGGGTGTGCTCATAAGCAGGCCTTCATTATGGACAGAGTTAAGCTAGGCCTATGACAGATTCATAAATAAAAATGCCATCAGGTCATCAAAGAGAGGGAGATTTCAGATCTTACTGGTAGATCGGGAAACACTTCACAGAGGAGAGCTTGACCTTGATCTTAAATGATTGGGAGAATTCTGAGTGTAGGAGGGAACAGAGGGTAGCTTAAGTAAAAACAGTCCGTGGAAGTGGTTCAGGGACTTCTAAGTCATGTGGCATATAGCTGGAACGTGGTTTGTATGGAAGGGAATGTAAGGCCATAAAAGAGAAAAGGCAAGTTGAGTTGAGGGAAGGGAGCAAGTTGAGTGCCATATTGAGAAGATGGGACTGTTGCCTGTTGGCGCTAGGCAGTGACAGAAAATGTCTGTCAGAGAACCCTGGTGTCTGTATGGAAGACTGATTTCAGGCACAGCAGACAGAATCTGAAGGCTACAGTGACAGAGGGGCCTGGCCTTCAGCAGCAGGAGAGGTAATGGAAAGAAGGAGACTGATGGAAAGACATGGTGACTCCATGGGGACATAGAAAAACAAGTTCAAGGCAACCCTGAGGTTTCCAGTTTGGGGCCACGTTGAGACTGCCATTACAGAAAGGGCACTCAGGAAGGGGGTTACTCATGTTCCATCTGGTCCCAGTAGCTCCTTCCCTCAGTGTATGCCCCACAAGCCCTCAAGCCCCTAGACCATCCTGGCTTCCCCCCCCCCCCCCCCGCCACCCGTTTCCCCCTCCAGGCCTGTCCAGGCCTGGCTTCAGGACTTTGGGAAAAATAACCTCTTTGAACTTGCATTTCCACTTTGAAAATCAGAAGCCTGAAGCAGGATGGCATCCACATCTAAAGTTCTACTTTCTCCTGATTTACTTCTTCTGTCAGGGCCGAGTACACTCAGTTACATTTTCAGGGCATCCTTATCTTCCCACCAGGTGCTGGTATATTAAACAAGGCACAGTGCCTCTCAAAGAAATGTAGCAGTAATGGTGGATTGCAACCAGAAGCCACAGAGGCAGATCTGGAAAGGAAGGGGTACTCTTCTGATCCTGAAATCCTTTCCTGTAGCTACACCTGGACTCTGGCTCCCACTAAGGACACTAATGCTTTCCATGAGCAACCACAGATGACTCAGCACAGATGAGGACATCAAACTTGTCCACCATCCGCTCAAGGTGGGACTGAGGGGCCCTGAGCAAAACACACAATGGTTCTCTGGGTGGGCCTTCAGGCATAAGACTGGGCCAACAGCAGACCCTGGCCCCCACAGGTGTGGCTTTTCCCCAGTGCCTTACCCACTCTGACAACTCCATTTCTAGCACCCTTCTGAATGAAAATGGGGTTTTCAGTGTGCAGCCTGGACTGTTAGCATGACCATTACCTAGAAACTCATTAGAAATGTAAATTCTAGGGGCGCCTGGGTGGCGCAGTCGGTTAAAGCGTCCGACTTCAACCAGGTCACGATCTCGCGGTCCGTGAGTTCGAGCCCCGCGTCAGGCTCTGGGCTGATGGCTCAGAGCCTGGAGCCTGTTTCCGATTCTGTGTCTCCCTCTCTCTCTGCCCCTCCCCCGTTCATGCTCTGTCTCTCTCTGTCCCAAAAATAAATAAACGATGAAAAAAAAAAAAAAAGAAATGTAAATTCTAGGGCTCCATCCAAGGTACCCTAGGGTGGGCCCAATAACCCCCACTTTGACAAGCCCTGTAGGAGACTCTGGGGCATGCTAACATTTGCAAGCCAATGAATTAGAAGATGGAGAAAAACACTGCATTACTCCTCCTAAATAATACATGAATATATTCATTATTTTGAGCTGGGCAGACCCAGTAACATAATGTAGTACAAATTTTAGAATGGATGGAATTTATTATTTTTTTTTTTGTGGGTATGAATAAAGTAGCTACTTTAGTGAAACCTAGCAACCTCTCTATGGACAAAGGAAGAAATTACCAGAGAGGCTGAGGTCTTAAAACTTCAGGTAATTAAGGCAAATAAGTGCTGAGTTTTTATTTGTATCATCTAAATGTGTGGGTTTTTATACCCACTCTTTTTCTTTTTTAAAGCTATGTAACCTTTGATATAAATGAAATCTAAACTGAAACCCCAAATGTAAAACAGATAATTGGGTTGTACTCTAAGGAAATGGGGAAGAAGTCAGATCGCTGCCTCACGCTCCCTCCCTCCACCTCCCCCCCTTTTCCCTCCTCACCTCCCCCATCCTCTTCCAGTGGCCCACAGGGCTCCAGGCAAGGCCCATTACTGCAGAAAATAGCTTTAATTCCCTCTTTCCATTGCATACTCGATGCAAAGGCTTCAGGGAAATTCTATCATATTCCTGGGACAGGCATTTTAATTAATACAAAAAGGAAATTTGTTTTTGTTGTGACTGTGCTTTTCCCTGAAGACCAAGGAAAGGGAGAAGGGAGGGGACTTCACCAGGGAGTGGCCCTTTCAAGGGCAAGGTGAGCACAATGAAAAGGCAGGTGCTTCATTCATCTTTGCAGCCCAGAGACGGAGCCACCTGCCCAGGAATGTGCTCACAGTAAATACCATTAATTGAGCCCGACAATCTGAGAAGCCTATTAAATTGCCAGCCCAGGAAGTGGGAGTGACTCAATGTCTATGTGTGTCACTGTGTTTTGCTGGAGCAGATGCGGCTGAATATGCCTGCTTCGTTTCTCCAAGGCCTTTTCCTGAAAAGAAAAGCCCACCTGTATTTGCATGTATACGTGCGTACAGCCTTCTAGAATAACGGAAACCTGACTGTACCAGCTGTTCATTTCTTTCAGACTTGGTGTGAGTCAAGTTTCCTTTGGAAAACAGTGATACAGACATGTTGATCCAGAAGGGGTTTTAGGCACCTTCTAGGACAGCGGTTTTGAATGATTTTTCTTTTAAGAACTAATCTCTTTCCTCAAAATAAATGTTATCCAGAAAGAGATTAAAAGGCGGTTCATTCCACCTGCCCCTTCAGCCTTCCCTCCTTCTCCCTGTCTGACCCAATGACCCTAAGGAATGCAGCAAAGCCTAGTTTGAAAAACAGCTCAAGAAGTAGAAGGCCTTTTCTTTTTTAAAAAATTTAATGTTTATGTATTTTTGAGAGAGAAAGAGAGAGAGAGAGAGAGAGAGAGAGAGAGAGAGAGAGAGCGAGCGAGCAGGAGTGGGAGAGGGGCATTGAGAGGGGTAGACAGAATCCGAAGCAGGCTCCAGGCTCTGCGCTGTCAGTACAAAGCCCTAAATGGGGCTCAAACTCATGAACTGTGAGATCATGACCTGAGCTGAAGTCAGATGTTTAACCGACTGAGCCACCCAGGTGTCCTGGTAGAAGGCCTTTTCAAAGATAACAGTGCTAGGGGCGCCTGGGTGGCGCAGTCGGTTAAGCGTCCGACTTCAGCCAGGTCACGATCTCGCGGTCAGTGAGTTCGAGCCCCGCGTCGGGCTCTGTGCCGACAGCTCAGAGCCTGGAGCCTGCTTCTGATTCTGTGTCTCCCTCTCTCTCTGACCCTCCCCCGTTCATGTGCTGTCTCTCTCTGTCTCAAAAATAAATAAACATTTAAAAAAAAAAAAAAAAAAAAACAAAGATAACAGTGCTAGAAAGAGAGCCTGGATTAAAGATGAATCTCTTGTTCTGAGAGCTTGTCCTGAGAGCAATCCATATGTAAACACCCATAGTCATTCCTTTTGCTGCCATCATTTCTAGGCACTCATTCATTCCTTTTTTTTTTTTTTTTTGGAGCAACTGTTTATTAAACACCTGCTGTGTTCCAAGCACTAGCTAGCTGCTGTAGATTCAATGGTAAGCAAAAGATGTGGCCCCTGTCTTGACAGATTCTATTGCAGGATAAATATACTCACTAAATGGCCACACAAATGTAAAACTGCAACTGTTATTTATGTTATGAAGGTGAAGCAGAAGGTGCCATAGGAATTTATGACTGCTTGTCCCAGGTGAATTTCAACTCTCTTCTCAATTTATTTGTTCTTTTGGGAAACACATGATTTTAAAATTTTATAACAAGAGGATTTTATCTCCTCAGAGAGGTCAGGGGAGGTTTCCCCAAGATGTAAAGTTATAACAGAAATCTAAGTGTTCATTGGCTACGAAGGGATGGAAGAACATTCCTGGCAGAGGCAACAGCATGTGCTAAGGCCATGTAGCAAGGGTGTAACAAACTAGAAGGCAAGAGTGACTGAAGCAGAGAGTCAGGGGAGAGGTGGGCTGGCTGAGACCACCCAGGACCATAGGAGGCATGTTAAGATGTCTGTCTTATCTTAAGAGGAATAGAAAGTCATGGAGAGTTTTTAAAGCAGGGGAGGGGGCAATTTATATATTATTAGTCATTTTGTTTCATAATGATTTTCATGCATCTAGAATGGCACATCAATTGAGGAAGTGTCCAGGGCAGATACAAAGTACAGTTTGGAGGCCAAAGTTGATCAATGATGAGTTGATCCTGAATATGGCAGTCGGAATGGAGAGATGGATAAATTTAAGAGCTATGTGTGCATTAATGTGGACAGGATTTAGAAGTGGAGAAGATACTGAAGATGAGGACAAGAAAAGTGGAAAGGATCACGCTTAGTTTATACTTTGTGGACTGTGACAAGTGATTATTGCCATGAGACCAGCTTTGGTTTCTGCCATATTGGCCAACCTAGTTCTCCATCCTGTATGCACATTATAATCACCTAATTTTTTTTTAATGTTTATTTATTTTTGAAGGAGAGAGAGGCAGAGCATGAGTGCGTGAAGGGCAGAGACAGAGAGGGAGACACAGAATCCAAAGCAGGCTCCGGGGTCTGAGCTGTCAGCACAGAGCCCAACATGGGGCTTGAACCCACAAACCGTGAGATCATGAAATGAGCCAAAATTGGATGCTCAACCGAATGAGCCACCCAGGCGCCCCTCACCTAAAAGTTTTTGTTGTTGTTGTTGTTTTTCATTATTTATTTATTTATTTATTTATTTATTTCAATATATGAAGTTTATTGTCAAATTGGTTTCCATACAACACCCAGTGCTCATCCCAAAAGGTGCCCTCAATACCCATCACCCACCCTCCCATCTCTCCCACCTCCCACCAACCCTCAGTTTGTTCTCAGTTTTTAAGAGTCTCTAATGCTTTGGCTCTCTTCCACTCTAACCTTTTTTTTTTCCTTCCCCTCCCCCATGGGTTTCTGTTAAGTTTCTCAGGATCCATATAAGAGTGAAACCATACAGAGAAAGACAGATACCATATGGTTTCACTCTTATGTTGTTTTTTAAATAGTGGCATTCAAATCCTATATCCAGAGATCCTAGTTTACTTGGCTAGGGTGAGGTCTGGGCAGTGGTGCTTTTTCCAATCTCCCGGGGGTGATTCCAGAATGCCACCATGGTTGGGGCACTTGGGTGGCTCAGTCGGTTAAGTGGCCAACTTCAGCTCAGGTCACAATCTCAAGGTTCATGAGTTCAAGCCAGACATCAGGCTCTATGCTGACAGCTCGGAGCCTAGAACCTGCTTCAAATTCTGTGTCTCCCTCTCTCTCTGCCCCTCCGCTGCTTGTTCACTCGCTCTCTCTCTCTCTCTCTCTCAAAAAATAAAAATAAAAATAAAATAAATAAAATAAATAAATAGAATGCCACCATGGTTGAAAACTCACCACCATTGAAAACCACTGCTCCAAACAATCCCCTAGGGGATCTTATGTGGTTTCTTCTCTATATGATTATACCTCACCATAAAGAGACAATACCATGATCTTCAGAGGCAAAATGATTTGCCTCTGAGAAAGAAACAGATTTGCAGGAAATCATGACAAATGGGGCATAGAGCAGATTAGGAAGTAGCCAAACACACCCGGTCAAGGGAGGGGGGAGCAGTTCAGTAGATAAGAATATCCAATGGAAAAAAGACAGTCTCTTTAACAAATGGTGCTGGGAGAACTGGACAGCAACATGCAGAAGAATGCAACTAGACCACTTTCTTACACCATTCACAAAAATAAACTCAAAATGGATGAAGGACCTGAATGTGAGACAGGAAACCATCAAAACCCTAGAGAAGAAAGCAGGGAAAAACCTCTCTGACCTCAGCCGCAGCAATTTCTTACTTGACACATCCCCAAAAGCAAGGGAATTAAAAACAAAAATGAACTATTGGGACCTCATGAAGATAAAAAGCTTCTGCACAGCAAAGGAAACAATCAACAAAACTAAAAGGCAACCAACGGAATGGGAAAAGATATTTGCAAATGACATATCGGACAAAGGGCTAGTATCCAAAATCTATAAAGAGCTCACCAAACTCCACACCCGAAAAACAAATAATTCAGTGAAGAAATGGGCAGAAGACATGAATAGACACTTCTCTAAAGAAGACATCCAGATGGCCAACAGGCATATGAAAAGATGCTCAATGTCACTCCTCATCAGGGAAATACAAATCAAAACCACACTCAGACACCAACCACCTCATGCCAGTCAGAGTGGCTAAAATGAATAAATCAGGAGACTATAGATGCTGGCGAGGATGTGGAGAAACGGGAACCCTCTTGCACTGTTGGTGGGAATGCAAACTGGTGCAGCCGCTCTGGAAAACAGTGTGGAGGTTCCTCAAAAAATAAAAAATAGACCTATCCTATGACCCAGCAGTAGCACTGCTAGGAATTTACCCAAGGGATACAGGAGTGCTGATGCATAGGGGCACTTGTACCCCAATGTTTCTAGCCGCACTCTCAACAATAGCTAAATTATGGAAAGAGCCTAAATGTCCATCAACTGATGAATGGATAAAGAAATTGTGGTTTATATACACAATGGAATACTATGTGGCAATGAGAAAGAATGAAATATGGCTTTTTGTAGCAACGTGGATGGAACTGGAGAGTGTTATGCTAAGTGAAATAAGTCATGCAGAGAAGGACAGATTCCATATATTTTCACTCCTATGTGGATCCTGAGAAACTTAGCGGAAGACCATGCGGGAGGGGAAGGAAAAAAAATGGTTAGAGAAGGAGGGAGCCAAAACATAAGAGACTCCTTAAAACTGAGAACAAACTGAGGGTTTATGGGGGTGGGAGGGAGGGTTGGGTGGGTGATGGGCATTGAGGAGGGCACCTGTTGGGATGAGCATTGGGTGTTGTATGGAAACCAATTTGACAATAAATTTCATATTAAAAAAATTAAAAAATTAAAAAAAGAAACTCAAACTCAAACTCAAAGAAAAGTCATAAACTCTGCCACTAATAGGCAACCTTTTCATCTTTTAGTGAAAGTATTGGACTAGACCAGAGGTTCTCAAACTCCAACTCACTTCAGTATCACATGGGGGCATGGTTCAAACACAGATTGCGGAGTCCCACCCTCTGAGCATTAGATGGAGTAAGTCTGGGGTGGGGCCTGAAAATCTGAATTACTGAATACCTCCCAGGTGATGCTGAGCTGCTCCAGGCACCAAGGCTGGGATGAAGGTGCCATCAGCAAAGAGAGGGAACCTAAGACAGATCCAGTCTTTAACAAAGAGATCCTGTCTTTATTTAAATGTTGATATTTTATTCATCATAAATGTTAATTTTGATTTTTAAAAACCACATTAAACTATTATTTATTTGAATATTGAGGTTTTTGGTGCCTCTTTACATTTGGCACCCAAAAAGTGGGCCTCATTCACTTGATCTGATCCCAGCTATCCAAGGACCCCAGGAAGAGGATTTGGATGAATTCTAAAGGCACTTCAAGCTCCAACATTTCATTAAACAAGAAGGAAGGTGGTGGTAAGTTGAAGGACTCTAAAGCCAAGCTGTCAGTGTTCGGAGGGTGGAAATGGGCTCTTCCATTGACAAGCTACATAGCTTTGGGGAAGTTGCTAAACTTCTCTGGGCCTCTGTTTTTCCTTATCTACAATGTCAAGACAGTAATACAGATCACACAACTTTGTAGTAACTGGCTGAGATAACACATATAAAGTACACCAGTACACCTTGTGGGTTGACTGCTTGTGAGCAGTCACCATCCTTAGCAAATGCCTCTTGCTTTTGAAGCTCCTTTCTCATTAGGATTACCCTGACTTCTTTGAGACTTGAAAGGAAACTTTTTTTTCAAAGCTTTGTATTACTTATCCAGTCATACAGCTTATTGTTTCTCATGATTTTCCAATTTGTTCCTTGTGAACTGGCTTCTCCTTGATCCCAAAGAGACCATCTATAAGGTTACCATAATGCAATGCAGCATCGTGTACAAAAGTCTTTAGAAAAACCAAGACAAACTTGTGGACCGACACTCACTATTTCTTGAACGTGTATGAAATAATTAGCCAGTCCCTCCAACAGAGTTCAGGAATCCTCTCATTTATTTTGTGGAATACACTTATTTGTATAAAGGGGAGAATGACAGTCACTGGCTCCTGACAGCTAAGTCATGGTTTCTGCAAATGTAGCAACCATTTGTCAAGTTTTGTAGTAAACGAGTGTTCCCAGTTTGCAGATTTTTTTTGGCGTGGCTCTAGTTTCTTTAGAGAACCAGGTGAAATGAATGGGGAGGTTTAAAGGGGAGGAAACTCAGGCCCCTCATTCAGACATCTTCAGGCTGGAGTCTGTACCATCTCTCCAGCGTCAGGCCTGCCAATGCTCACTATCCATCCTCACAAATACGACTTAGGGCTGTTTGTGAACTTACTGTGTAAAGTCACCCCCTTCCTGCACTGCTCAGGCTGTTTATCCACCTGGAATGGACCATCCCTGCTTCTCCATATCAAAGTAATGCTCATCTGTTGAGGTCTAACTTAAGTGTCACCTCTAAGGACTCTTCCGCAAGCTCCCATGTTCCACGTCACTGTGGTTGTTCCAGTCAGCTTCTGTCAGAGCACTTGGAAGTCTGGGTTTTCCATTCTGGCAAACCATCCTTGATAAGTTATTTATCCTCCATAGGAGACACTCAAGTCTAATTTTTGTTGGGTTGGTTGTCAAAGTAACTTTGGTTGACAAACTTTAATCCACAACCAAAAGAAAAGAACCCTAGCTTATATTCAGAGAATTGAGCTTGATTTTTTTGTTGTTGCATTCTCATCAGAGCATGGTAAGTGATATTCACAAGTCAGATCAACAAACGGATGTATCCTTAGATCAGGCTGTTTGGGCCTCTCTACTGATCATACTTTAATATGTAATCTACTTGAACTAAGAAGTATTATAATGACCCCTATAAAACCCACTGCCATATTACTGTCAGAAAGTTCTTCAAGAAATCCTGTACTGTGCCTTTACTAACCACTGGGGAAACTGTTTCCATAATTGAGGACCAAAAAAAAAAAAAAATGTACTTCTTCTAAGCAACTGCTGGTCTTTCATCTTGTTGATAGCAATAAATCCTGTCCTGTTTTTTCTTTTGCCCTAGCTGTAGAAAGTTCTGAGTAAACAATTGTAGGAGTGTTGATGACAGTGACTCTATCTTTGGCCCTCCATCTTGTCCATGCCTGTGTAATGACCTCCCTCGGGGCTACATGTTCCAGGCCTTGCAGAGTAATGTAAGCCCTGAATGGATTGAGAGAAGGTTTGTCCTCATCTTCCCTAAAGGAAGGGCACAGAGAGCCCACTTTGGGTAACTAGTTCAGATGACTGCTGCACAGAAGGCCCCACCTCAGGTAACTATCCTGTGACTTCACCACCATGCTCCTCATTCCCTAAAAGCTGGGGATGGAGGTCCTGATACGGGTGGAGAATAGGGATGGAAAATAGTCTCGTGGAGAATGTCCCTGATCTCATCTGCCTGCCTGCCCACTTGCTCCTATCACTAAGTTACTCCAAATACAACTCCATAAATGGTAAGGAGGGGCTTGATGGATGTTTCAGTATTAAGCATCTTTCCAGTCTGGAGGACACATTACTGATGCACCTCCACTTTCTGAAAGCATGCTATAGAATGTTTTGGTGTGCGTTTTTTACATTGATCCTACTCCTGGCTTCACATTATTTTCCTAACTTTATTTATTTTTTAGTCTTACTTCCATTTATTTAGTATTTTCCTTTTTTGTTTCTTCATTCCTGTAAGACACTTCAAAATTTTTTATTAAAAAGGTAGGGGGTAGCTTCTTAAATGACTAATGTTTTCTTAAAGGCAGATAATATGTCTTATTTGTTTTGTATTTCCAAAGCGAAACCTATAATGTGACAAATCTCTATGTGTTTTTAAAAGGAAAAACAATGGGATGAAGGAGAAATTAAAGTTGTTGGTGGAAGTATCTACAACCTATTCATACATCGAGACAAATAGTAGAAAAACCCAAGAAACATTAGGACAATGGAAACCACACCAAATATTTTAGAATATCTGAAAATGTAGAGATATTGTTTTATATGTTTCTGACTGATTTTTAACATGGGACAGATAATTTAGTTTATATTCAGATATTTGGCATATGTAGACACACTTACCAACTTAACAACTACTCCAAGTGCAAGGTTAGTGTTAAACAAATTATACTTTATTTTTTTGAATCTTTTTTTTATATACTTTTTTGGCTCAAGATATTGGTACTGGGGATAATTCAATGCCTTTTCTAGTACTCAGTATAGCCATTCTAATACAGAAATGTTTTGAGTATAAAATGACACGAGAAAGCACTTTGTAAAGTTAGAAGTCTTCATCGAAATCAATATGATATGTATTTATTCAAAAGCATACACCTTTCAGGGGCATTCATTTATCTGTCAGAAGGAAATTCCAATTTTGTGGTCTAACATAAAAGGGCTATAAATGCAGTGTATATAAAGCATATATATTCTGACACAAACCAGCAATACACAAAACCAAGTAACAGTCACTGCTGAGTACATGTTGTATGTGGAGTCAACCCAGAGTCCTCTCTTTCTCACATACTCCACATCCAGCTGGTCAACTAACCTGACTGCCACCGACCAGCTCCAGAGCTGAACTGAGCCACCATCCTCCATAATAATCATGATAGTTCCCAACTAAAATCTCGCTGTTGCCTTGTCCCTGTTCACATATGCCCCACACAGAACCCAAGATGCCCTTGAGAAATCTATTAGACTGTGGTACTCCTCTGTGCAAAACCCTCCAGTGGCTTCCCATCTGACTCAGAGAAAAAGTGGAAGTTTCTGCAATGCTCCTCCTCTATAACCTCACAGGACACTTTTCCAGTACTGCCTCTTCCTCACCCTATCCAAGCCACTTGTCCTCTTAATTGTACTTTAAATATGATAGGCATGCTTATGGCCTTTCATGTTGTTCTCGGTGTCTTGAATGCTCTTACCCAACGTTTCCATACGGCTCATTTTCTTACCTACTTTATGTTGTTGTTCATGTCACCTACTATTAGGTGTGTTAGGTTAGGGTTAGGTTACCTACGATTTAAATTATGAATGCTTTAGGGGCACCTGGGTGGCTCAGTCGGTTGAGCGGCCGACTTCGGCTCAGGTCATGATCTCGCGGTCTGTGAGTTCGAGCCCCGCGTCGGGCTCTGTGCTGACAGCTCAGAGCCTGGAGCCTGTTTCAGATTCTGTGTCTCCTTCTCTCTGACCCTCCCCCGTTCATGCTCTGTCTCTCTCTGTCTCAAAAATAAATAAACGTTAAAAATATTTTTTTAAATAAATAAATTATGAATGCTTTACCTTTATATTTACCTACTATTTAAATTATGAATACTTTCCCTTCCTTACACAGGAGCTTTCTATATTTTCCCTTGCTTAGTTTTGTTCCATAATAATTATCACCTTCTAACTTTCAACCAATCTCTGTCTCTCTCCCTCCATACATGTATAAGAATAAAATAACCAATTCATATGTATTAATCACATGGATAAGAATTATTTATCTGTATATATATTTGTATGATTATTTGTGTGTGTGTATACATATATATATATATGTATATATACACATACATATATATACACTTTGTTTCCTCCAATAAACGAACTCTATGAAAACAGAAATTGTGGACACACTGATATTGCCTCAGTACATAAAACAGTGTCTGATACTTGTTGAATGAATGAATAAACCTTCCCAGACCCTCCTTCCTCCAATCAATTTTACAAACTTCAGTGGCATTAATTTCTTAGGTCATTGCCCTGTTCTAAATTCTCATGGACTTGCTATGTCTCTAGAAGGAAGCTCACATTGCTCAATAAGAAGAGTGACTTCCTACCCACATTTCAATTTATATTCTCACTACCCTTTTTTAAGCTTCATCCAAACTGATCTCCCTTGCTTACTACCATTGTATGTGCTACACATTTTACCACCTCTGTAACTATGTTTAAACTATTTACTCTACATGGAATGTCCTTCCCTCGTCTCTTGGAAGATCCAAATTTTAATTGTATTTTAATGCCTAGATCAAATGCCATCTCCTCCACAGAGTTTCTCTGGTCCCTCCAGCAGGAAGCCATCTGTCTCCCTTTTTTCTGAGTCGTACTCTTGGCTAACTCTCTCGAAACACATCACTATATTGTAGAGAGCATTGCATAGAGTTATGAATTTTGAATCTCAGGGTGTAACCTTGAGCATACTCTTTAGCACTCTCAATCTTAGTTCTCTCATCATAAAACAAGGACAACAGTAGCTTACTTACATTATAATTATGAGTGAAACAAGATAATGGATGCGAATGTGATTTTCTCATTATCACCACCAACATCATTTCTTCCTTGCAATATAGTTACACAATTTTTCCTGCCAAAATGTAAGCTTCCTGAAAAATGTAATAAATGTCTAATTCACCTCTTCACATACCCAGGTACTCAGTAAACATTTGTTGAGTAAATTTGAGAATCAAGACCGTGACTTTGTCCTCTGAGTTAAAGATTCTTGCTAAAAAAAATAGCAATTTTTACACTCATATTCTGTCAAGTAAATCCATTCCTATCTGACTTTTAGTTCTCAGATATTGTTTGCATCGAATTTGTAGCTCACTAGTATTAGATTTTCTTATTGTATTTCTCAGTGTACATAAAGAATTCATTAGTTAAGAAAATACCAACCTAAATCTTTCTGAAAGAAGCCCAAGGAAATGTAAGGTCAGGAAAGAAAGTGCAAGAGAAAAAATAAAGTTCAACAAGGTGTGGTCCCTGCTACAGATGAGACAGTCACAGATACCCTGTGGAGTCAACACTCAGTAAGTGACAGAAAAGAAGGGGGCCCAGAGTGCTATGAGAACTCAGGGGGAGCATCTTCAGTTCCTTTGTGTTGTTTGAAGTATTTCCTCAGGAGATGATGCCTGAGCTACACTATACGGATGAGTAAAAATTAGTCAAAAGAAGATAAGTGAAATGCCAGCCAGAAAACAAGACGTAAACAAAGTTAAGAAGACCTGAAATAATATGATCTACGCTGGATCCTACAGGCATTTTAGCATGATTATAGCTTCCATTCCAGGGCAAGGCACAGAAAAACACAAAGGTAGAGCGATAATTGTAGGCTGAGTCATAGAATACCCTGAGCAGTTCACCCTGAACTTTATTTTGTAGGTGAAGGGGAAACTGGAAAGAGGTGAGACAGGATAGGGACATGGTAGATTTCTCTGGCTGTAGGTAGAGGCCAGACATGAGGAACATAAGAACAAAAGCAGAAATAAAACAAACTAAAAATAAAACAGGGAAGTAGTGCAATAGAAATCAGCTGGATTTGGTGATTGGTATGTAAAGTGGATGGGGAGGAAGGAGGAACTTGGGTTTCTGTTTAGCTGAGTGAGCAGAAGGTGATGCCAATCACCAAGAAAGGGCATCGATGAGAAGAAGCAGAATAGTGTCTGGGCATGTGGAAAGAAGATGACGATTCAGTCTTAGCTACTCTGGAACATCAGTACTCAGAGTCTTGACCTTAGTGAAGAGATATGAGCTACAGATAACGTTTTAGTGTCATCAGAACATAGAGGGGTTAAACCACTGGAACACATACACTTACTCAAGGATAGAGTTCAAGTAGCTCTGTTCACCAGAATTGTGGTGAACATACCGTGGAAAGCAGAGGAGGTGGAGCCCACAGAGGAAGCTTGGCAGGAATGAGGAGAGAAAGAGAAGAATAGAATCACATGAAAATAAATTTGTAGACACTAAGGGAGTAGAGAACATCAGGAAGGAGGGAATAATCAGTAGTGTCAAATACAGCTTCAGTGTAAAGTAAGTGTTTCTTAGATTTGGCAAAGGCATTTCACATTAGGCTTGGAGCAAGAATAAGAGCAAGAAAGGGTTAAGCTTGATGGGTGGAAAAGATGATGTAATGTTAACAGATGCCAGAGAGGAGAAGCATGTAACATTTCTGTTGCTTATCTATTCCATCAAGCACAATGATCTTCGAACTCAGAAGGTAGAGCCAATGGCTTTAATGGAGAGAATTAAAGCCCAAGCTAAATTAGAATATAGGGAAGACAGGATTGTGTTGTTTTACAGATAAGTAATTCTTCCAGGTCTAGATGAGTTATATTCTAGGACGCACACGCACAAGTGCACACACACACACACACACACACATGCTCTGCAAGACGGTTTTAGAACTTCTGTCAGAAAACTTTAAGTATCATAGATAAAAACGTCAAGGATGCTAAAAGACTGCGAGTCAACTAAAAATAGAAGCTCATAAAAATTGTGTTCAAATATATAAAGTACTATCATATATAATAAGAAAGAGTAGATTTATTTTGTGACTTCAAAGGCAGGGCTCAAAGTCTAGAAGGTATAGAAGTATAGATTTCAGCTAATTATATAGAAGGACTTTTCATCGTTCAGGCATGACACGGGCCAGTTTGAAAGGCAGCATTTTCCTGGCTTAGAAGTGATTGAGTGGAGGTTGATGGCCATCTGTCAGGATGCAGAGTTGGACTCAATGTGGTAAGGCCAACACCTGGGGCTCACACCCTTACCCACCTTTAAGACATCATTTAGTGGAAACACCACTTTTTCCCATTGAGCTAGAAAATAAAATAAATTGTATTTGTCATCCCTGTATGATATTACCTCTGAGTTTCCTTCTAAATAGGAAATCCCATGTATATAGTACAGTGAATGTTTCTACAGTGAATGTTGAAGTGATGGTTAAAAAGAAACGGCTCAGTTGACTAAAGTATTTGGGACCTATAGCATGAGTGTTGCTTTGTATTAGACTTCATTTCCCAAGGGAACCAAGGTTGTGGGGTGAATTAGGCAATGTTCTGGGCTGGCTTCAGACTACCAGATTTATACGCAGATATTTAATGATGTTCTCCTGGTGCCAGACACAATGCTAGGTACAGCTACTGCAAAGAAAATGTGTCAAGACGGGCACTGGGCACACTTCAAGCAGAAGGTGATGATCTTATAAAAGACTTTTTGTCATCTCCCTGTTGGCCAGTTAAAATGAATTAGAATGATCAAAGGCATTAGCATTGAGTTCTTGCTTTGTGTAGTTCAGCCTACAAATCAAATACTGCTCTCTGTTTAGTACTGACAGACCATAATTCAGAGAGAAAGGTTCAGAGAGGTCAGTATTTATGATTACCCGAAGTGTTTCATTTGCAAGAATTATAAATGGAAAATCTGGCACATAGTTAGAAATGGAGATCTTCTGATACATAAATTTGCCCCATTGATTTTTATGTATTTCTTAAACTGTGCACTGCTGCTTTCAATATTGTTTTGGAACAGATTGACCATAAATATTTAAATAACTGCTGTTCAACAATCAAAGCTACTCACAACAGTAGCTGTTTGAAGATACAAATGTGATCTGCGGAGGTCAAGAAAAGCAAGTTAAATACAAAAGATTCAAAGTAAATCTTGGTATGTGGTACTGCTCCAGCAACCAAAACAAGGGAAAGTTCATAAGGTGATGCTTCTAATATATTAGGTATTCAATAAATATTTTTGGAATGAGATGTGTGTATAATGGTATCTATCACTAATGTGGGGATGGGAGAGAAGAGAGATTTTAGCTTTCACAATGACAAAAATGACAGAGCCACAGAATCATGGTGAAGTCAGATCTAATGCTGGCTACATAGTTTTACTTTGCTTTTTAGTTTATCCTTCAGTTTGAAAGGAGATATGCCAAAAACACAGAGGGCTTTAAATCCAGGGTCTGCCACCAAAATACAGCAAAGCAGCTCGCGTCTTAACAACTAGTCTAAGAAATATCTTCCTTAAGTGACTGGAATACCTAGTCTTTCCATTGTACATGTAAGAGATGCTAGACTCTTAAACTTGGTTTTATAAATGTCTTAGAGGGGCGCCTGGGTGGCTTAGTCAGTTAAGCGGCCGACTTCGGCTCAGGTCATGATCTCACAGTCCGTGAGTTCGAGCCCCGCGTCGGGATCTGTGCTGACAGCTCAGAGCCTGGAGCCTGCTTTGGATTCTGTGTCTCCCTCTCTCTGTCCCTCCCCTGCTCATGCTCTGTCTCTCTCTGTCTCAAAAATAAACAAAAACATTAAAAAATTTATAAATGTCGTAGAGAAGCCTTCTTTGCCCTTCTAGGTCAGGGCCAGTGATCATATATGGCAGCTATGGGAGTGCTCTTCTCATATCTTCCTGCAGGGAAAACATGCTGTCAGCAGTGTAATTGGAAGAATCCTCTAACTGCCATACCTTTAGGACCCACCGGAGCACCAATACTGAGGCCATGCTCCCCCTGGGCTGCTCCCAGCCAGTGACTGAGTATAGCATGGGTGCTAGATCTGTCCATTCCAGCCCTAACAGAGGACTCCTCTAAGATGCAATCTTTGCTCGGGAGCTTTCCTTTAATCTGGCCAAAGTTTTTTTCAGAGCTGCATAGGTGTCTTATGTTCTTTCTACTCAGTCTCCCCTCTCTCCTTATACAGGGGTCAGACTTCCATCACTACCTGCAACTCTCCCCACTCCTTTTTCTCTCCCTTATTTCCTCCATAAGCATGTCTAATAAGTCTCTCAACATTAAAAAAAATTTTAATGTTTTATTTATTTTTGAGAGAGAGAGAGAGATAGAACATGAGTAGGGGAGGGGCAGAGAGAGAGAGGGAGACAAAAAATTTGAAGCAGGCTCCAGGCTCTGAGCTGTCAGCACAGAGCCTGATGCAGGGCTCGAACTCATCAACTGGGAGATTACGACCTGAGCCGAAGTCAGAGGCTTAAATCACTGAGACACCCAGGAACCCCTATATCTTAACATTTTATTTTATATATTAAAAATTAATGTTTATTATTTATTTTTTGAGATAGAGAAAGACAGAGTGCAAGCAGGGGAGGGGCAGAGAGAGTGGGAACACAGAATCCGAAGCAGGCTCTAGGCTCTGAGCTGTCAGCACAGAGCACAACATGGGGCCCAAACCTACGAACTGTGAGATCATGACCTTACTGTCAGGACATATAACCAAATGAGCTACCCAGGCATCCCTATATTTTAAATTCAGTCTTGACATTTGCTTTCTTGAGGGCCCAAATGGACATACCCAATTACATACTCTCGAAGTACCTTGTATCTTCTCTTCAAAGCTCACAGATTTTCCAATTATATACTTATTTGTGAACTTATTTGATAAGTGATTCTCCTCCCATCAGACTTTTGATTTCTACTGGGATTAATAAACCTTTCTATTTCATTTCTAGAATCTGTGAAACAACCTAGAAAATTACAAGTTATTTATAAATATTTACTGAGTGAATAAATGAATAAAAAATAGTGATGGTCCCACATCTTGCAAAAGTTGGGGGCTGTATTAAAAAGGATGGAACAAAGTAGTCACAATCAACTTTGTCAAAAGAATGAAACCAGGTAGGGTAAAAATATAGAAGGAAAACTGAAAATAAGTCAACATTACTTGTACATTTACTTAATTGTACTTTCTGCTTATGGGGTTTTGAAAGGGATTGTGAGAGAAGGTGTAGTCAATGCTACAGAGATCTCAAAGCTCTGATTCTCAGAACCTGGTATTAATACATTTGTTTTAATTCTTAATTCCTACATACAGCATACAGTACTGATGGGATAGTCATACTAGACTGATACCTTGTCAGCATTAGTCATATCCTTGAAGTTCAGACATGTATGTGCATTACTGAAAAAGGAAGAAATCTTCCAAACCAAACTAAGCAAATTCCCATGAAAACTGATAGCTCAGGGAAGTGTTTTAGGAGAAAGGCTACCCAACCAAAAGTTTCCAGGGTATCATGTTATTCCATGTAGCACAGTGTCATTAACTCTTACAGTCACTGCAAAACTTGTGAGTTTCCTGATGCCATACAGAGTTGGTAGTGTACGTGAACAGATATGGAGGTAAAAAAGTAATTTCTGACTTCTGTTTCTGGCCATGATGGGGCAAGTGATATAAGACTAGCTCTTCTACTATAAACACTAAAAAACTAGACAGAATGTGAGGGGAAAAAAAAATATTTTCAGATACAAAACAATGACTAACACAGAATTGTAATCCCTTAGAGAAAGAAAACAAACACGCAAAGCCTTTCAGTCTGGAGGCACTTGATGGACCCCAGGGTAAGAAAGGGGCAGCCAAGCAAATCATGACCTTCTTGCTATGCTGAGGAGACAGACTATTTCTGGGAGTCTAAGCCAGCTGTAATTTGGAGTCAGAGTGGTAAGGAGCAGAAAGCAGAGGAGAAGTTTAATAAGTGTAAAAAGGAAGTCTTCTTGAGTCTCAGACTATATACTAAGAGAAACATGCACAGTGTGAAACTCCACAAGCCTGGAAAAGAATGACCAGTAAGCCTAAAATATTGGGAAGGTGTAAACTGACTACCCATGAGAACTACCTCCCAAATGGGATATGATTATCTGGAGCATGCAGTACAGACCCCAGAAAGGCCATGCCCCAGCCTCAGGGCTAAACCAACCACAGAGTAATAGTTCATCTTGGTTCACCCAAGCAAAGCTTCAACACAGGCTTTAAAGGGACGGGATTATTAACAAATAAATTAACTGCCTACCAGAATAAAATAGAATATTCAGTCAAAAGAAATAATGCTAAACATTATAGACATGATGGTATTATTAGTCAAGGAGGTAAAAAGATCTATTAAAAAAACATTCAAGGACTTAAAGGAAACAAGAACATAATGAGAAGAGAAAAAAAATCTATGAAAAAGTACCTAATAGAACTTCTAGAGCTAAAAAATACAGTGTCTAAAATGAAAACCTTAGTAGGATGAACTTTAAACACAACAGAAGCAAAAATCACTGGCATTGAAGACAGGATATAAAACTACCTAAACTGAAACACAGTAGAACTGCTAAAAAATAAAAAATAAACAGAACTTTAGTGATCTGTAGGAATACATCAAGCCATTGAACATTAAGCGAAGTGCTGGAAGGAGAGTAAGAGGCGGGCACAAAAGGTACTGACAGAAAAGACAGCTAAAATTTTCCAAATTTCATTACGAAGTATAAACCCATAGAAATAAGAAACTCAATAAAGCCCACTTAGGATAAATTAAAAAAAAAATCTTTGTAAGGTACATAATAATAAAATTAGTTAATAACAGTTACAAAGATAAAATCTTTAAAACAATCAGGAAAAAAGGTCCATTATATAGAGGGGAACACACTTAAGAAATACCACTGACTTCTCATCATAAATAGTATAAACCATTGAGATAATGGAAGAGCATCTATAAGTGTTGAAATAAGTTTTTTTTAACTCTATCAACCAAGAATTCTATAACCAATGAAAAAATCTTTCTATCTTTCAAATATGAAGGCAGCATAAAGATCTTTCGAGAGAAGAAAGAAAAAGGTATGTGAATTCATTGCCATGAAAATGATTGTAGATGTGAATTAGGATCTACATAAAAGAAAATGGCAATGGTAAACACACCAGTAACCATAAAAGATTTGTTTACTAGTGTTTAATTTTTTTAAAAAAATTTGACTTACTAAACCAAACATTTGACTCATTAAACCAAAAAGCCTACCAGTGAATTGTGTCACATTATGGGTGCACCTATGACATATATGTACACCTATCTGTACAAACAGCCTATATAGAAATAGTAACACAAAGATTAGACAGGGAAAAGAATATTGCTATTTATATTACACATAAACGATATAATATTTAGACTATGCTGTTAGGTATATATTTTAAATCCTAGAGAAATCACATAAAAATAAAATGAAGAGGTATAGCTAATAAGTCAATAGAGGAGATAATATGCTAAAGGTAGTCAATAAAAATAAAGGCAAAAAAAAAAAGAGGAAGTAAGGACAAAGAACAGATGGACAAATAGGACTGTCAATTTAAAAATGGAGTAAGAACACCAGTTAAAAGGTAGAGATTTACAGATTGGATAAAAATGCAAGCTCCAACTAAATACTGCCTTTAAAAAATGCACTTTATTTTGGTTTTTTGGCACTGAAATAAAAGTAGTTTTATTTTATTTATTTTAATTTTTTAATGTTTATTCTTGAGGGAGAGAGTGAGAGACAGACAGAGAGACAGACAGAGCTTGAGTGGGGGAGGGGCAGAGAGAGAAAGGGAGACACAGAATCTGAAGACTCCAGGCTCTGAACTGTCAGCACAGAGCCCAAAGTGGGACTCGAACTCACAAACTGCGAGATCATGACCTGAGCTGAAGTCAGACGTTTAACTGATTGAGCCACCCAGTTGCCCAAAAGTAGCTTTATTTTTATTTTTTTTATTTTTTAATATAGTTTACTGTCAAGTTAGCTAACATACAGTGTATACAGTGTGCTCTTGGGTTTGGGGGTAGATTCCCATGATTCATCGCTTACATACAACACCCAGTGCTCATCCCAAAAAGTGCCCTCCTCAATGCCCATCATCCATTTTCCCCTCTCCCCTGCTTGCCCCATCAACCCTTAGTTTGTTTTCTGTATTTTCTGTATTTAAAAGTCATTTATGGGTTTGCCTCCCTCTCTGTTTGAAACTATTTTTTCCCCTTCCCTTCCCCATGGTCTTCTGTTAAGTTTCCCAAATTCCACATATGAGTGAAAACATATGATATCTGTCTTTCTCTGACTGACTTTTTCACTTATACCCTCCAGTTCTATCCACATTGTTGCAAATGGCAGGATTTCATTCTTTCTCATCTCCAAGTAGTATTCCATTGTATATATAAACCACACCTTCTTTATCCATTCATCAGTCAATGGACATTTGGGCTCTTTCCATACTTTGGCTATTGTTGAAAGTGCTGCTATGAATATTGGGGTACAAGTGCCCCTATGCATCAGCATTCCTGTATCCCTTGGGTGAATTCCTAGTAGTGCTATTGCTGGGTCGTAGCGTAGTTCTATTTAAAAAATGCACTTTAAGGGGCGCCTGGGTGGCGCAGTCGGTTAAGCGTCCGACTTCAGCCAGGTCACGTTCTCGCGGTCCGTGAGTTCGAGCCCCGCGTCAGGCTCTGGGCTGATGGCTCGGAGCCTGGAGCCTGTTTCCGATTCTGTGTCTCCCTCTCTCTCTGCCCCTCCCCCATTCATGCTCTGTCTCTCTCTGTCCCAAAAATAAATAAAAACGTTGGAAAAAAAAATAAATAAAAAATTAAAAAAATAAAAAATGCACTTTAAATATAAAAACATAGGTCAAAAGTAAAAGGATAGAAAAAGTCATGTCATGTAAACAACCCTAAGAGACTTATCCTAATATCAGAAAAAAACAGAGTGAAGGACAAACTATATTTCCAGGGCCAAAGGGGGTATTTTGTACTGACACATCAGAAAGATATAATAATATTAAATATGTATGGGTCCTGTAACAGAACTTAAAATTAAGCAAAACTAACTAGAACCAAAAGGAAAAATAGACATATTTACATTTATAATAGAAAACTTCAATATTCCACTCTCAAAAACTGGTAGAGGTAGATTGACAATCAATAATAATCAGAAGACGGGGCACCTAGGTGGCTCAGTCGGTTAAGTGACCTATTTCGGCTCAGGTCATGATCTTGCGGTCTGTGGGTTTAAGCCCTGCATCAGGCTCTGTACTGGCAGCTCAAAGCCTGGAGCCTGCTTCATATTCTGTCTCTGTCTCTGTCTCTGTCTGTCTCTGTCTGTCTGTCTCTCTCTCTCTCTGCCCCTCCCCCACTCATGTTCTCTCAAAAATAAATATTTTTTTAAAAACTAAAAAAAATATTATCACCCAATTTTCAATTAAATGACACTGAAAAAACGCAACACATAAAACATACATATTTTTTTTAAGTGTTCATGGAATACTCACCAAAAGCAATTATATACTGGGCTGCAAAGTAAGTCTCAATGAATTTAAAAGGACGAAAAGCATACAGAAAATGCTCTCTGGCCACACTATAGTATATTAGAAATTAATAACAAATATAAATCCAGAATATCCTCAATTTTTAGAAATTAAACAACACTCTTTTAAATAACCCATGGCTCAAAGAAAACACAAGAGAAAAATGATAATGTTTTAAACTGAATAACAATGGGAAAAGCATACAAAATTCATCGCTTGCAGATAAAAAAGCACTTGAAAATTTATAGCTTTATAAGCTTATGTTAGAAAATAATAAAGACTTGGGGCGCCTGGGTAGCTCAGTCGATTGAGCATCCGACTTCGGCTCAGGTCATGATCTCACGGCTCATGGGTTCGAGCCCCACATCAGGCTCTGTGCTGACAGCATAGAGCCTGGAGCCTGCTTCGGATTCTGTGTCTCCCTCTCTCTCTGCTCTTCCCCCACTCATGCTCTGTCTCTCTCTCTCTCTCCTTCAAAAATAAATTTAAAAAAAAGAAAATAATAAAGACTTAAAATTAGTGATGTAAGCTTATACTTGAAGAATCTAGAAAAAAGAAAAGTAAAGTAAAACCAAAGTGAAGAGAAAGAAGGAAATAATAAAGTTAGGAGCAGGAATCAAAAAAAGAACAAAGAATAGGCCCTTTAAAAAGAAAAATAAAATTAATAAATCTTTGTATGGAATAATGAAGGATAAAAGGAGACAGGCAAAAACAAAATTAACAATATGAGGAATGAAGGAAGTGACCTCACTACAGATCTTACAGACTTTACAAGGGAAATAAGTAAATATTATTAACAAACTTATGCCAATGATTTTTCCAACCTAGACAACAGATAATCTCTGAAAAACACAAATGAACAAAACAGACACAAGAAGGTATAGAAAATCAGAAGATCCCTCTCTCTATTAAAGAAATTAAATTTATAACAAATAAAACCCTTCCCATAGTCTCAGGCCAATGGCTGCAATGGCAACTTTGATCAAATATTTAAGGAAGAAATACTATTCTTATATAAGCTCTCAGAAAATGGAGGAGGAGGAAACAATTTTTTTGAACATGTTGTATGAGGCCAACATTCCCCTGACACTGAAATCGCACACAGACATTACAGGAAGATAAAACGGAACACCAACATCCTGCTGATCATAAGTATGACAATCCATAACAAAATATCAGCAAATAGAAGCAAGCAATACATAAAAAGTGTGATCAATCATGACCAAAGGCAAGGTTGGTTTAAAAGTCAATCCATCGAATCCATCATATTAAAGAAATATAAGAAATATATGATCATCTCAATAGATCCATTTGATCAATTCAACATCTAGTCATGATAAAAGCATTCAGAATTAAAGAAAATTTCTCAATGAAATAAAGGCCATATACAAAAACCTACAATTAACATATTAGTGGTGAAATAATGAATTCTTTTCTAAGATTAGGAACAAGGATATCTACTCTCAACACTTATATTCAACATTGTATTAGACATCAGTAAAGGAAGAAAATAAATAAGAAATAAAGATTTCAAAGGAAAAAATAAGACTGTGAGGTAGAATCCCTTAAGGAACTCAGCAAAAAGTACTACAACTAGTAAGTGAATTTAGCTAGTTCTTGCAGTTCAAGACCAAAATACAAAATTCCATTTTACTTCTAGATGCTAGAAAAAATATTAGAATATGGAAGTTTAAAATGCCATTTACAATTGAAATAAAAATATTTGTGAGAAAAATTTAAGAAATCTAAATGAATGGAGAAATATGATATTCATGGGTCAGAAGACTCAATAGTGTTAGATGTCAATTCTTTCCAAATTGATGTATAAACTCACTACAATCACAATCAAAAGCCCAACGGCCTTCATTGTGGAAATTAACAAGTTGATTCTTTCATTCTTTCATGTAATATGCAAAAGACCTAGAGAAGTGAAACAATTTTGAAAAGAAAGAACAAAGTTGAAGAACTAACACTACCTGATTTAGAGCCATTAAAAAGGGCACTGATAAATTTTACCTGATCAAAATTAAGAATTTCTGCTCCCTAAAAGATACTGTTAAGGGGATACAAAGATGAGCTACAGGCTGTGAGAAGATATTTGCAAATATGTAAGTGATGAATCACTAAATTGTACTCCTGAAACCAATATTACACTATATATTAACTAAATTGTAAGTAAAAAAATTGATACAAAACAAAAAACTAAAATACTTATAGCACTTGTAAACATAGCATAGTAGAGAGAAGTGGAATTAACTATGTTGTACACCTGAAACTAATGTAACTTTGTGGGTCAGCTATACTCAAATAAAAAAAATTAATAAAAAATATCACATACCTGGCAAGAGAGTTATATAACTAGAAAATATATTAAAAAACTCTCAAACGTCACTTATAAGCAAACAATCCAATAAAACGCGGGCAAAATATTTGGATACTTCACCCAAGAAGATACACAGATGACAAAGTAGAGCATGAAAATATGCCTAAATTCATTAGTCCCTAAGGAAATGCAAATTGAAACCACAATGAGATACCACTATACACCTACTAGAATGGCTAACATTACAAAGATTGACTCTATGAAGTGTGGAAGACAATGCGGGGAACTGGAATTCTGATACATTGCTGGTGGGATGTAAGATGGTCCTACCACTTTACGGAACAATTTGGCAGTTTCTTAAAATATCCCCCTATCATTTTACCCAGGAATCCCACTCCTAGGTATTTACCCTAGAGAAAAGAAAGCATATCTCCATAGAAAGAATTGTCCATAAAGGTTCACTGCTGCTTTATTTATAATTATCCCACACTTGTTATAATCCAAAAGTCCATCAACAGGTATCAAAGTATAGTAAATCCAGACAAAGGCACACTTCTCAATGAAAAGACTGAACTACTGATACCCACAGCAACACTGAGGATTTTAAAAATTTATACTTTAATTTAAATTTTTGAGCAAAAAACCCAGAAAAGAAACGTACAGTATGATTCTATATACATAAAATTATAGAATATGCAAACCAATTGTGTCAGAAAGCAGGTCAGGGAAAGGGAGAGGGTACAGAGGAACACAAGGAACCTTCTTGGCAGTGATAAATATTTTCATTCTCTTAATTAGTGATAGTTTCATGGGTGCCTAAGTATGTCAAAGCTTACCTAATTGTACACCTTCATAGGTACAATTTACTGTATGTCAATTATGCCCCAATAAAGTTGTTAAAATAGGTAAACTATTTCAATAAATATTTCTCAAAAAAAGATTTAAATGGCCAATAAGCACACAAATAAATGCCTAACATCCTCAGAAACTTGGGAAATAAAAATAAAACCATGATAAGCTACTACTGTACATGTGCTAGAGTGTCTAAAACAAAAAAGAGTAGCAAATGCAACTGTTGGCACTATTTGAAGAAACAGAAACTCTTACACATTGCTCATTAGAGTATAAAATGATGCAACCACTTTTGCTATTTCTTATAATATTAAACATAACTTAGCACTTAGTAGTTCTGCTCCTAGTATTTACCCAGGGGAAATCAAAGCTTGTATTTGCATAAAGTTTTGTAAAGGAGTAGCTTTATCAGTAATAGTCAGAAACTGGAAAAAAAACACAAATATCTATCATAAAGTCAATGAAGAAACACATTTTGGTACATCCACATGATGAAGTCCTGTACAGCAATAAAATGAAGGAACCACTGACACATGCAACAATATAGATGAATCACAAGAAGATTTTGCTGAGTGAAAGAAATCAGACACACACAAAAACATTCATAGAAATCCATTTATATGAAGTTCTCCAAGGATAAACTAACCCATAGTGATAGAAATTAAGTCCGTGTGTTCATATAAGATTGTGAACGTACTAACTCCCAATGAATTATTCACTTCAAAATGGTTGATTTTGTGTTATGTCAATTTTGCCTTGATTTTAAAAAAATCAGTGTGTATGACTGGGATAAGAAGTGTGGAAAGTCACTATAAATGGGCACAAAGTAATCGTTTGGAATGAGGGAAATGTTCTGTATCTTGATTGTGGTGGTGATTAAGGGGAGTATACATTGGTTAAATCTTCGTGAGTTAAACTCTTAAGTGGATGGATTTTATTGCATGTAAATTATGTCCCAATAAAATTGATTTAAAATGCATTTTCTCAGCTTTCAGGGCAGCTATGGGTGATTACGTTGTCTCTCTGGGACAGTGAGAGGTAAGCAGAAGTCAGTGGGTGAGGCTTCCAGAGTATCTTTTTTAACAAGAGACAGCTCAGTTGGAATGGTAGCTTTTGTATTTCCTCTTCTTCATGAAGAAGAGATATTTGAAGTCTACTTAATCTACGGTTTCCTATGCTCTCTGATTGCTGGTTGGGTTTAGCCAGTATGGATTCCTACTGGGACAGAAGAGGAAGCAAAGTTAATGAGGTCAGAGGATTTATACTCCTATGTTTTTTTCTACAAGGTCTTCAGTTACCTCTTAACAGAAGAAAATCTTGGCTTCATCTTAAAGTAGAGGACTTAATAGAACTTCTTTTCTGGTGTCAGTAACCTCATCTCCTTGATTCCAAGGGCCCAAGGTAGTAACATTTCAGTCTCTGGTTACTGGACTGTTCTGTGTTTACTGAGAAGGAATATATATACATAAAGTACACACCATGATGGGTTTTTTTTTTTCCACTCACATAACCACTTCCTAGATCAAGAAATAGAGGAGCACCTGGGTGGCTCAGTCAGTTAAGCATCTGACTCTTGGCTTAGGCTCAGGTCATGATTTCACAGTTTCATGAGTTCAAGCCCCTCATTGGGTGCTGTGCTGTCAGTGCAGAGCCTGCTTGGGATTCTCTCTCTCCCCCTCTCTGCCTCTCCCCAACTTGTGCTGTCTCTGTCTCTATCAAAAAAATAATTATTTATTTAAAAATTTTTTTAATTTAAGAAATAGAACTAGCACTCCAGAAGCCATGATGGACCACTACCCTAGTCATTATTCTTTCCTCCCAAAGGTAACTACCTTGACATCTGATATTCTGATTTTGAAATTTATATAAATAGAGAAATACAGTGTATTGTCTTTGTTATAATTATTTCTTTATACAAATATACCAAATTCACTTGGTTGTTGATAGACATTGAGTTGTTTCCAGCCTAGGATTACTATGGACAGTACAGCTATGAACATTCTTATATGTCTTTTGGTGAACATGTATATGCATTTCATGTATAAATGTATGCATTTATATACTTAAATGGAATAGCTTGATCATAGTCTATGTGTATCTTCAGCTTTAGTGGATTTGCTAAACAGTTTTTCTAAGTGGTTGTAATAATTTACACTCTGACCAGCAATATATAAAATTTCCAGTTCCACTATGTTCATAACAACTCAACGTATTTTTAGTCCTTTTAATTTTAGCCATTCTGGTCAGTATGTCGTGGTATTCTATTTTGGTTTTAATGTGCATTTCTCTGATGGCTATAGAATTGAGTACATTCTCATGCTTATTGGACATTTAAATATTTCATGTGCTTTTGGTCATTGACAAATTATCTTTTTTGAAGTGCTTGTTCAAGTCCCTTGCCCCCCCCCCTTTTTTTATTGAGTTGTTAGGGTTTTCTTATTTGTTTGTATGAGTTCTTCATAATTTGGTTTGAGTCCATTGTTAACTACCTGCTTTGCTAACCTAGTTTTTTCCCTATCCTGCGGTGTGCCTTGTCAGTGTCTTAATGTTTCTTTGATGACAAATATTAACGTTAATTTAGTTCAATTTTTCCATATTTTCTTTCATGGTTATAACTTTTTGTGTTCTGTTTAAAAACTTTTTACCTACCCAAAGTCATGAATATTATCTTCCAAGAAATTTAGTGTTTTATTTTAAATATTTAGAATAATATTTCACCTATAATTGTTTTAGGTATATGGGCTAGGGGATACAATTCTTTTTTTTTTTTTCCTCTGCAAAAAAGATAGCAAATTTCTTCATTGTAATTTATTAAAAAGACCACTTTTTCTCCACTGCTCTGCAATCACTTTTTGAGAAACTGTAAGTCCATATACATATGGGTTTGTTTCTGGACTCTAAAATATTCCATTGATCTATTTGTTTATCCTTGTGCCAAATACCCAATGTCTTAATTACCATACCTATATAAGAAATCTCAGTAAGTGGTAAATTCCTCCAATATACCTCCATATGCATTGACTATTTGTCGCCTTTTGCATTTGCAGATGAGTTTAACTTTCCAATTTCTGCAAAAACAATTCTCTAGAATTTTGATTAGAGTTGCATTTCTCTATAGATTAACTTGGGAAAGAAGAGACAATTTTACCATGCTGCATCTTTTAAGTCTGTGGACATATATCTCTCTATTTAAGTCTTCTTCTCTTATAATTGGTAAAGTTTTAAAAGTTACTTTTTGGGTTAATGCTTTGACATTCTTTCCTTAGATTTATTCCTAAATATTGGATGTTTTTATTGCTATTAAAAATGGTACAAGCTAAAAAAAATGTCATCCTAAATGTTTGTTCCTATTATGTGGAAATCCAACTTAATTTTTACATGTTAACTAGGTATGTAAAAACCTTGCAAAATAACTATTCTAATAGTTTGTCTGTATATACATATTTTCTAATTACACAATCATGTCATCTGCTAATAAGGACAGTTCATGTCTAATTTCCAATCTGCATTTTTTATATTTCTTTCTCTTGTTTTACTTTACTGGCTAGAAACCCTAGTAAAACATTGAATGGAAGTTGTGATGGGGGCAGCTTTGTATTATTCCAAACTCCAAGAAAATGTCTGCCATTTCACCATTAAATATTCTATTTGGGAGAAGGTTTTTGTTGCTGTCCTTAATCAGGTTAAACTTCCTTTCTACAGGTTGCTGCTGAGAGGTTTCAGCACACATATTTGTAGTACAGATTTATAAAATCCAGTCTAGGGGCCATTGATTTTAGGGGTTTCCAATCCACTTACACTTAATGATACTGATTGACCATATGATAATTTGCATTCTACTTGTTTCTCTGGTTTTGTCTCTTATTCTCCTTTTTTTTTTGGTCTTCTTTTGAATCAAACATGCATTTTTTAACTCTAAAATTTCTCCTCTATTCACTTGTTACATATACATTATTCTACCCTTTAAAAATAATGGTTACATGAGTGATTACAATGTATATCTGTAAATTAGAGGAGCATAACTTTCATGAGCAGTTTCATTATTTCCTCTAAAAGCTAAGACCTTCAATATTTTTTAATTCCCTTACTCTCTCACCCTCTCTCTCCTGCCTTTTAATTTTTCTTGCATTTTAAACTAAATGATGTCATAATTTAAAAAAAAATTTCATGAATATTCAACACTTTTCATTGTTGTTCACTTGTTGTATTGGGGCGCCTGGGTGGCTCCGTCGGTTAAGCGTCCAACTCTTGATTTTGTCCCAGGTCATGATCTCAAAACGTATGAGTTCAATTCCCACATTGGGCTTTGCATTGACAGCACAGATCCTACTTGGGATTCTAGCTCTCCCTTTGTCTCTGCCCCTCTCCTGATCTCTCTTGCTCTCTCTCTTTCTCTCTCTCAAAGATAAAGAAATAAACTTTTAAAAATGTATTTATTTTGCCTCTATATTTGAAGGAGAGTTTTAGGATATTCTAGAGTGGCAGTTGTTTTGTTTCAGCATTTTAAAACTGTCACTCCATGATTTGCTGGGGTCCCCTAATTTCTGCTGAAAACTCAGCTGTGCGATTTTGGCTCTTTAATGGTAGTGAATGTGCTGGTTTTTAAGATTTTCTTTGTCTTCGGTTTTTAGTAGTACTACTGTGGTATACCTAATTATAAGTTTCTCTTTATTCACCTTGCTTAGAGTTAATGGCACTTCTGGAAACTGTATCCCCCAATGACTTTCATCAATGTATAAAATTTCAGCCAGTGTCTTCTCAAAGTTGGGTTTGGCTCATTACCTCTCTCCCTTCTACTTTTTGGATTCCAGTTACAATTGTTAGACCTATATACTATGTCTCATGTGTCTTTTAGGCTATCTTCTTATTTTTACACTTTTTTACTTCATTGTTTTTGTCTGGATTTTTTTTATCGACATGCCATTCTGTCAAGAATTTTCACTACTGCTTTAATATAGCAGCTCTTAACTGTATTGATTGAGTTCTTAATTTGCATTATTATATGCTTTTATTGTCTTAGCCTAAGATTTCCATCTGTTGCTGTTACATGGCCTCAGAACTTACCTTCCTTTTCCCCTTCCCCATCTACCTACTCACCTGCCTCCACCAAACCATCCTTCTTATTTATTATTCTTGTAACATCTGTGCCTTTTCTCCCAAGAAGTATGAGCTTAGCTAGACTCTACAGAGATCTACTGTCCCTAGATGCTTTGGCTTGTCTGTGTTCCCTTAGAAAAGAGCTCCTTATGTTGCCTGGTTGGAGTAATTAGATCTGATTGGCACATCAGATACCTCCCTGCCTGGCTTGTGGGGAACATCACTGATTCAGAAGCCTGCTGGCTTAAAAGTGAGAAGATCACAATTGATGTCAGAGAGCCCACAATGCAGGACTTTGTCCTTGCTCCAACAGCAAAGCAATTACTCATGTAGATGACTTGGGTGGATGAATTCTGGTCAAGAGAGTACTACCCTACATCACAATGCTGGACCCTGCCCAAATTCCCATTACACACATTCCAAAAGGAGTCATCACCTGGTATTTCCTGACGATGAAGGGCTAGAGGTAAGAAGATGGTGGAGAGGGCTTGGATTATCTATGTAGTAATGCCACAGGGCACTGTTTTTGCCTTTAAGACCAGCTGCTCCAATTCCCTTTGCTGGTTGTTCACTTGCACGGCCTATAAATATTGGAAAACTCCCAGAGCTTGGTCCTTGGCCTTCTCCTATTTTCAATCTCTACTTTTTTTCTTAATGATCACCTAAGCCTATGGTTTTAAATCCCACCTCTTGCTTTAACGCTGGCCTCTTCCCAATCCCAGGTGCAGATATTTAATGGTCTATTTGCTGTCACTTCATGGATGTATAACACATAACTCAAAGTTAATCTGCTTCAGTCAGAATTGTGAAATTCCCATATCGATGTCCCCCTGAACAACTATTCTAACATAGCAACCCAACAGTTACTGACACATCCTTCCGTCCTTATTTTATCAATAAGTGTATGATATTTACTTAGTGTTTATATTCAGTTTCCTCACATTAGAACACAAGTTCCATTAGAACAGTGGTTTGCCTATATTATATTACTTCCTACTCAGAACTTGGTACAGAACATGGTAACAGAAACTGAGTGCTATGTGTGGTGTGAATGTGAGAAGATATCCATAGCTGGACTGTGTCTCACTTTGTTGAGATGAGGTCTGGCCAGCATGGAGTTGGGAGGACTGTGCGTGGTTTGAGATATAAAGTTTCATCCTCATTCTTTGTTATATGTAAGCCTATGTCTCAAGACAACCATTCAGTATAGGGATGCCACTCATAACCCTCTTATTGGCACCACACACATTTAAAAAATCCATTAGCAATCCTATCAACTTTATCTCCAAAATAATTTACCCTAAATCCAACCTTACTCTCCATTACCTCTGCTGTCTCTTCCTCCAACCTCATTCCTCTCTTTCCAGTCCCCTGTGATAGCATCCCTGCATTCTCCAAGAGTAGCCAAAGTGAGATTTGAGGGGGGGGGGGAAGCAATATTATGTCCCTGACCTGCTTTAAACCACCCAAGGTCTCATATTACACACAAATAAAACCAACCTTCTTATAACTTTTGAGGACTTGAAGGGTCTCATCCCTGACTTCCTTTATGACTGTGGGTCCCACCACTGTCTCCCTTGCTCACTAAGCTCTGGCCACACTGCCCTGCTTTCTTTTATGTTAACATAGTAAGCTCATTGCTTCTTAAAGTCCCTTTTACTTGTTATTCCCCTGTCTGGAGGAGTCTTCCTTGATGTTTGATGCTAATGACCTCATATCCTCTAAGTCTTAGGCTTTCCTAGCCACACTATCTATGACCAATCAATATTTTACTATTGCATTCTTATATCACATTGCCTTATATTGTTTTCCTCACAGTTATTATAACTAGATGAAGTTACTTTTTTCTTTTGATTGTAGTTTTCACTATCATTTTCCCAGCATATAATACAATACATGACACATTGTAAGTCCCCATTACTTATTTATGGGATATATAAGAGAATGAGTAAATTGAAGACAGATAATCTCTCATACTACGTTGTTCAGTCATTTCTTTGGGAAGAGTCCTTATTTATTCTTTTTTTACTTAAAAGGAAATGGAGGGAGTAAAGTTTAAAATCTGTAATTTTTCCCCTTGCCTATACTCTCTCTCTTCTTATAGAATTATCAGCAACTTCTTGTCATAAAAATGACATAACATATTTTGATCTCTTACTGGTGCCAGAAAATGTGCTGGATTATCCCATTTATTTATTACACTGACCCTCTGCATTAGATCCTATCATAATCCATACTTAATAAATCTGAAGTTTGGAGGCTTTCATTATTTTCTCAGAGTCACAAAACTAACCAACATTCCATCTTGCTTTCTCAAGTGAACTTCAAGAACCAAGAAACCAGGTAGGATAAGGAATTTTGCATCACTGTTAGGTTTTTCCTCCAACACTCTTTCTGCTTATCAGTGATGGTAGGGGAGGAGGAGAAGAGAGGGAGAAAAAGAGGGAGGGAGGGAGGGAAGGAGAGAGGGAGAGAAGGAAGATATGTGTGCAAGCGAGCAATGCACATCATGATGACTGGATAAAACTTTGGTAGCAAGCTCTGAACTCAGCTAATTTAACATCATCCCCAGAAGGAAGGACAAACCAAAGTCAGATCACTGCTGGTGAATCTCTTCCTCTTGTGTTAGAACAGCTCTCTAGTTAGTGGATTTTCAAGGCTTTGAGTTCAGGAACAACAGAAAGGCTGACTTCGCTTGACCAATTAATCTTGAGGCTTAACTTGACCAATTCATTCTGTTATCCCAGAAACAAAATTACAGGAGAAACAGAAACTCATTTACATACCACCAAGAAGTGTACAGTTTGAAACAGGAGAGACTAATAAATGAGAAACTAGTCAAGAAACTAGTCAAGAAAAATCATAGGAAGAGACAGAAGTCTCCACAGACCAAGAGACTGTCTCTATGAAACCTCAAATATCTTGGTGAAACTAAAGGAAAAAGAAAGTTTAGATGCCTAGATAATTGGCTAAAATTTTGATTTTTTTCTGGTTATTTGGCATTATGAAGTTATAATCACATTGAAGCACTTTGTGAAGCATTTTAATAATTGTTGCTTCTGTTCAACAAATTTTCTTAGAATTTTACTTTCTTATATTAATATCTTGAAGTATAAAAGTTGGTTGTTTTTACATATTTGGAAGATCAACTTCAACCTTAAAATTCATTAAATACAATCCTATCATTGGGAAAGCTATCTTCTGGATCATAACAATTCAGCAATGACTTACTCTTTGTCTAGATCAGTCAGGGGTAGATGCATTGGAGGGTAAACATTAAAAAGAATATTAGCAAATATTATTTGGCACTTCAAAGATGCAAGGAAACACTTTCTATGAATTAGCTCATTTAATTCCACACCAACTCTATGGGGGAGGTACAATGATGAGCCCAGTTTTACAGAGGGGTAAACTATGCATCAGAGGGGTTAAGTGACTTTGCTCAAGTTAGCACGAGAAAGACTCAGGTGATCCCAAGCAGTCTAACCCGAGAATCCAAACATGCCAACAAGCAACTTCTCAGGGAACCTACAGTTTGTCTGGAAAAAAATATACATGTGTGCATGAAACCGTTAAATCACAACAAAAGGGCATGTGGGATCAATAGTGTGAATGAATCTACACCACAGGTTCACTTAGATAACACCGCACTGTTAAAAGCAGACCAAACTCAAGACAGAGGGACTCCTGACCTCATGATCCAAGGGAAACTGAGCTCTATGTGAGATAACTGTAGGTAAAAAATAAGTAGGATGGGAACCTATCCTTGAACCTGGAGATTACATATCTAGCTTCCGATTCTCTGCTACATAACTCTGAAATTTCCTTGTGTAACAGATGCCTTTGTCGTTTTCCCTAAAAGAATAGTTTTGCTCACAACAATCTAGTTTGTCTTACAAACAAGCAGCTGGTAAATTGAGGGTGTGATATTGCATGCTGCAAAGAGGGATCAAGATTGGCAAATTCTTATTCCTATCTACCCTATGATTCTGGTGCCACTTGGAATTTTATTTCCAGTTCCTCAGGATGGGTTTTTGGTACCAAATGAGATGGTGTGTGTGCACATGCATGCACATGTGTGTGGAGGGTGAGAGAGGACTGTTGTGTGCCATGGGGAAATGCACACATGTGATATCTGTGGAAGAGTTCTACAAACCACCAGTACCCCAAGAATGGTGTGAGGAGGAATGAGTCAGGCCGGGAATAGCATTTCCTGACTGCCCACTCACAGGCTCATTGCCAGAAGGTTTTATTTTATTCTCTAGGTTCTAATCTTCAGATTTATATGAAAAGATGATACTGCTGAAGCTGGTGAGGAGATGGTTTTTTATAAAAATTGGAATGATTAATTACTAGATTCCCATCCCCTGAGGTCAGGGACCATTTCTGTTTTATCCACCACTGCAGACCAGCAGCTAATACGCTACCTGGCATCAAGTGAGGACCTAAATATATTTGTTAAATGAATAAATGAATAATAAATGAATGCAATATTTCTTATTTACTGGATCAGCTCCTCCCAGTGAATTGCTCTCCTGGGTCACTGAGAAGCTGGCAACCCAGGTTGCATTAAAAACATGGGATGTTTTTATAACTCTTTGACCCATTAGCAACATACTCCCCAGTATTTTTTTAGGGCTGTGGAGATATATAATCCAGTCAACAAGTATTTATTGAGCTATAGTATTTGAACACTGTTGGGGGAACTGAGGGCAGTGCGTTGACCAAGACAAAGAAGTCCTTCTCATAGAACTTTTGTTCTTGTAGGTTAAGCAACATGACAAATAAAGACAATGACTAGTGGTGATGAGTGCTATGAAAAGGGAGGGAAAAAAGAAAAAGAGTGATAAAGGAGCACTATTTACATAGTTTAGTCCCTACCATCTCCCCTGAGGAGAGCACTATCCTGGGCCTAGATTCAATCTGGTGAAGATTTTGTGAGGCCTTCCTCTTTGAAGTTACACTGAAAACTTCAAGGATTTCAGTGGTACCCAAAACATGAAGATTTGGGAAATTATTTTGCATTTGGTTGTTGAGAAATCAATTCATGCGTGCCAGAGGGGATACAAGGATGGAAAGGATGATCAAGAAAGGAAAGTTCTTTTCTTTGCCAGGGGCAAAACAGTGGAGGGATTAGAATAGCCAACATGCTTGGAACACTTACTATGGCCTGGTTAGCACTTAAATTTATCACCAAAAGATTCCCATGACGTAGGCACTATTCTTATCCCACTTCTGGCAAGTGAAGCACAGAAAGACTAAGTAAGGTGGCAGAAGTCACGCAGCTAATATACGGGAAATCCAGTATTCCATAAAGGCAATCTGACTGCAGGCAGGACTCAATCATCAGATTACCCCCTTACGGATGTAAGTAAGCTGTCTCTAGGATCTAATTTTTTAGCTGCGAATATACACTGCTTCTTTGGAAAGTATAATGAATTATAGGGCTTAAATATCTGAAAGAATTTTTTTTTAACTAAGCTATAAAAACTACCCCCAAAACATACAATAGTTCACCAAGACCTTCCCATTCATTGAGTATACCAAATTTATTCCAGTCTCCAGGACTTTGCGCTTGTAGGGCCTTCTGCCTAGAATGCTCTTTCCTGGGCTTTTCACATGGCTGGCTCTTTCTCATTAGTCACGACTCAGCTTCGGAAAGGGCTCCCTGTCCACCTTACACCTGGGAATCTGCCATTCCCCAGTCACTCGCTATGCTATTTATCCTATTTTTATTTTCTTCCCTCCCCTGATGACTATTTAAAAGGTCCTAGGTTGTTTTTTTTTTATGTTTTATTTATTTTTGAGAGAGCATAAGTGGGATGGGGCAGAGAGAAGGGGACAGAGGATCTGGAGCAGGCTCTGTGCTGACAGCAGAGAGCCCAATGTGGGGCTTAAACTCACCAACTGTGAGATCATGACCTGAACCAAAGTTGGACGCTCAACTGACTAAGCCACCCAGGTGCCCCAAGGTCCTAGTTTTTGATGTCCACTTGTGGTTGTCTAGTTCCCCTCTTAGAAGGCAAGCACCCTGAGGTCAGGGTCAGTGGCTGCTTTGTGTCCTGAAATTTCTCTAGAGCCTGATCTCTGCCTGGAACCTCACAGAGGCTTTAAAACCATTTGAATGAATTCATGCTGTCCCGAGGGTCTGCAGACTCAGCTCCCAGAGGCCTTTACTTCTGCAGAGAACCCTGCTACTGGCAGCATCTGCCCACCATTCTGTGCAGAATCAGAGCACCAGATGGGAAAGAAGAGATCAGCACAGGAGGCCTGGTGAATACTTGCCAAGAAGCACCCAGAATGAGCTGTGAACGCTGGCTGGGAGGGCTGCCAAGGAGACCAGGGATGAAGCCTAAGTACCGGAAGACCAATTTGGAAGGTGTTTCTGCAGTTAGGTATATGCAAGGTCTTTATTTAAATTTTATCTGAATCTCCTTGTTTAGATCTAGTCTTACTTTGGTTGCCACCCTACTGTTGATCTACTGCTTATAATGATTTGTTACCTGTCTGCCCACAGCAGAATATAAGGCCCATGGCAGCAAGGATCTAGCTGTACTTTATACGAGTGGATACTGTCCAGAATTATTCCATGTAGTAGGCACCCAAGAAAGATTTAATACATGGACCAAGAAATGAGCCAACACTGTTGTGTCTGCAGACAAAGGTAGTGGAGAGAACAGAATGGAGCAAATGTTTACTGAGTCCCTGCTAAGCCCCAGGCACTGTTCCAGCTGCCTGGAACATACCTCTTATTTGTTTACCCTGTTCAGTTGCAAGCTTTGAGAGCCTAACTTTTAAGAAGATAAAATATACAGAGCAGAAGATACCTTTTTTCCTACCACATTATAAAATCAGGTCTTGCTGGGGAAGTGGTTCTTTAAATGAAGGTTGGGTATCCTCGGAAACCTCAAACTTCAATCAATCTACTGAGGTCTATGCTACGACCTGACAGTGCTGTGTCCAATAAATAACTTTGTATGATGCCCGGAGCATATCTGAGGATCAATAGAGAATTATAACTAAAGCCTCCATCACTGCTTCACCTACAGGATCATTCCATTTATCATCTCAGGTTGAATTTATCTGAATCAGAGCCAAAAATACAATTTCCAAACAGAAGAACACAAATGAGTGCAAATTAAGTGAATTTGGACGAGGTTGTCCCCAGCATATACAGCAAGCTCAGCCCGGGTCGCTTAGATGGGAAAGAAAAAAATGCAAGTTGGCACAGTGGCATGTTTTAGATGTAGCAGGAATCATAAAAGAATCCATTCCGGCAACATATGACCACCCCGAATCCCCAGCCCTCAGCTCTAGATAGTCAAGGTCAGTCTATTGCTTAGTGCTGTTTAGAAGGCACAACATGGGGAAGCACATATTATATACGCTGGTCCCAAATTACCTTCGGTTGGCTACCCAATGTGGTGAAGATGGTACTTATGAGAACATTCTTGAAGGCTTAATACCTGATCATCGTCTTTCCCGCCGATTCTGTGTATAAGTGAGGCCAATTTCAAAGAAAAATGAGCTTCCTTTAAAAAGTGTAAAATAATAGCACCATTACACATACCTCACTCAGCCATTTAAAAGTACCTCAATGAAGCTGGTTTTCTCCTGCGGGCTTCTCAGTACACATGCTCACAGTATAAGAAGGCATAGACTCTTTACAGTTTATCCTTGAGGGGTTTTTCCCTCCTTTTACACAGTCTGTAGTCAGGTCAGCACATTATTCTAAGATATTCACAGGACTGTTAGGAACAGTGAAACCACTTTCAAAAGGGTACAGAGGCCAAAACACCACAGTGAAGCCACAGGCTGGGTTTCAGTGCCAGCTCTTAAATACTAATTAGCTGTGTGCTTTTGGGCGGTTCACTTAATCTCTCTGCAAGATAGTGGGTGGGGATGTGACCAGAACCTTGCAACTCTTCCAGCTCTGGCTCTCTGGTTTGATGCCAACTGCCAGGACCAATGGGGTGCCCTCCCCCACTCACAGATTGCAGCAGCCATTCAGTAAACGGCTCTGTGCAGAGGCAAGGGAGGATATTAATGCTGTCCTTTTGCTTCTGAGGTTACTCTAAGACCCCTCCTTAAGCAAGTGTGCAGCCACTCAACCTCCAACGGAGAGATCAGGGTGATTAGGAACCGTTGCACTGAGCCCTGCCGCTTGCCTCCACCAGCATCACACTCTAAATGCTAAGTCTGGAGTTCTCACATCTTGGGCCAGACATGGAGGGAGGAAGGCAACCATGCAAAATTCAGGGGTATTGCGTATGTATATTTCTTACTTTCTCTTACCCTAGGACAGTGTTTCTCGACGAACTGCACTCGGGTTCCATCCTCAACAGGCACTGGAGGGCTTCTTGAAAATGGAGGTCCTGGGGTTCACTCAGGATGTACTGATTCAAAATTTTAGGAGGAGCATGTGAGCCCCCCGAATCTGCATCTTAAACCAAGCACTGCAGATGATCTTTATGCGTATGCTAGTGCTTGGGAACTAGTGTCCTTCTAAAGAGGTAAAACTCTTGTGGGTCACTGAGCCTACCTGCTGCCTCTACTAACCACTATTATGTACCATTTATTCAACAACGATGTGTCACCAACTATTACATGGCAGGCATGATGCTGAGCAAAAGCTCAAAGCACCTGGTCTCCTGGAGGTTAAGGTCTACTGATGGGAAACTGATGATGAACACAGGCAAATAGATAATGGGTGAGGCAGTGAGGCAATCTGTGAAGTAAAATAAAAGGGGAGCGCTAGGGCAGTGTAGATCAGGTAGGCAGGAAGTCCTATATGAAGAGCGGTATTTGGTGGGGTTCCATCGTGTAATGGTTAGTACTCTGGACTCTGAAGAGTGGTATCTGTGCAAGACTTACACAAGTGAAGGTAAGAACAACATGGTTGGGAGAAGAACATTCTAGACAGAGGGAACAAGTATGAGGTCCTGGAGAGGGAATGTGCTTGGGATGTTTGAGAAACAGCAAGGAGGCCAGTGTAGCCAGTGTGGGCTGAATGAAGAGGGCGGTTACAGGAGATCATCAGGATGCAGATTTCCTAGGCCTTGGAGGCCACAAAAAGACTGTAGATTTTACTGCATAAAACGGGAAGAGGGACATGACATGATCTAAAAGGTCACTATCTTGTAGCTTGTTTAGTTTATTTCTAGGCTGCCAAATAATCTCAAGTCTGGATTGGGGGGAATGAAGCAATGGTTCATTGTCATTTATATTACAGTTATATTTTCATTCCAGTCTATTGTCCTATGCTTATGCTGTGACTTCTGGCTGACTTCCTGAGGGCATCATAAAGTAGGTGCTTCGACTGAGAATTCGGGCAAAGAGTAAGGAAGCTTTGCTAGGGGAGGCTGGCCCAGAAGGTCTTCGTTCATTTACTCACACATTTATTTCTTCTATCAGCCTTTAATGAGAAGGCAATATGTGTAAGGCACTTTGCAGCTGCTTGACATGCATTATTTTAGGTATTCCCACAGCAGCCCTGAGGCATGGTTCACGATAGACATCTCATGGATGAAGAAGTGGAGGCTTGGTCAGAAGCAGGTGGCCATGGGCAGTGTTGGAACTTGGACTCAAAGGCAAGACACTACCAGCAAAGCTTGTGTTTTCCCCTCCATCGTGGGTGGAAGAACAAAGCTCTGGGGCCAGCCTACCTGGGTTCAGGTCCTACCTCTGCTGCTTGCTGACCATGTGACTTTGGGCAGGTGACTTATGTTTCTGGGCCTCAGTGTCTGTCTCTGTAAAATGGGGATAATACAAGTTTCCTCTTCATCAGAATGTTGTTAGAACTAAATGAGCTACTACCTTAAAACACTTAGAACAGGATGTGGCACCTAAAGTCTCCTTTTGACCACGACTCTAGATAAAGTCACAGGAGGCTACTTGAAGGAACTTGGAATCTGAAGCCTGCACAGGGTGTGAAAATCATTGTCCTAATGCAGAAAAGTCATGAGGAAAAGGCCTCAGATTTATGATTTGAGAAGAAATAGATTTCAATTATTCTAAGAAACAGACTCCAGCTCAACTAACAGATCTAGAGATAGCCGGAAGTGTCCTGAAGTAGAAGGGCCAGCTTTGGCAGGGGGTGAGTTCTCCAATGCTCTCTTGTCAGGAATACTGGGCTTCAGAGACCCTGGAAAGGGCTGGGCTACTGGTTTCAGGGACCTGCTCCCAAACCGAAATTCTGATTCTATCTAATGGGATGGATATGGGTGGCCCGAGGACCGGGTCTGACTTTGTTTTCCTTATTCAGTGTCTTTTTTCTTTTTTCTTTTTTTTCTTTTTGTTTAACTAGACTGTGTTGGCTTTAGGCAGGGCTCAAACACACAGTTTCATGATAGCCAATTATCATGCCTTTTTTGGTTAATATGCTACTGCTGGGCTCCTGAAGGATTTTACACTTGGGGCTTCTACCCACATGCTTAGATATTCTATCATCTTGGTTGAAAAAAGTGAATTAATAATTAAGGTAGAACATGGCTTTCTAGCCTTTGCTCATGAGACTGACTTTTGGTCAACTCTCCCCTGAGAGGGTCACCTTTCTGTTTATATATGAGTGTACACAGCTGAGAATATGTACCATTCTATCTAGAGGCTTTGATGGAGCAGCTATTTTGTGCTGAATAAATATGATATAAAAACATCTTTAATGGCTTTGTCCTAACACAGCCTTTCTTTTCCTTCTAAATATCATGCTTTCCAAGTGCTGTATCTGGAAAAGCACACTACTCTATTTTTCAATGCCTTGAAGGTTTACTGCCTCTTCAAAACAGAGCATTGTGTGTTCCTGCCATTGCTCATGGAGAAGAAGAATTTTTTGTCTGGATGTCAAGAAAATGAACAGGTTTCTGCACTCTATTCAGACTTGAGGACTTTGGGGCATACAGAGTGCCATCTACACGTCTAGCAAAATGCAATGATAGAAACTGCCTTCAGCAGCCCACTCCTTAAAATGTATCCACCCATCTCGTAGCCCTTCTAGTCTCACAGCAGTCAGGAGAATATCCTCATGTTGCAAGTTTGGGCTGAAATTTTCCCCAAAATTTGTACCCTTCAGTAATTTCCAGTTGCTCTTTGGATTAAGTCTATAACTGACACCACAGAGGCGTGCAGGACCTACCACTTGACAGCTTCATTCTCTACTGTTCTCTTGCTGGGTCTCTCTCCGGTCTCATCAGCCATCCTTCAGAACCTCACATTCACCATAACCCTCTGGTAACAGGGCCTCGCAAACATGCTCTCCTTTGCCTGGAAGATTCCCTCTCATTTTGCCTGGGCAAGTCTTACTTATCCTTCAGATCTCAGCTCAAGGGACACTTCTCCAGGGATGATGTCCTCCTCTTCCTGGGCATTACGCAACACTATTAGACCTTGTCTTCATATGCCCTCACCACTAGAGCATTTGTCACTGTTTATAGTAACTTGATTAATTAGTCTTGCATCTAGGCGGAAACCAAATGTACGTTCACCACCGGTGAACCCATTGTCTAGCCAATATCTGACATGGAATACAGATGTTCTTTAGGCATTTGTTTGTAATTTTTGAATAAATCATTTCTCTTGCAAAGAGATTCACTGACTCCTCAGTTTGCTCCTAAAATTTCCAGGTAAGTGACATTCCCATGTATCAACAATAGGATCCAGAGCAGCCTTTCATGCATATCTTTGAAATCACCCATTTATTTGCCTCCTGTTTGCTTTTCCTGCTAACTGTGCTTTTGCAGATACTTGGGAAGATAAAGGCTTTGGCCATCTCGGCCCATCTTTTCTCCCAGCTCCATCTGCCAGGGAAGAAACAGTGACTCAGAAAACTAATGGGCCAGTCTAACGATGGTGATGATTTCACTGCTGGTGATTTTTCTATTAGATTTATAAAATTGAGTCAAAATGAAGGAATTGCCTTGGGGCACAAGTACCAAAAGCAAACAATGAATTCAGAAACACAAATCAGAACGGCACTAACCAGTGTGTGTTAAAAGCAAGCAGCAAAAGTGATAAAGGTTGAAAGAATTAAAAAATGTGAGACTGAACTTTTTTTTGTTGTTGTTGTTGGGAACATGATGGTCTATGAGAAACCCAGGATGTGCCATCAGACTACACAGTGTTACCACTAGAATGACCTGGACAAAAGTACTGTCACAGTAAGTACAGGGGCCATCTATTAAGTGACTATTAGGTATATTTCACTCAACATCTTTTATCCTTACAATAAACTCAAAAAGGAAACATGATTACTTACATTTTACTATTGACAAAACACTCAGAGGATAAATATCTTTAATCATATTTGGAACTCTGGTGTAACCGATTCCAAAGCCAAAGTCTTTTCCAACTAGACAGTTCACCTTACAAGTCCTCTCCCAGGTCTTCACCTGTAAAATGTGACTACTGCCATGCACCATCCTTGTGATAATTATCTCCATGTGATAATAATGCATGGAGAGTGCCTCACTCCCAGTTGGCTTTTATCAAACATTACTTTCTATCTTCCACATTTTTTTGTATGATTATTTTGTTTTTGAAGGAGAGAGAGAGAGAGAGAGAGAGAGAGAGATCATGAGAGGGGGAGGGGCAAAGAGGGAGACACAGAATCCACAGCAGGTTCCAGGCTCTGAGCTGTCAGCACAGAGCCCAACACGGGGCTTGAACTCACCAGAGGATCATGGCCTGAGCCGAAGTCGGATGCTTAACCAACTGAGCCACCCAGGCGCCCCTACCCTCCACATTTCTTATCAGCTGCTAAATTCTTTATGGATTTTATTAGGAACTCCTAAAACTCAGTTACCACTCCCTACTTCTGGTTTAATGTGGGAACCTCAAGAGGGGGACATGCTTCACAAAGCTCTATCACTTAATCTCACACCAACACTGCCAGGTTTTATTATATTCCCACTTGACTCCGAGGCACAGCAGGATTAGACAATTCATCAAGGGACATCAATGTCACAAAAGGAACAGAATGTAGGCGTCTCTGGGCCACTGGCCTAGGATTCTTTCCATCGCCACATTTCATCGAAGTACTCAGGACAAGGGTGTTTTCTGAGACCTCCACTAATATGGATCATATTTATAATAACAACAGCTCTTATTGAGTTCTTAATATGCACTGTGTACCACACTATATACTTTGCATGAATTATCATGTTTACTCACCAAAGCAACTGTTCAATGATATGTGCATAATTTTTATTCCCCTTTATGTAGATGACAAAAGTAAAGGGCAAGAAACTGAATGACTGTCTCTATATTAGGTAGATGTTCTAGCTGGTACCTGAAAATAAAATCTTGAAGCAAATTCATAGCTACCATGAAGCAGACAAATGCTCAGTAGAGGTCCATTGAAAGCATAAGCAAATAACACTGACCTTGAATCTTTCTAGCACAGCCACCTATCTGCCAGACATCAGACATCTTGACCAAAAGCAACCTCTTCTCAACTGCAGATCTTACTCTATCATTTCAAAGGGATCTACAATGGATCAATCTGTTTCTCCCAGAGCTCTTCCCTTTGACTACATTCCTTAACCCTGAGCATCGTTTATCACAGACTCAGGTACTCAGCTCTGACTATTCAAGATTCACCTGGGGAGCTCTGAAAAATAGGATTCCCAGGGCTGCCTTCCAGGAAGTCTGATTCAATAGGTAGACATGGTGGAGACATCCCTGTTCATTTGCCACAGCTGATCCTCAGGCACAGTCAGGGTTAAAATCTACTGGTAGAGTTGTGCGTGTATGCCTTTCTCTCCCCTGCCATACTGCGATCTCTTCAAATAAGGATGAGTCCTTTACATCTTTTAAGTTCCCATGTGCTGAGAACAATGCTTAAAATATGGTATTTATGCTTCGTATTACAAAATGCAGTGTATTATGAGGCAGATAAGACCTTGGGCTCTAGAGTCAAACTGTCTGGGTGCAAACTCTGATCTACCACATAATGGCCATGTGGCTTCAGGTAAGTTACTATAACATTCTGTGCCTTGCTACCTCATCTGTAAAATGAGGACAGTTAACAGTACTTACGTCATGATCTTCTGAGATTTATGTGAGGTAGTGACTATCCAGTATTTAGCACAGGGTCTGGCAGATAACAAGGCTACTGCCAATGCTAGCTGTGTCGGTAGGCAAAAACAATTCAATCGGCATGAACTATTAATGCCTTTATGTGACTGTGTAAAGTCTCACTCACAGACTATTGATAGGCATTATGCTAGATGTTTTACAAAATTACAATTTTTTCTCCTTCATAACAGTACTCTGATATGTTATTGTTGGAGAAAGAAATATACCAGTCAAGTAACTGAATGTCACCCAGCAAGTAATTATGAGTGTGAGATTAGAACTCAGGTTTAGCTGGTTTCAGAGGCCATTCTTCCTACTTTATTACTAAGAGTTCACATAAGCATCCATTCACACACCCATTCATTCAATCAACATGTATCTATTACATGTCTGCAAGGTGCTGGAAGCTGTCCTATGTGCTGGAGATACAGAAGTGAGCCTCTGCTCTCATGCAGCTTACAGTCTACAGAGCACAAAGGAGAGCAAGAAATAAGCAAATGGGTGTATAATACAGCCGGTAAAGCTAAGTGCTATGGATAAAAATAAAGCAGGGCAAAGGTAACTGGGGAGTGGGGGTGTGGGTGTAGATGTGAGTGTGAGAGAGAGAAAGAGACAGAGAAGTGGGGGAGAGGAAGAGAGAAAGAGAGACACAGAGGGAGAGAGGGAGAGGGAGGGAGAGGGAGAGGGAAGAGAGAGAGAGAAAGAGAGACAGATTTTAGACAGGAAGGCCAGGAAAGTCCTCTCTGGTGAAGAAGCATTTGAGAAATGGATGTGACGAGACATGAATGGATTCTGGATATTTTTAGGAGGTTGGGCCCAGAGGATTCACTGTAGAATGAGAAGAGGGATATGAAACAATGATAGAAATGAAGGATGACTCCAAGGTTTGTGGCTGAAGTAACCAGGAGACTGGAGTCTTTGTTCATTGAGCTGGAAAAGAAGCTGGACACGTGGGTTTTTCTCAAGGGGAATGAGGAGCTGGGCTTTGAGACCTGTAGAGCATCCCAGAGGAAGTTCTGGGTAAGTAGTTGGATGTGCAGGTCTGCATTTGGGGTGAGAGGTTGGAGCAGGGATGCAGTTTGGAGGGATGAGGTCTAACACCCTGGGCTAGCTGAGGCCACCTAGGAACAAGTACACGTAAGGAGAGGCCTGCGCCCTTGGCTCACGTGTTTACGGTTTAGGAGGATGAGAAGGACTAGCCATGGCGGGAGAAGGAAACAGACAGAAAGTGTGGACCTTGAAGCCAAAGAAGCAGTGACCATGTGTGCCAATGCAGCTTGAGAGGTGGGGCAGAGGACCCTGGTCAGTGAGGGGGCCACAGGACTCTCACAAGAGCAACTTGGCCACTGTGTATGGATGACTCTTTCAAGGCAATTTTCTGCGAAGAGGAGTAGGACATGGCAGTAGCTGGAGGCAGACACAGGATCACAAGAGGAGTATTTAAAGTCAGGTGACTGACAGCATGCTGGCGATTGCACACCAAGGATCCCGTTTAGGGGAAGGACTGAAAGACTTGATGATGACACACAGAGAGGGGCCAAGGGCAGCAGTGAAGGGCTTGAGTAGGGGTCAGGGATGGGATCCAGCTCCCAAGGAGAGGGCTGGCCTTGGATGAAAGCAGGGACATGTATTATATATAAAAAACGTAAAAAACAAAACAAAAAAACCCACCTTTTTTTAGTCTAAAGCGATATCAGATTTTGTCTCACTTAAGCCTTACAATATCCTGGTCAGGTGGCATAATATTATTTCCATGTTACAGAGAATCATGATGCACATTTGGGAAAGGCTTTAAATGTAGGTGAGAAGATGAACAGTCAGGGAAAGGTGTGGGTGGGAAGTGCCTTTGATGTAGGCCTGAAGAGTGGGTTGGTTCTACATATGTGGAAGGGGCTAAGAAGAGATTTCCAAAAATAAGAAAAATAAGAATTCCATAAATGCGTAAAAAGGCACGGAACAGAGGAATGGATCCTTTCTTAGCACGTACTCTGCAACCAGACCGCACGGGTTCTCATCCTCACCCTTGCACTTAACAGCTGTGTGACCTTAGACAGGTTACCTGACTGCTCTGTGTCTTAGTCTCCTTATTTCTAAAATGAGGATAATAACAGTACTTACCTCATAGGATTGTGGTGAGGAAGACATACACCTGTTCCTACATCCACATGCATGTACGTGTCAGAATTCTACCCAGCAAGTAATAAGCACTGTATGTTTTTTGTTATTATTTTATGATTATTTACAACATGATAAACAGGATAACATGTACTTCCCCCCCTCTGTATGTGCATATAGACTTCCAGCAAGCCTGTTTTTGGGTGTCACTGGAAGGTATTCTGCTTCCTGTTTCCTCCTTACGAAGGAGAACTATGGCTGCATAGACAAATTTGTCACTCTCCCATTCAGTTTTTTATTTAAGAAGAGCTTCTTGATCACCTACTCAGAGTCAAGCTCCGTGCTAACCAGGATGCAAAGACTAAAGCCAAACAGGACAGAATCCCTGTCCCCAAGCTGCTCCCGGCCACCAGGAGACAGGCACGTAAATAGACTGTTTCAACGTAATCTGCAGGCTGTGTTCAGAAGGAAATGCGTAATGCATGAGTGAAGAGCACCGAGTTCTGATTCAGACAGCTTGGACTTGAGTCTTAGCTCTGACTTTACTAACTGTGGCTCTGGACACAGCAGGCATATGTCCATTTCCTCACCTATAGCAGAGAGATAAGAGCATTTGGTATGAGAATGTGAAAGCAGTAAATGAGATCATACAGGCATAGCCCTGAGCACACAGCCACTGATTCTTGCGGTGCTACTCTCCTTCTCCTCATCTCTTCTGTCCACAACTCTTGTGCTTCTTGTGACTCATAATAACAAGTCCATCTTTGGAGTTGTTAAGGAAGTCGTCCTGGGAAGCCCTGACTTGAGCTACCTTTTAAGAGATGAGCAAGGACTTGCAGCATGAAAGCGTGACAGAGACAACTCAGGGAAAGGAAGTGGCATGAGGCAAGGCACATGACCCTTGTCCTTTCAGGAAAAGGAAGTGCCTTTACTCATGTGTTCACCAGACCAGAAAAGGCCCTCCCAAGTTGGGTGCCATATTAGGTCCATTGGAAAATATCAGGCAAGATTCCTCATACTTCACTGGCTTTCTTATTCCTGTGGGTCTCCCCTTCCCCTCTGTCCTGTCCGGAACGGTTTCATTCTGCTTGTGATTGAGATTCTGTTCCTTTAATCCTAGAATCATTTTGCTGGATGAATCCTTCCTCACCGTGGGGGGAGGGAGTTATGTGCCCTTTTAATGAGGTCCACAGAGAAGGGAAGACAATTCAGTTGTCCTCTCCAAACCCTGTTCGTGCATCAGCATTATTTAGTTGACCTTTTCCCCATTCTTATCCTCTGATTTCAAGTTAAAGTAGAGCATGATCATAAAACCAATGCCCGCAAGAATGTCCACAAAAAGCTCCCCAACCAGCAATGGTTAAAACAGCTTGCATTCCTATAGCCATTAATGCTTTGGAGAATGTGTTTCACCTGTGTTTTAAAAACGTGATTCTATAATAGCCTTGGCAGTTGGCATATTTTCATTCAATAAAAATTTGTTGAGTGCCCACTAAGTACTCGGTATTGTTCTAGTGCTGGGGGTACAGCTGAGAGCAAAACTACATGTGGGTCCTGCTCCCATGACACCCTCAGTCTATCCGGGAGACAGATATTCCCAAAGCAGTTATGCAGGCCACTCAGGATGACAAACTATGACAGGTGTTTTGAAACACCCCGGTTCTCTAGGAGCTAGGACTAGGAGGACCTCAGGGCAGGGATGGCTTCTCCACTTAAGCTGAGAGTCCAAGGCCAGGATTAATAAGGAAAGGGACTGAGGGGAGAAAGAGATGTCTGTAGCCAGAGAAAGATTCCTGAAGAGCCAAGAAAGGCCTGTGTGGCTGGAGACGAGGCAAGATGGAATGTACTTCAGGTCAGGCAGGGAAGTCAGGCAGGGGTCAGAACACGCAGGGCCCGCTGGGACATAGGAAACCACTGAGAGGTTTTTAAGGCAAGCATGTTGTTGTTTGAGGGGGGTTGAGGGAGGGACTATGATCGTATTTTTTAAAAAGTATTTTGACTGTAACAGGAAGAACAACATCTTGACCCGATGGATGAAGGAACAGGCTCGAGGGTTGAAAGTGAGAGAAGGAAAGAAAAAGGACTATTATTTGTGAACCACATATGTGTGAATGTGTTACTACATCATGTGCTAAGATGGTGTCTGGGACACAGTAGGTGCAATACAGATGAAGGCCAATAACAATAACTATTATTATCGCTACTACTATGATTATCACCCTGTGCACGGCATTCTGAATGTATTTCTTTGCAGCCATCCTATAACGTATGATCATCCATGTTTTACAAATGAGGAAACTGAGGCTCAGAGAGGTTAAATGACTACCCAACATCACACAGTTGGCAAGGGGCAGAGCTAAAATTCAAAGCCCATGATCTTTCTGTGTTGAGAAAACAATGTCAAGACAAACTGGAAGGAACACCTGTCTTTTAAGTAGGGTGGCTCCGCCCTCCAAGAAACCCAGCGATTATTGAAGCTTTTAAAGTTGTTCTCGAATTACTCTTAAGGGAATTGTTTGGGTATTTGTATTTATTTGATTTTCACAAGGATATACACCAATTATTCATTCTCTCTCTCTTCAATTAAATAAAATATGAAGTTTGCAGCCATAACTTTTCTAGAAGAAACTACGGAGTGACATAATTGCTAACAATATAAAAACACAGACTCGTTCTCACATATTTTTCTCCTTGGACAAACTCTAAGTGTAACTAGTTCCGAGCGACACTGTTTTGTGTTTGAAGAAACTCCTCACTACCTAAGGGAGACACTGTAATAAAAAAAGAAAACTTGACTGTCTGAGAAAGTACACGGGACTTCAAAACGGACAGCACCTACCATGTACCAAGCCTCCTAAAGGCCTTGAATGATCACATTTAATTCTCAGTATCCTGGGAATAAGTCCTTTTATTTCCACTTAATAGGTAAAATTGAGCACAAAGCAATTAAGCGACTTGGCCCTGCTTACTTGGTGTTTAACTCATGCCTTCCCCACCCAGCTCCAGGACCTCACTCACCACCTTAATGTCTGCCACAAGCTATCCTCCCTACCCATTGTCTATTAGCTTTACAACAGATTGAAAGACAAGTCTCCTTACTCCCCACCCCCTAAATCTGGTGGTAGTTAGTAAGTTAGAGATTGTTTTGATAGGAATAAAATGTGATTCCCATTTGATGGAATAAAACAGTTAGACTTAGTTAAAAAAACAGTTCAAGAAAGTTCTTGGTGGTGGTGGTTTGTCTATATGAGGTAGGATCTTAGTTTGATTAAGACACAGAACAGCAACTGAAGAGACCAAGTGTTTGGGTTCTCTGAGTCTAAACTAGAAGGAGAGGACGGGGGACCAATCAGAAATAGAACAGTCATCTAGGCAGCTTCCTGTGTGACTTTGGGTCTTTCGTACATGGAAAATGTCCCTGAAGATTCCTATCTATGCCATCCACCTCAGAGACTTACTAAGATCCTCTATGTGAGGGGCAAGATTTCTCAATGGGTCATCTCCTTTAGCCACCAATAATGTTTTTAAGAGAACTATCTAATTGAAAAAAACATCCAGAAGATATCAAGGTCTGTGAAAAATACCATCCTTGGACTCAATTCATGGGTGATCTCGAACTCCTACTTGCTTTTCCTGGGGGTATTGACTGAAAATCACTTTGCAGTATAATAAATACTTTTCTTGTTTTATATACACCACCCCCAATCCCAGGTTCCTACTCCGAGGATGAGAAACAAGGGTGGGTTTTCCGAACAGGCTGGTCATCAGCTCCTTTCTGTAGAGTGTGGCTGGACTGAGCTGTGGTGGGAGCCCCTCCCCACCCCCAGCCCTCTTCAATCAGTACTGCTTGTAGGACAACCCTCAGCCTGAAAAGCAGCCAGCCAGCTGCTTTGCTTGAAACTGCTCTTTTTCGAGGATGTAGCAGATCAAAAGAAACAGACAAATCACACATAGAATATGCACAGCCAGCTACTGGCTCCAGAAATGTTGATACCTGCAGTGCTTTGATGAAGGTGAATTGCCAGCACGTTGACAAGGCACACACACGTGCACACAGAAAGTACATACACACACGGACGCATAGCACTCGAGGTCAGAAGGTAGCAGAGGAGGTCCCCAAAGGACCGGGAACTGGGACTGTTTGTACAAGGCTCAGCTCACCCTCGCCAGAAGGCATCAACTTAGGACCCCCCACAAACCACATTTCCAGAAGCGCTGAAAGTCAGCTGTGTCTTCCGGCTCTGCAACCCAAGTCCAGACTCCGGGCAAACCAATCCAACAACCGACACTCCACAGTCATGTGTAAGCTAATTCTATTTTGCTAATTGCTTTCTTGGGCATGCACCAAGTTATTAAACAGACAATGACAAAACAGAGAGCTTGGATAAATGTATGTGGCAGCACTTACTGAAAATCTTCTTCCTTAACAGGAGTTCTCATTACTTGTTTGCTTGTGAAGGAGAATAAGGGAAACTGGCAAAATATTTCTGATTTTTTTTTTTTTGACTCAGCTGTATCAGCTTTGAGATCACCTTTGCAACATTATCCTGCTCTTCAGAAAATACTTCCCTTTCCTTAGAGAAGACAGACTGATTTTAGAAGCATATCTAAGTCTGTTAGACACAAGCTTTTGCCAGGAACGGCAGTCAGCTAGTAGCTACCGAAAGCAGGATCCGGCAGAGCCTGTGGGAAGTCATACACCAGCCCACTTTTTCCCACCCACCCAGACAGTCTCCCTCTCTGGTCTGTACCTTCCGTGTGGCAGCTGGAAGAGAGGATGGTATTCGGAGGTCTGAAGATGTAAGGCAGGTAACGAGAGAAGCATTTCATCTTCCAAAAAAAATAAAAAATAAAAATCTAAATAAAAAAACAGTCTCCTGAATCCATAAGGATTCTCTCGGCCTTTCAAGCTGGCTACATCCCCAATATGTTTATGTAGGTTCTCTCCTGGATGTGCAGAGCTGGGAAGCCCGAGGAATAACTGGAGATGGGTCCCATTTTGCCATCAGCACCAGGAAGCACTGCCTTACATTTCTGCGTGCAGCTCAAACTCAGAAGCCCCCAAGCAAGCCGGGATATAGCCTCTTCATTGGCTGCAGCTTCTCCGAGCAGGATTTGCTGAGTAAGTCAGTCCTGCCTGTAAACACACGCTGAAATGCCCTGCCTGAAACCTCTACCTTTTCCCGTGTGGTCAGTTTCTCCTCTAGCAATAGAAATCCAGCAGGATAGGGGAGCACTGAGGATAAGTGACCATCTCTTATTTAGCTGGAAGATCAGATGAAACAAAGACTGCACAGTGTTCTGCCCTGGAGAGAGATGGCTGTTAAAAGAGCCACCCGTAATGCCATGGGTCTCAGGAATATTAAAGTACAGTGCAATGAAATGGGTCTCTGTCCTCGCTTCATCTAGATTTAGTTCTATGTTTTCTTAGTACGAAAGCCCAAACAATAGGACCATTTATCATTTAGGTGAAGCCAAAAGCTGGGGTGAGTAGTCGGTGACAGAGGGCTAACACAGACAGATTCTGTGCTCCATTACAGCCTCTTCTTTCCTGCCAGCCCTCACACCAAGGTAGGAACCTGGTTTCGAGTTATTTGCCGTACAAATTTAAAGCCACAACACAAGAATAGAGGCTAAGCCCAAGGAAACAGACTCTTTCCCAACTGGTATACCCTGCTGGCTGGAAAAATTAAGTTGATCTAAGAATTATACAACTTTACCAAAACACTCACTCAGATTTCACATGAGAAAGAGAGAGGATGGTGCTATCAAAAGACAGGGATAACCACCAAATAAAGTAATTTGGATTGGGGATGTGGTTTGGTTTTGACCCATGAAACAATAATGACTTTGGAAACCTTATCACTGGAAGGCAAGCACAAGATGTCAGTTTGGGATTTACAAGTACTGTGAAAGACACTATTGTATACGATACAGAAAAGGTGAATGTCCTTTGTGATGCATTTAGAGGCATGAGGAAATGATTTTAACGGTCTATAAAAGAAAACCAATATTCTTCTGAGTGGGATTTTTAAAAATAAGATTTAACATAAAGTTTAAAAATAAAACTTAGTATAAAATGCAAAAATATACAACGCCTTGTTCCACTAAAAAGAATGCACTAAAAAGAATAAAACACCTAGGGATAAATTTAACCAAGGAGATGACAGACCTGTACTCAGGAAATTAGAAGGTGTTGATAAAAGAAATTGAAGACAACACAAACAAATGAAAAGACCTGGCGTGCTCACAGATCGTAAGAATTAATACTGTTAAAACGTCCATACTTACAAAAAAGCAATCTACATATTCAACGCAATCCTTATCAAAATACCAATAGCATTTGTCACAGAACTAGAACAAATAATCCTAAATTTTGTAGGGAGCCACAAATGACCTCAAATAGCCAAAGCAATCTTGAGAAAGAACAAAACTGGAGGTATCACAATTCCAGATTTCAAGATATACGACAAAGCCATGGTCATCAAAACAGTATGGTAGCAGCACAAAAACAGACCTAGAGATCAATGGAACAGATAGAGAGCCCAGAAATAAACCCATACAGATGGCCCAGAGACACATGAAAGATGCTCAGCACCACCAATCATCAGAGAAATGCAAATCAAAATGACAGCAAGATACCACCTCACCCCTGTCCCAATAGCTGGTATCAAAAGGACAAGAAACAACAAGCATCTGAGAGATGTGGAGAAAAAGGAACCCTCGTGTACTGTTGATGGGAATGTAAACAGGTGCGATCATTGTGGGAAACAGCAGGGAGGTTCGTCAAAAGTTAAAAATACAAATACCACATGATTCAGTTATTTCACAACTTGGCATTTACCTAAAAAAAACAAAAACAGTAATTCAAAATAATATATGTACCCCTCTGTTTATTTTATTTTATTTTATTTTATTTTATTTTATTTTATTTTATTTTATTTTTTATTATGAAATTTATTGTCAAATTGGTTTCCATACAACACCCAGTGCTTATCCCAACAGGTGCCTTCCTCAATACCCATCACCCCCCCACCCCTCCCTCCCACCCCCCCATAAACCCTCAGTTTGTTCTCAGATTTTAAAAGTCCCTTATGTTTTGACTCCCTCCCTCTCTAACCATTTTTTTTCTTCCCCGCCCCCATGGTCTTCTGTTAAGTTTCTCAGGATCCACATAGGAGTGAAAACATATGGAATCTATCCTTCTCTGTATGACTTATTTCACTTAGCATAACACTCTCCAGTTCCATTCATGTTGCTACAAAAGTATAGCTACAAAAGGGTTGCTATATTTCATACTTTCTCATTGCCACGTAGACTCCTATGTTTATTGAAGCACTATTTGCAATTACCAACACAGGGAAGCAACCCAAGTGCCCATCAAAAGATGGATGGATAAAGAAGATGTAGGAGATATACATGTGTGTATATACAATGGGATATTACTCGGCCACAGAAAAGAATGAGATCTTGCCGTTTGTGACAACATGGATGGACCTACAGGGTATTATGCTCAGTGAAATAAGCCAGACAAAAACAAATACCATAGGATTTCACTTCTATGTTGAATCTGAAAAAAAACAAGTGAACAAAAAAACAAACAAAATAACAGTCTTAAATACAGAGAACAAATTGGTGGTTGCCAGAAAGGAAGTAAGTGGGGAGATGCCGGAAATAGATATGGAGGATTAAGAGGCACAAACTTCTAGTTATAAAATAAGTCACAGAGATAAAAAGTACAGCAGAGGGCATATAGTCAATAATATTGTAATAACATTACGTGATAACAGATGGTGACTACACTTAAGGTGAGCTCAAAATAACGTGTAAAATTGTTGAATCAATATGTTGTACACCTGAAACTAATACAATGTTGCGTGCCAATTTACTTCAATTAAAAAAAAAGTGTGCTCTGAAATCTGGTAGAATAATTTTAATTTAACCCTATATTGCTTCTCTTCTTTAAAAATATACTTAACATTGGAGAAATGTATTGGTCTGCCCAGGAAAGCAAAGACTTTGAGCCATAAAGTAATTATAGTCTCAGTCTAGGCCATGGTATGTAAATACACTCTTCCACCAAAACGTTTTCTGACTTTTGAACCATTGTGACATGATGACAACTAGTGGCAGAGACCGGACATTTAGCCCTACAATAGCCCTATAACCCATCACTTCCTTAGACCAGATACCTGGCAAGCTTGGGCCATCCCAAGTAAAGTGCTATTTAAGCAATGCCCGAATGGTCTCCATTGATTGTATGGGTCATCTGAATCTCAGAACCCAAGAGCATATCCGGAAATGTCTTCCTGACACAAATACTGCACATCTGACCTCTGATCATTAGAGTGGAAGGAGTGTGGGCTTTGGGATCAGTCAGACCCAAGTTTGAATCCATGTGCATTTACCGGTTGGGTAGATTTAAACAAACTCTAACACCTGTGGGCCTTAGTTTTCTGCATCTACAAAACAGTAACAAGTTTAACTCGTGTATTCTCAGATGAAGTGAGACAGTAAGCATATGAAGCACCTAGCACACCATAACCACTTGACAAATTGTTAGTACTGATATTGCTCATACTGTCACTGTGTACCTTCTTTGAGTTTCTCTGGCCAGACACCAACCTGAGAGCAGGGACAGAACAAGTGTGGTGAGGAGGGTCGTGTCACAATTAGATGGCCAAAGCTTAAGCATGACTTTGATACTGACTTACTGTATGATGTAGGACAACTGACGTCACATCTCTAAGCCTCCTTGCATAGCTAGTAAGGATAATAACAGAATGCCACACAATATTATGAGGGCAAAATAGGATGGTTGATATGAAGGGGTTAACACAGTGCCTAGCAAAATGTAAGTGCTTTGTTAGTTTAACTGCTATGTCTTTAACAGTAATATCATCCCTGAATCAGTATCTTATTGCATTTACTCACCTATTTTGTCTACACGATGCAATTGTAAACTTCCTAAGGGAAATATCAATGTCTAATTCATCTTTGTACTCTGAGTGCCTGGCACGAAATAGGTACTCAATAACTATTAGTTGGAAAAGTAAATGGACGGACGGACGGATGGACAGATGGATGGATAAATCCATATATATGGGAAAAAACTTTTGAAAGATGTTTGATACTTTTTTTTGGAGGTCCTTCACAGCACAAATGAATTTGAGCCCATTATAAGGTGGAATATGCCATTCAGGCAAAGATATTATGGAATTCATGAAAAGATATGCTTCGACTTGGCATAATTTGGCCATAGATAAACAGTAGGCATTTAGTATATACCTTCTGAATCAATAGGAGGCACTTAGCAAATACTTCCTGGGTGAAAACATATTCACTGATTATGCTACCCATAATTATCTCCAAAGAGCTAAGCAAAAAACCAACCAAACAAACAAACAAAACACCTGTCTCCTTCATTAGATACAAAAAGATCAGTGAGGCTGGCACCTAAGTTCCAAAGTGGCACTCCAAACCAGCCAGTACCCCTTGACCTCAATTGAAAGCATCTTTTCCAATCCCAATTAAAAATTACTGATTTCGTGCCAGCCTGGGGCACCCCACCCACCTGTACGTAGAATGGGCAAGGCGCAGAAAGAAAGAATACAAAATATCCTCGATCAGATGATTATTTACACGGTGATCTGCACTGCACCGTGTGAAGTGTTTTGGTGTACTTTTGTATCTTTTTTCTCTTTAATTCTCTGAAGAATCCCATTTTACAGAAGGGAAAACAAGCTGAGAGGACATAATAACGTGTCCAAAGACAAACAGCCCCCAAGGAGATCTAGTGTTTTTGTACCAGCATCACTTGGTGACCTTGCAGATTTCAGAGCCATCAAGCCTATTGATTCAGACTCTCTGAGGACAGATTAGGAATGTGCATATTCAACATGCCAAGTGACTCTTACTTTCAAGTGTGAGAACCTCTGGTGTGAGGTATTTCATTTCATGTTCTAGCTTGACAGGTCAGGGTTACAAAAAGTTTTCCAGATACTCTTCTCCCAGATCATCTGCCTCACTGCTTTGGTCCAACATTTTGTTGGCACCCAGATGTTTTATTAGGCGTTAGTGAGTGATGTGGTGATTTAGTGACTCCTGCTCTAAAGGAGTGCATTTTCCAGAAAAAAAAAAAAAAAAGAAAAAGGACTAATAAACTATTATAATGCAGCTAATAGGGGTTATGATGGAAAGAAGGGGTTGGAAAAGATTCTTTGGGATTAAAGAGCCCCAAAAGTCAATGTTAGACATCCAGGATTTGGCATTAGGCATTATTTACAAAAAGCTCCAGTTAAAAGGCAGTTATCCTACTGGGAGGCACAGCAAATGAACGGTTAGTAGTCATTAACCCCATAAGTGGAATTAAACTCTGATATAACAAATGTCATCATAGATAAGAGCAGGGCTACCAAGAGAGGAAGGGTCTTTCTAAGGAGAGGGGAGGCTCAAAGGCTTTGGCAGAGGTGTTTGGAGGGAGGGCCCAAGAGCAGAGAGAGATCTCTGAACAGGAAACCAGGAGCCCAGGAGGAGAAAAAGATAAAGGTGACCCATTTTAGGTGCCTTGTGAGAAGGGTGCTGGCGTCTAGAGGACAGAGCCTAGAGATGAGAAATTCCCCCAGATGATTTCCAAATACCAGGTTCTAACATCAAATGGCAGGGGGGTGGGGAAAGGCAATTAATTGGGAGATTCTGGAGTGCTACACTCTGGACCAGGCTGCTCCAAGCTTTCCTTTGGACGGGCCTCCTGGGAGACCAGGAGCAATTGCTTTTGTCCTGCAAAGTCCCAGGTGGAGTCTTTGCCTTGGGACCTCCCAACAGCCTGTGGTACACTGCCTGTTGCCTACCCTCACTGAAGCCCAGCTCTTCAGAGAAAGTCACCCTGATCATTTCTTTTAACATGTCCTTACACCCTCCTTTGGGGAAAGTTTCATCATTACAGTTTTTCCTTTTTGCTAAGAAGGAAAGTAAATCCCAAGAAAACAAAAATTAGCTTATTTAAGATCAGTCCGGATGAGCCTGCCCAGGTTTTCACTTTCAAGTCAGAGCAAATCAAATTCCTATCCATTCTTCAAGTCTTAAATAAAATGTCACATCTTCAGGGAGAGGTTTCTAAATGCCTCAGACTGGGTCAAATCCTCCTGCTACTGACTCTCAAATACCATCCTCTCCTTTCAAAGCACTCATTCATTACTGAACGTATTTATTGAGCATCTACTTAGGTCAGGCAGTGTACTAGGTACTAAAGAAGCAAGAGTGAGCCAGATAGATAAGATACCCTCCTGTTTATTCAGGGATAATTATCACTCCTCATGTACAGGGTTGTGGTGAAGATTCAATGGCATAATTTGTCACAATGTTCAAAATTCTGTGAGGCATGAAGTACTGTTCAATTAGTTTGATAACTGCTGTTAAGTATCTAATTCCTTTGCCAGACTCCAAGTAGCAGAAGGGTAGAATTCTGACTTTTCTCTGAATCTTGAGTATGAGGTTCACTGCCTGGTGCATAACAGGAATTCAGTAGGTTTGTGCTGAATTGAATTGAGTTGAACTAAACAGGCAGAATTCTGACATACTTTTCATCGCCGCCCCCCCCCAAACACACACACTCTGCAGCTGGTGGTGAGTGAAATTCACAACTTGGTACATTCTGATCAGGAAGGAAAAGGAACCTCTTTTTGGTTAGTTCCTTTGTCTATTCATAAAATATAATATTTTTAGCAATTATTAAACACTAAGCATGCTTCTAGGTGTTGGAAATACATCCGTAAATAATACACTGAGGTTAAGCTCACTGAGTTTATATTCTAGAAGGAGGAGATAGACAATAAACAGGTAAACATTATATCAACAAAGTTATTTCAGAATGTGAGGAGAGTAATGATCTGGCAATTTATCCAAAGAAAACAAAAACACTAACTCAAAAAGACATCTGCACCTCTGTATTCATTGCAGCATTATTTATACAAGCCAAGATATGCAAACAATTTAAGTGTCTGTTGATGGATGAATGGATAAACAAAATGCGGTGTGTATATATACCATGTAATATTATTCAGCCATAAAAAAGAAGGAAATCTTGACATTTGCAACAATATGGATGTATCTTAAGGATATAATGCTAAGGGAGATAAGACAAAGAAAAATACCATGTGATCTTACTTATATGTGGAAACTAAAACAAAACAAAACAAAACAAAACAGAGCAAACAACCCCTTCCCCAGCTCAGATACAGACAAAGACTGGCGGTTGCCGGAGTGAGGTGGGTGAGGGGTGGGCACCATGGGTAGAGGGGGTCAAAATGTACAAACTTGGGGCACGTGGGTGGCTCAGTCAGTTACGCATCTGACTTTGGCTCAGGTCATGATCTCACGGCTGTGAGTTCAAGCCCTGTATCGGGATCTGTGCTGACAGCTCAGAGCCTAGAGCCTGCTTTGCATTCTGTGTCTTCCTCTCTCTCTGCCCCTCCCTTGCTCACGCTCTATCTTTCCCTCTCCTTCAAAAATAAATAAGCATTAAAATTTTTTTTTTAAATGTACAAACTTGCAGCTATAAAATAAGTCATGGGGATACAATGTTCAGTAGAGTGACTACAGTTAAAAATACGGTATTTCATATTTGAAAGTTGCTAAAAGAGTAGATCTTAAACATTCTCATCAAAAGAAAAAATATTGTAACTATGTATGGTGATGAGTATTAACTAGATTTATTGTGGTGATCATTTCACAACATATACAAATACTGACTCATCATACTGTGCACCTGAAACTAATCTAATGCTATATGTTAATTATACCTCAATTTTTTAAAAAGTAGAATGCAGAAAATAAAATGTGGGTTGTGGCAGAGAGAGACTGCTTGGCTTAGATGGTCAGGGAGGGCCTCTCTGGGGAGGTAATATTTCAGCTGAGGCCCGAAAGACAACTTGCTGGCCAAGAAACGGTTTTGGTTCTCTAACCCAACCTGGCTGCAACCTGTACATTTTCTTTCAGAGCAGTTTTGTCTTCTACCTTAATTAGTTAATGATTTAATTCTTTTAAAATAACAGTTTACTTAATGTTTCTTCCACAGCTTTCCTCTGAGTTCAGCGGGGACACAGCTTGTGCTGTGTTGCTCACTGTTACATCCCCCGGACCTCCTGAGAGGCCAGCTGAGACTTGATTCACACGGTTGATGGGGAGTCTGGGCCGACTGCTCAGCCAGCAAGTGACTAAAGCCAAGTGGGAGGTGGGCAGCTATGGATGAGAGTAAAGAGGATTTTGAAGTTGGAGGACAGGCTCGATTTAAAGCAGATGCAAAGGGAAAAATAGAACCTCGCTGGTTACAACAGAAGATTTTGGCTCTCAATGAAAAGACTATAAAGCGAAAAGCATAATAAAGCCAAGCACATTTACCACCAAATTTTATATACTGATAGTACCTCACACAAAGTAGACAGTTTCACCTCATTTATAAAGAGATGTCAGAGGAGTAGGCAATATTTTTTCATTCTATCTCATATGAATATGACTTGATTTTCTTTTTTTTCTCTTTTTCATTTTAGAGTTGGGGGGGAGGAGCATAGAGCAAGGGAGAGAGAGAATCTTAAGCAAGCTCCACACAGCAGAGAGCCTGACACGGGACTCACTCCCACGGCCCTAGGATCATGACCTGAGCCAAAACCAAGAGTCAGACACTTAACTGACTGAGCCACCCAGGCACGCTGGACTTGATTTTCATAATGATAACAATAGTAATAACAGTGGCCATCAAATGTGAGTTCTTGGTAGGCCCAGTCACTGTGCTAACCACTATGCCCAGGAGATCTCACTTAACTCTCCTGAAAAACGTATAATAAAGTAAATGTTATTATTTTATTTGTTTATACATGAGGAAATTTGCACAGAGATGTCAAATAACTTGCCAAGCATGAGCAAGTGGAGGAGCTAAGATTCTAGTGCGGACTCCCCACTCCTTCCCCCGCTCTGTGTGGACACTGTGCTGTTTCCTGGGCTACGTGACCTTGACATTGTCTTCCCTGGTGTCTGATGTAGGACAGATCACCTAGAATGACACTCAACTTCTGTGTTTACTTGTGTGGAATTTGTGGGCATTTGATCAGGGCTGGTCAAGGTTACTTGTGCCCCATTTGAAAGAAAGGGTTTGCTAATGACTAGCATAATCATGAGGGGAAACTATAACCAAATCCACACACCTACCCATCAATGCCTCCAGAGATTCAATATGCATTGAAAGGTTACTTTTTCTAAGACACAGTGCCAAGGACCATGGGAGTGGAGGAGCAGGGAAGGCACAGAGTGTAAAGGTAGAGTGGGCAGGAAAGAAATCAGTGAAAGGGATGACTATATTACAAACTACAGAAGGGCCATAAGAGAGTAACAGATAAAGTGCAGAACAGGAAAATCTCACACCTAATTGGGACATTGGGTTGGATTCCATGAAGACTTCCTGGAGGTGGTAATATCTGATATATGCTCTGAAGCACAGGGAGAATCTGAATCTACGGAGATGTGAGTGAGAAGAACATTCTGGTAGGAATTAAAAATTAGAACAATGGTTTGATGGTAGGGAACGGCGAGAATTATTTGAGGAATAGTGAGTACTTGTTTATTAGTCAGTCTACATAATACCTTTAAAGATGGTTTTTAATGCTACTTTATGAACATGAAAATAATAATATTACATCTCTTTCAATTTAACTACATAGCTATTCACAACTCAAATTCACTCTATTTACTCCGAATTAATGGAATTATAACACATTTTAAACATATAAAGCAGATTCCGACTTTAGCGTTTGGCTTTATGCCCTAATTAGCTCTCATCTGGAAATGGCAGACTTCAGCCTCCCTTATCCAAGCTGGATAAAGAACTGCCAATTATTCAGTCTATAGAATGCCTCAGAGAAGAAACCATTCCAATGCCAAACCAGAATGTGTTTCCAATTCCTCAGAAGGAACTGCCTTGTCTGCTCCCCTCCTGCACATCTCTGGGCTTTAATTAAACTGAACAATACGAAAGGGAATCGATACGCCAGGATATTGACAATGTACTTTTTAAGGATTTCTGCAGCTATGATGTCTGTTTTGGTCTTCATCCCCAGCATCAGGCAGCATGATTCCTTCTGGGCAGATGAGAACATCAGAGGGTTTTAAGACAACCCAGCACAACGAAGCTAGGTGGCAAGATCTTAGTTTCCTGACCCTTAGGACACCCTTTAGAAATAGAAGAGAAGGGGTTGAATGGTCAGGTTTAATGCCTTCTGCAGAAAACACTTTTAACACAAGTTTTCCCTTGATTCTGAGAAGCCATAATAGTAAACCTTTCAGGAGGCAACAGGGAAAAACATGGTCTACCTTTTGCTCTTGGGGTATGGATAAAGACTTGCTCCTTCAGCAGAGACGCTCTCCGGGAGCGCCACAAGGCACACAAAGCCTACGCAATTGGTCTCTTTAGCCTGCAGAGTATTTTAGTTTTTAATTCAAACTTTATGCCCTGTAAGAGGCTATGCACTCACCAGGCTCCTGCATCTGGAGAGAATTACACACTTCTGTTCCTCTCTGTTTCAGTCTATGAGTTTGGCTTTACGGCTGGGTTTCTCCACGTCAGGGTTATTGACATTTCGGTCTGGATAATTTGCTGAAGGTGGAGCAGGGGTGGGGGAGGGTTGGGGAGCTGCCCTGTGCACCGAAGGTGTTTAGCAGCATCCTTGGGCTCTATCCACGACATGCCACTAGCACCTCCCGACCTCAGTTGTGACAATCAAAACCATCTCTAGGTGTTGCTGAACATCCCCTGCAAGGGGAAAACTGTCCCCCACACACTGACACAGAGAGAGTCACTGCTTTACAGCAATACAGCCTCAGAGACCAGGGCTAGGCCAGTGGCCACATTAATCGTACATAAGGCCGCAGAGTGTGGGCACAAAATAAGATGACAAGTTGCTGTCTCTAATTCCTCACGTCTTCGTTTCCTGACCTCACTCTCCCACAGGTCTGGGGTGTAAGTGCTATGAAACAATATTTGTAAAAATGCTTTTGAAAATTTGCTGATATGATGCTGTCGCCATTTGGTTTACCTGGGTCTTCGGGCAACCACCGATACTGGCATGGGGGGAAATGACAGCTCCATTTTGAAATAAATAATTTAGATTTAAAGGCATTCCATCAACCAAGTTTACTGATGGGGAGTTGAACGTAGTGGTAAGATACGTCGGTCTTGCCACCAAAATGACCATTCTTAGAGTCTCCTGTCTTCATGGCCTCTGCTGATGGGAAAGCTGGTGGCCATTCATTCATGCATGCATCTGTTCCATAGATATGTGTTAAGTCCCACTATGTGTCAGGCCCCGTGCCGGGCACCAGTGATGAGTATACAACTTGTAGTTGTAATAGTCGTGTTAGATATGACCCTTTCTTCATGGAGATTGTAAGCTAGTAGAGAAAAACAAATGAGGAGTAAGGAAATTATAATGTATTTGGCAAGTGCTATGAAGGATAACATTGTGGACCTCCTAGAAGGGCCTCCAAGCTTAGAGACAGGGGTTAGGGAAGCCCAACTGGGGAAAGGGGCACCAGAGCTGTGGTCTGAAGGATGAAGAGGGGTTTACAGGGAGAGAGGGTGAGCGTTGTTTCTGGCAAAGGAGACAGCATGCGTGCAGCGCTGGAGGCGAGCAATGGCTCGAAAGGAAATACAAAGCACAGAATACGTGCCAGCAATCAGGGAAACAGGCTGAGAGTGTCCCGAGAACAATGAAGCCCTTTGAACGTCTCAGGGAGGCAAGCCACATGTGTGCACACTAGAATACTAGTGTGGGTACAGTGTGACGAACAGGAAGGAGGTGATCAAGACAAGAAGGAAAACGGGAGAAAAACTAGGAGAGAAGAGAAGACGGCATCCAGAGGAGGACAGTGGCAATGTGGTTAGAGAGAGGTCAAGGAATTCGAGAGGTCATTTGAGATATTTAGGAGGAAAAATGACATAGGACTCTGGGTAGATGAGCACGTGTGTTGAGGAAAGTTAGGAAGGCAGGGACGAGGACAACTCTAAGGTAGTTAGGTGGGCTTTTAGAGAAAGTAACTGGAGTTAACTACAGCCATTGCCATGAGTAACAAAAAAATGAAAGAACGTTTATGGGCTCCTACTGAATACAGGTCCTTGAGCTAACTATAACAAGCATATCTCATTTAAGTCTTGCAACCTCCCTATAATATAGATTCTATCATTCCTAGGACATCAAGGCTCAGAATAATCTGTTCAAGGGCACATATCTGTTAATGACAGAGCCAAGATTCATAGCCAACTTCCTGTCTCCAGGGCCCACTCTGAACCACCACATACAACCATTATTAACTTATTTGAGCGTTTACCTTCTATGTTTAAGTCATACGTCTTCCAGTTACTAACAACGCCTTTGAAGAAATCACTGAATCATTTAAGCTCTTTGAATTTCAAGTTATGTAGCCAAAACTTGTGTATTAGAACATCTCCTTTACAAAGTTGATATAATGATTAAATTAAGTCCTAATACTAATAATGAGAGTAAGCATTTACTGAATTCCGACTATATCCATGCTATGTTGCAAAAAACTTTACACACACACACACACACACACACACACACACACACACACACAGATTCACATACATATATTAGCTAATCTAATCCTCACAAAAGCCCTTGAAGTATCTTCAATGATAATGTTACAAATGACGATACCGAGGCACAGGGAGATCAAATGCCATACTCAGAGTTACATAGCTGGGATGCAAACCTGGAAAGGCTAGCATTTCCCAGGGCCTGCATTCTTCACCACTGGGTGATGTTGCCTCTCTTAAGAAGTGAAGTCTTTGGAAGTACCTGGCATACCATGAGCCTAATGCCTGGAATATCGCACATGCTCAGTGTGCACTGAAATTTTTATTCAAGATTACATTTAGCAAATTTTTGGTAAGTGCCAGGCACTGTGTTAGGCAAACAAGATAGATATGGCCCTGTTCTAATGCCTTTCTTTGGAATTCTGGAAAGCCATTTCCACTTATGATTCCCCCCCCCCGCCCCCCACTTTCAAGCCACCTGCCCATGAGAACTCAGGACATGTCAGTCATTTATGGGAAAGGTTTCAGATGGGGCCAGATGAAGTCTGGAGTCAAATACTGAGCATTGGGGGAACAGCTGCTGAGGACTGACCAGAAGGTCCCACAGAGGCCCCTGGAGGGGCCGCTGCCTCCCTTTCTGCCATCTCTGTGCACCTCTCTGTAGGCAAAGAGCAAGGAGCACAGCAGGGGAAAGAAACAAATGGCTGAGAAAGTGGAGTCCGAAAAATCTGTCTAACAGCCATTTGGTGGCCGGAGGTCAGGGAGCACAGGTTCATGGTATTTTTTTTTTACCTGCAAGAACTATCTGAGAGCTACTCTAACCCTATAATGTCACACAGGAACCTAGCCGTGGGGACACGAAGCAGTTACGTGGCAGAGGACAGTTGTGGCTTTGGTTGTGTCGCTCTTCCTTTCCACAGCCCATTTCCAATATCTGTAAAGTGGACAAATGGGAAATGATCTCCCAGCTTCCTTTCAAACTCCACTACGTTATGAATATACACGTTTAAATCACATAGTTACCTACTCGCTCATTTGGAGCATGTGGACAAATACTTTGATTAGGAGTGACAAGCAGTGGGACACCTGGGTGGCTCAGTCAGTTAAGCATCTGACTTCGGCTCAGGTCATGGTCTCGCAGTTTGCAAGTTCAAGCCCTGCATCAGGCTCTGTGCTGACAGCTCAGAGCCTGGAGCCTGCTTTGGATTCCCTCTCTCTCTCTCTCTGTTTCTCTCTCTCTCTCTCTCTCTCTCTCTCTCTCTCTCTCTCTTTCTCTCTGCCCCTCTCTGGCTCACACTCTGTCTCTCCCTCTCTCTCAAAGGTAAATACATTTTTTAAAAAATTTTTAAAAAGGAGTAATGAGCATTAATTAATTGCTCATGTTTGTGAATGATGTAGGGGCAATTAACTACCTATGATTCTTTTTGAACTGCTTTGCCATTATGTTGACAGAACCTGAGCCTAGAATCTTCTATAGATGTTTATTGTTCTTTCCAGAGAGGAGGCTTGTTTTTGTTTGCAGCCAGGAAAGTAATCCTTTCAGTAAACACGTGGGCCTGCCAGCTGTTTGAAACACATCTTGAAACAAGTTTATCAAATTTATCAGACATTAAACATTAAAAATAAATAATTTTCTGGTGGGTGGGATGACAGAATTTTACATTTTTCTCGTGATCTCTGCTTTCGTATGTGTAATAGCTAACATTTACTTAGCATTTACTCTCTGTCCAGATCTGTTCTTTACATGGATTATTTGATTTAATTCTCACAACAACCTATGAAGGAGAAGTTATTGTCTTCCCCATTTTACAGGGGAGGAAAGTAAAGTTAAACAACTAAAGTTATGCAACCTATTCAAAGCAACACAGGAAGTGGTGACCCTGGGACTCAAACCTGGTCTGTTCAGAGTATATATTGTTTGGATTTTTTTTTTTTTTTAGTATAGTTGACTCATAATGTTCTATTAGTGTACAACATAGGGATTCAACAAATCTATCCATCATATGCTATGTTCATACTTCTAACTATGGTAAGTTCTTTTCTTCCTGATGCCCTTCAGTTTCTATTAGGGACACGAAGAGTGTCATTTTCTGTGAAAAGAAATGCAAGCACTTAAAAAATAATACCTGGGGTGTTTTTTTGTTGGTTTTGGGGAGGGGGTTGGATAAAGTTTACGAATTATTTTTTTAGTTTTAGTTTCGGGAATGTGTTTACATTGCTATTAAGTAACCCTGTTTTAAGAGACAGCTTATCTATAGGCTATAAATTATGTATCAAAACACACTTGCTCTCAGGTACAACTGATGAGAAGCTACACTTTACATGAATCACAGAGTAAAAGAGGCAAGAATGTAAATTCTAAAGCATGTGTGAACGGTGAGTTGTGGAAAATGGCTACGAGTTTTCCTCAGAAAATAGGCACTTAATAATATCAATATTTGGAAGTCACTACTGCTTGAATATCATTTGTACAGACCTGCTGGCATTGAAATTGCCTGGGATGTTTGGCGAATGGTGTAGAGGAAGAAGAACACACTGAGACAGGCCTTGTGCCATCATTTGGGGAAAGGTTGTTTTATACTGTAATCAGAAGAATCATTCCTAGAACAATAGGTAGTAATGATTCTTAAAAAACAGCTGACAGAATGATGGAAATGCCATGCACAGTAAACAGTAAGATTTTTTTTTTTTTTAAGAAAGACCCCACACTGCCCAAGCTACAGAGTGAAAGGGCACTTTCAGTTCTATGAGCTCCCAAATGTAAGTGATCTCAACAGTGCTTTGCGAATCGATTTCTAGACACTAAAACTGAAATTTTACAAGTTCCTATTATGGTTCTGAGCAAAGACATTAGCACACAGTGAGCTCCAAACCACAGGCAGTTTTCTGCTCTGAGAGGTGAGGTATAAAGACCCCTAGGTAGGAAGAAATAACAAAACCAACAATAAAAAGGTCTGAGTTTAAAGGTGAGGCATAATTTTCATGATATGACCCTATGGAAGGTGGTGTTACTGAAGTTCTCCCTTGAGGTGAAATGGCTCTAGGCTTGTGTTGAATGTCAAATTACCAGGTCTTCATTTTACTATTGCTACTTTAAACATCAGGGTCCCCCGTGCATAAGATCTTCTAATGGACTCCCACAGTACCCAGAGGAAAATTCAAATTGCTTACCAAGGAGTGCAAGAACTCACCTGAACCTGCCTCTGCTCCCCGCTGCAACCACATCCTTCACCCACTCACTGCCCAGTCATCCTGGGCTACCTTTTGGGCATGCCAATGTTGCTTGCGCCTCAGGGCCTTTGCACTTACTGTTCTTTACTTACTGCACTGTCTCTAAACAATATTCCAATAAGTCTTTTGAACCTGGCTTCAGCACGTCATTTGGGTCTTCACTCAAATTCTGCCTCTTCAGAAAAGCCTTCACAGAACAACTGTTTAATGGAGCATCCCCACCTCTGCATTCTATATCCTTTATAGCCCATGTCACCTTCTGAAATTATCTTACATCTTCGTAAGTTTGCTTTTTTTTTTATTTTTTTTTACATTTATTCATTTTTGAGAGACAGAGAGAGACACAGCACAAGCGGGGGAGGGGCAGAGAGAGAAGGAGACACAGAATTTGAAGCAGGCTCCAGGCTCCATCCAACCTGTCAGCGCAGAGGCCGACACGGGGCTTGAACTCACCAGCTGTGAGATCATGACCTGAGCCGAAGTCAGAGTCAGTCAGTCAGTAATCGACTGAGCCACCCAGGCACCCCTAAGAAGTTTGCTTTTTTTAATTGTCCATCTCACCCGCTAGAGTGCGAGCTTCCTAACACTGGAGACATGGGCTATTTTGAGTGATGCTTTGTTTCCAACACCTAGTGCCCAATATGTATTTACTGAATAAATAGGTGAGTGAAATTCAATTTTCTTACCCCTAAACATAGTATTACAAAGGTAGCTATACTCTTCAAAAACAAAACAAACAAAAGCTCTACATAATTAATTAAAAATAAGCATGCTAAAGAAAAGGCATAACACTTATTTGAAACCTTGAGCACAAGACCAGGAACCAGACCGCAGTGTCCATGTGCTTAATTATTTATTCAGAGCTTTTAAATTCCATTAACAAATAACGTAGACACTAGGCAGAATGAGGCTGAGCCTGCTTAATTAGTAACATAAAAAGAAAACAAAAGGCTAGTAACCTCACACATCCCAGACCTCGGCTTCCAGGCAATGTAGGGAAGCTTGGCATTTGGGTTTGCCTGAGCTCAATGTTCCACCAAGAAAAAGCCAGTGAACCTACCTACACTCTTTGCCCAGGGGCAGCAAGAGAATTGGTCAAGCTGATGCTGCCCAGTGTTCCCATAGCAGCCACTGTGTTTGAACTGCCTGGAAATGGACCACATTCCCGGCTGTGGAGCCCAGATTCCACAGCAGTATCCCGCTCAGATGGCAATCCTGAACCACACTCAGATGCAAGCCTAATTTGTGAAGCCACTTAGGCTGATCCCATTCTGCATGTCCGTGTTGGTTTAGAAGCGGGCATGTGACTCATACTGAGGTCAAGGTGACATCTAGAGAAATTTTCTAGGGACAGTTTGGGGCAGTTTCTTTGCTGGCTTTTTTTTTTTTAAACCCAATAACCTTTCCTTAGATACTGTCATGTCTGAGCGTGACCCCCAGAATGACATCAATTGTTTGGGGACAAAACTGACATTCCAAGGATAGCAAGGCAGGAAAATGGAGAAAATGTGAGTCCCCCCCTGCTGTACTTCAGTCAGGAAACTAATCAGCTCAGGGGGTACCCTGGCTCAGGACTCGTGTGAAGAAGTGGATTACTGCAATAACTGCTAAAGGGGGCTCTTTGCTTCTGGCCTTGGCCCCTAACCATCTAATACTGACCTGCTGCTAGAAAGAGTGTGGTGGCTCTGCCTCATTTAGGTAGAAGGGCAGGGCTTTACAGTGGTAAGGCCCCCACTTGTGTCCACCTGCCGTTATCTGTGCTTCCATCTCCTTTGCTCACTCTGGTCCTTGAACTCACCAGAGAGTTCTCTTGCCTCAGGACATTTGCACCGGTTCCCTCTGAAACTCTCCACCCCAGATATCCACTTGACTTGGTCTCTTGCCTTCTTCATATCATTGGTCAAATGTTATTTTGTGCACTAAGTCTTGACCCTCCTATTTAAAAGGGAATGCCCACACCCTGGCACCCTTATTGTTTTATTTTCCTCTATTGCATTTACAACACTGTACTTTATATTCTGTGTCTTTATCTACTGTTTACCTCCTCTTCTACTCAATCTCCAGTGCCTGGAATGCCTGGCACACAGTAGGCAAACATCTATTTGTGGGTGTCGGAGGAACTGAGGAAGGGAAAATAATTCTTCTCCTATTCCAGATATTTTGAGACGAATTTTCTGGTGCAGATGGAAGTATCCTGAGTGATGGATTTCCATGGTAGTGCCTTGTAACCAGTGCCCTGCATTTTCAAGACAGTCAACCATGTTTTAAATTCAGAGTCAGTGCTTCCAGAGCAGAGTTCTCCCTACGCACAGCCATCAATCCATACTGTGTAGTAGAAGATGAGAAGTAGAAAAATTGCCTGTATATGATTCAAAAGTTCGCTTTCTGGTTTCTGTGAGACCTTGAGCAATTTAAAATTTATCTCTGTTTTCCTTAATCTCCTCATCTCTATGAGAAATAGCCTATCTACTATCTGTAATATCTACACTATCTCTTTTATCTCTGTAATGTGGGGTTATAAGACCTACTCTAGTTATGCCCTCTGAGGGTTATAAGAAATAAATGACCCATACATGTTCAAAGCAGAGAAGTGCTATGTATATTTGTAGTGGATTGTTTTGAATGAGCTCTTTTATTCTCCTGAAAGTGTTCATTATTGTTGTGTTAATGGTAATACTGATTTTTTTTTCATTTGTTGACATTTATTACTTACTGAAGGTTATATTCATTCAATAAATTTTCTCTGAGCCTCTTCTTAGTGCCAAGCTCCTTCCCAGGAGCTCCCGAACACAAACTGAGGTCAGACAGGGGCATAAATGGGAAAAATGGTTAAACATTCTGAGTCTCAATTACCTCCACTTGAGGGCAAGTTGCCTGGTATCTTATGGTTGTGGCAAAGTTGAAATGAGATTATACAGTGAAAGTTATTATTATAAAATCTGGCTTAGTGAAGTCTGATTAAATAGAATTCTCTTTATTATTACTCGACCATGACCAGGCTTGGTATATAGTATTTTCACAGATCTAATGAACAAAGCCTCAACTTCATCTCAAGATAGCCCAGAAAAGATGAGTAATGTATCCAAAGGAAGAGATGAGCCCTATGTAAACTTGGGTCTGTATCCCTTAAAAAGCCTAATTCCTATTCCTTCTTTAGGTCTCTCAGATTGGCTTCCAGTTACTCTAGGGAGCCATCCTGCTCTTTCCTCTATATCACTGTGGGTTGGGTTGTGTGGCTTAACTCTTTTTCTAGCACTTTCCACACTCACATTGTATTGTAATTGACAACCACTTGTTGATATCCCTCAGGAGAGTGTAAACTGCTTAAGGTGAGGGGAGGGGGGGGGGGGCAGGAGGGGAGCAACAGTGCCTTCCTCAGCCCAGGGCATGGCACATAGTAGGTGCTCCATAAATATTTGCTTTGTAAACACATTTCAAGTGATTGGCATTTGGCCATGGGTAAAACGATCAGCCGCAAAGCCTTCTCTCTTTCTTGGCCTGTAACATGTTTAATTACCTAATGCTTACAAAGAGAACAGGATGTTTTACTTGGGTCCTATGCAGAGAACTTGCTTCCCCTCCCCCACAGAGCCTTGCAAGCTTCCTGGGAGTCCGCTCCTCACCAGGCTGCCTCCAGAGTTCCAAGCCTGCAGCCCTCTGCATCAAGACATCCTCCATCACAGCTGAGAAAAATGCTTTCGGGGCGCCTGGGTGGCGCAGTCGGTTAAGCGTCCGACTTCAGCCAGGTCACGATCTCGCGGTCCGTGAGTTCGAGCCCCGCGTCAGGCTCTGGGCTGATGGCTCAGAGCCTGGAGACTGTTTCCGATTCTGTGTCTCCCTCTCTCTCTGCCCCTCCCCCGTTCATGCTCTGTCTCTCTCTGTCCCAAAAATAAATAAACGTTGAAAAAAAAATTAAAAAAAAAAGAAAAATGCTTTCATCTTGTGGTAACTTGTTCATAATCAGACCAATTTTGCTTCTAGCAGATTGGAGCCCCGCACAAAGTAAAGTTGCTTCGGAAATCCCTTTGTTGACTACGGACAGACGCAGAGAGGAGATCTGAGCTTCCTTTTGACACCTAAGAGGAGAGGTTTTCACTCCCCTCAGTGCCTGGGGCAGAACTGGGCAGCACAGTAACCTTGTATTTATTGGCATTCTGGTTTCCTTTAAAAGCACTCAAAATACACTCATGTCTCTGTCTCCCTTCTGATGTAAAAAAAGAAGGAACACAATTTCTCAGGGTGTCTCTTGGATCAACCCATGTTAGAATGATATGGAATGCCTGTGAAATTTGCCAGCTCTTTGACTCCATCCCACATACTCTGCATCAGAATCTGTAGGTGCAGGACCTAGGAATATGCATTTTAACACTCTCCCAGGTGTTTTACATGCACAATAAGGTTTGAAAATCATTCAGTGACCTAAGGTCACCAATTAGGTAGCTGAACCCAGCTTCAGATTTGTGCCTGATGAATAATCTTACGTTGGTGTCTTGGCCTTGTTGATCAAGAAAACTTCTGTCCAAACCAAGAGTTCTTCCTCCTGAAACTAGAGTTCTTGCCACAGCTACCACTACACCCAGGATTTGGAAGCAGACAAAGCAAGCAAGGCTCCATTCTATATCTCTTAGGCTAAGATCTGTGGGGTAACAGTACAATCTCCCTGTGCCATTTATGTTGCACAGACAGCTCAGAAAGGGTATTTGTCTGTCAGTGACTTCTTTCAATAAAATGAGAGGGTCATAGTCTTTGCACCGTTTTGAGACAACCCAGTCAGAATGACTGATTGATGACAGCAAAAATTCATAATCACCAGAGGGAACCTGAAACACGATTCCCCAAGTCCCTGCATTTCTCACACATCAGTGCAAAGATCAGACATTTTTCTTGCAAATGTGCTAGGTAGAGGACTCCCCTTTATGAGGACACCATTCACAATCATCAGCTTTTAGTCTAGGATGTATGGAATGCACCTCACATCGGCAGCCAAATTGGTATTTTTCTCTCGTTAGAAAACTGAATCAATGAAACGCCTCATCCGTTCCTCTACATGCGTCATCTTTTCAGAGGAAGGGGAAGGAAACAAGGTCATGGCTGTGGCGCATATCACAATAACTATCATAGTTATTTCCTCTCAATAAGATAAAATGACCTACATTGACAGATACTGAAAAACTGTGGAACGAGGAACAAATAAAATACCCTAGAATTGGAGCATCAGAAAGAAGATGGCCACGTGCAACAGCTGGGGGGAGAAAACAGAAATCCCATCTGATAATTCTCATCTCTTCCCATGTATGGAATCACACACCAAATCCGAAGCAATTGTCTCATATCCAGGATGGGCAATTTCCAGGTAAATCGCTCCTATGATGACCCAGTGTAGAACATCATGGGATGAAATCATATGAAATGTGCATGCTGCACAAGTCAAATTCAAGAATTACACACAGTGAACCTTTCGATGTGTAAGTGTCTTCTAAAGACTAAACTAGGTGAACAGTGATTAGCAGTCATCCTAACCACAGCAAACTAGTAGAAGGTTTAAGCCACTAACAAGTTGTTTGTTGAGTGCATGTCACAACGGGTTCATGACATGGGATGTCACCCAGCTCAGTGGTTTCAAATACCTCCTACGCACTGACACCTGCCTAATTCCAATTTCTGCCTCCATCTCGCATTCTCGCTCTGAAGAGCCACACTCATATATACAACCTCCTTCTTGGCATCTATACCTGAGCGTCTTATAAACATTTCACATTTAATATGTGTAAAACAAGAGGCACCTGGGTGGTTCAGTCGGTTAAGCATCTGCCTCTTGCTTTCGGCTCAGGTCATGATCTCTTGGTGTGTGAGATCGAGCCCCACTGTGGGCTTTGAGTCGACAGCACAGAGCCTGCTTGGGCTTCTCTCTCTCCTCTTTCTCTCTCTCTCTCTGCCCTTCCCCTGCTCATGCCCCTTCCCTCTGTCTCTCAAAATAAAATAAACTTTAAAAAAGTATGTGCAAAATGAAGCTCATAATTTTTCTCCCTGATGGAGTTCGGACACGCCACTGCAAGACACGCTGCTTTCATATATTGACTATTTTGAGCTAAAGGCACTTAGAGAATAGCAAATGTAGAGAGCAGCTTTCACAGAATTCCCCTAATTTGCCTAAAGACAGAGCCTCTAAAAGGAACTCAACTGTCACAGATTTTTCTCCCCAGGAGTTTTGTGAACCAGGGAAGATTGACTCATCACAAGAAAGATGAGGAGACAGCACCCCCAGATGAACTTGGTCACAGACTATCACACCTCCCATTGGTTGTTCTAAGAGTCCATTCATCCTTCCTAAAAGTCATGTTGTACCTAAGAGGCTTCCCTCCCTCCTTCCTTTCCCTTATTAAGATGATATATAAACTCTCAAATCTCAATGCTTTTTTGAGTATTCACTTTTTTTGCCTGTGATGCCTCTGTGGATGTAATATTAAAAATTAATAAATTTGTATACCCTTTCTCCTGCTAATTTGCCCATTGTCAGTTTATTGTACAGACTCAGTTATTGAACTTCAGAGGGTGTAGAGAGAATATCTGTACTTCTCCACACCTCAGACATGTTTCCTTTACAGGGTTCCCAGGCTCAGCATCTGGTGCCCACAAAGCACCCAATCACTCAAGGCCCAAACCTGGGAGGCATCTTACTCCCAGGGAGGATTCCTTACGCTATCCCTCCCCTAAAATCCAGTCCATGACCTCCAAAATATGCTTGGAATCTCTTCTCATCATCTGTACCTTCTCTTCTGTAATTAAGCCACATTATCTCTTATCAGAATTCCAATAAGAATTTATTAAAATGGTATAAATATAATAATCTTTAAAGTCCTGCAAGGGCAAGGAAACTCAACCTTCTCAAAATAAAATCCAGACTCTGTGAGGTGACTTAAAAGGTCCTGCCTAATCTGGCTGTGTCCTACCTCTCTTCTACGTAGCACAAGAGGACACCTTTCTCTCACCCAGCTACTGCCACACTGAGCTCTCTGTTGTGTTTCAAAAACATCACCTTGTAGATGGCACTGGGTGCATGTAAGTCCTTGTTTTATTACTTCCTACAATGAGCAAGGCATGGTTCTTTGAACACTGGCATATTCCCTTCCTTCAGGCCTTGGCTCATGTGCCCCCTTCTCAGAGATGCCTCTCCTGGTACCCCACACTGAAATGACTTCCTCCAAGAACTCTCTCATGTCACCCTGTTTACATCTTTCTTAGTGTTCATCAAAACCTCAGACAATCTTGGAGCACCTGGGTATCTCAGTCGGTTGAGCATCCAACTCTTGCTTTCGGCTTGGGTCATGATCTCATGGTTCATAGGTTCGAGCCCTGCATCAGAGTCTGTGCTGACAGCATGGAGCCTGCTTGGGATTCTGTATCTCCCTCTCCCTCTCTGCCCCTCCCTTGCTCACTTTTTCTCTCACTCTCTCTCAAAAATAAATAAGTAAACATAAAAAAACCCCTCAGATTATCTTCTAGTTTTACCCTTTTACTATTGGCCAAGTCTCTCATTATAAAATCTTTTTTTTTAACTTGTATATCATATGTCTTATTTGCCTGGCACATAAAAACAGTATGGTAAATACCTACTGAATATTTAAATGAATGAATTTGAGTGAGATTCCCATTTTACCAGTAAGTCAGTTTCATCGCCATTGTCAAAATGAGCTGACAAGACATGACTTAGGTCTGTGTGGCACAGCAATAACTTTTTAGGCCCCAGCAATATCAATTAGGCCTCACATGGCACAGGACGTAGAGTATCATTCACTGTCATTCACTTTCAAGCACCTCACAACTGGGGCCCCAATTACCCTTCCAGTTTAGTCTTTCACCTTGATTCTGCAGATACTCTATGCGCCGGCAAAATGGAGTCCTTCCTCTGAGGATACAAACTTCAGGACCTTGCACATGCTGTTCTCACCATTTCAACTTCCTTTCTCTTCATGTCTCATAATTTCTGCTTCCTGAAATCCTCTGAGCACTTGAGTAGTAAAGGAAGTGTCAATTATATAAATGTATCAAATCAAAAGTTTATACACCTTAAACTTACAAATACCACAGGTCAATTATATCTCAGTTTTAAAAAGAAGAAAAAGAAGTATCGATTAAATTTATACTGTAAATCCACTTTTCGAAAAAAGGATAAAAACAAATAAGGAAGATGGCCGCATAAGAGGACACTGGGCTCACCTCGTCCTGCTGATCACTTAGATTCCACCCACATCTGCCTAAATAACCCAGAAAAATGCCAGAAGACTAGCAGAATGGACTCTCTGGAGCCAAGCATAGACAAGAGGCTCACGGAAGAGGGTAGGAAGGGCAGAGAAGTGGTGCGCACTAAACAGACTGGCGGGAGGGAGCCAGAGCAGTGGAGGGGTAGCCTGCTGGGCAAGGCAGAGCCCCCAAAGTCTGGCTTGAAAAGCAGAGGGGCCAGACTGCCTGAGTTCTGACAGCCAGCGGACTTAACATCTGGAATGTTAAAACTCAACAGCTCTGCTCTTGGAAAGCGGGGAAGGCAAGAGGACACAGGGAGGGAGAGGTGTTGAGCCCCAGAAGACAGCTCAACTGGCCGGCCAGGGGAACAAAGGCGCTGGGAAGCGCCGTCTCCCTCTCCCACACCCCAGGCAAAATTCCAAAGGGAATCAGTTCCCATCACCGAATATGTTTGCAACTGCACAAACACCCAACGCTGTGCTTCTGTGGATCCATCCCTCTGATGGTCTGCCTCCCTCCCAGTGCTGCAGGGCCCCTCCCACAGGGGACCACCCACTGCAAAGCAAGATAAGCCTTCCCCTCCCGCCCCTGTGCACCTTGTAGATCCAGATCCACCCTGCCTAATGTGCCATATCCCATCAAAGCAGCACCACAAGCCTGGCAGTGTGCAAGTAGCCCAGACAGGGGCCACACCACTCCACAGTGAGTCCTGCCCTGGGAGAGGGGAAGATAAGGTACACACCAGTCTGACTGTGGCCCCAGTGGTGGGCTGGGGGCAGACATCAGGTGTGACTGCGGCCCCGCCCACCAACACAAGTTACTACGGGGAAGCACAGGGGAAGTGCCCTGCAGTTTGGAGCTACCATAAGGACTACCCAAAATGACAAAATGGAAGAATTCTCCTCAAAAGAAACTCCAGGAAGTAGTGACAGCTAATGAATTGGTTGAAAATGATTTAAGTAATATAACAAAACAAGAATTTAGAATAATAGTCATAAAATTAATTGCTGGGCTTGAAAAAAGCATACAGCACATCAGAGAATCTATTGCTACAGAGATAAAGGGACTAAGCAATAGTCATGAGGAATTTAAAAATGCTATAAATAAGGTGCAAAATAAAATGGAGGTGGCCATAGCATGGGTTGAAGAGGCAGAGGAGAATATAGGTGAATTAGAAGATAAAATTATGGAAAAAGAAGAAGGTGAGAAAAAGAGAGATAAAAAAAACCCAGGAGTATGAGGGGAGAATTAGAGAACTAAGTGATGCAATCAAATGGAACAATATCCGTATCATAGGAATTTCAGAAAAAGAAGAGAGAGAGTAAGGGGCTGAAGGTGTACTTGAACAAATCATAGCTGAGAACTTCCCTGATCTGGGGAAGGAAACAGGCATTGAAACCCAAGAGGCACAGAGAACTCCCTTCAGAAGTAACTTGAATCGATCTTCTGCACGACATTATCATAGTGAAACTGGCAAAATACAAGGATAAAGAGAAAATTCTGAAAGCAGCGAGGGATATAAACAGGCTCTAACTTACAAAGGTAGACCTATAAGAGTAGTGGCAGACCTATCTATTGAAACTTGGCAGGCCAGAAAGGAATGACAGGAAATCTTCAATGTGATGAACAGAAAAAATATACAACCAAGAATCCTTTACCCAGCAAGTCTGTCATTCAGAATAGAAGGAGAGATAAAGGTCTTCCCAAACAAACAAAAACTGAAGGAATTCATCATCACTAAACCAGCCGTACAAGAGATCCTAAGGGGGATTCTGTGAGTGAAATGTTGCAAGGACCACAAAGTACCAGAGACATCACTACAAGCATGAAACCTACAGACATCACATGACTCTAAGCCTGTATCTTTCAATAACAACACTGAATGTAAATGGACTAAATGCTCCAACCAAAAGACATAGGGTATCAGAATGGATAAAAAAAACAAGACCCATCTATTTGCTGTCTACAAAAGACTCATTTTAGACCTGAGGACACCTTCAGATTGAAAGTGAGGGGATGGAGAACTATCTATCATGCTACTAGAAGTCAAAAGAAAGCTGGAGTAGCCATACTTATACCAGAAAAACTAGACTTTAAATTAAAGGCTGTAACAAGAGATGAAGAAGGGCATTATATAATAATTACAGGGTCTATCCATCAGGAAGAGCTAACAATTACAAATGTCTATGTGCCAAATACGGGAACCCCCAAATATATAAAACAATCACAAACATAAGCAATCTTATTGATAAGAATGTGGTAATTGCAGGGGACTTTAATACCCCACTTACAACAATGGACAGATCATCTAGACACAGATCAATAAAGAAACAAGGGCCCTGAATGATACATTGGATCAGATGGACTTGACGGATATATTTAGAACTCTGCATCCCAAAGCAACAGAACATAATTTCTTCTCAAGTGCACATGGAACCTTCTCCAAGATAGATCACATGCTGGGTCACAAAACAGCCCTTAATAAGTATAAAAGAGTTGAGATCATACCATGCACACTTTCAGACCACAATGCTATGAAGCTTGAAATCAACCACAGGAAATAGTCTGGAAAACCTCCAAAAGGATGGAGGTTAGAGAACACCCTACTAAAGAATGAATGGGTCAACCAGGCAATTAGAGAAGAAATTTAAAAATATATGGAAACAAATGAAAATGAAAATACAACAATGCAAATGCTTTGGGATGCAGTGAAAGCAGGCCTGAGAGGAAAATACATTGCAATCCAGGCCTATCTCAAGAAACAAGAAAAATCCCAAACACAAAATCTAACAGCACACCTACAGGAAATAGAAGCAGCATAGCAAAGACACCCCAAACCAGCAGAAGAAGAGAAATAATAAAGATCAGAGCAGAAATAAACAATACAGAATCTAAAAATCTGTAGAGCAGATCAAAGAAACCAAGAGTTGGTTTTTTGAAAAAATAAACAAAATTGATAAACCTCTAGCCAGGCTTCTCAAAATGAAAAGGGAGATGACCCAAATAGATAAAATCATGAATAAAATGGAATTATTACAACCAATCCCTCAGAAATACAAGCAATTATCAGGGAATACTGTGAAAAATTATATGCCAACAAACTGGACAACCTGGAAGAAATGGACAAATTCCTAAGCACCCACACAATTCCAAAACTCAAACAGGAAGAAATAGAAAATTTGAACAGGTCCATAACCAACAAAGAAATTGAACTGGTTATCAAAAATCTCCCAACAAATAAGAGTCCAGGACCAGATGGCTTCCCTGGGGAATTCTACCAGACATGTAAAGCAGAGATAATACCTATCCTTCTCAAACTGCTCCAAAAAATAGAAAGTGAAGGAAAACTTCCAGACTCATTCTATGAAGCCAACATTATGTTAATTCCCAAACCAGACAGAGACCCATCAAAAAAAGAGAACCATAAAGAGTGCCAATATCCCCGATGAATATGGATGCAAAAATTCTCAACAAGATATTAGCAAATCAAATTCAACAGCATAAAAAAAGAATTATTCACCATGATCAAGTGGGATTCATTCCTTGGATGCAGGGCTGGTTCAATATTTGCAAATCAATCAGTGTGATACATCACATTAATAAATGAAAAGATAAGAACCATACGATCCTGTCAATCGATGCAGAAAAAGCATTTGACAAGATTTGACAAAATTCTTAATAAAAACCTCGAGAAAGTCAGGATAGAAGGAACATACTTAAACATCATAAAAGCCATTTATGAAAAGCCCACAGCTAATATCATGCTCAATGGGGAAAAACTGAGAACTTTCCCCCTGAGATCAGGAACACAAGGATGTTCACTCTCACTGCTGTTGTTTAACATAGTGTTGGAAGTTCTAGCATCAGCAATAAGACAACAAAAGGAAATCAAAGACATCAAAATTGGCAAAGATGAGGTCAAGCTTTCACTTTTTGCAGATGACATGATATTATACATGGAAAACCCGATAGACTCCACCAAAAGTCTGCTAGAACTGATACATGAATTCAGCAAAGTCGCAGGATACAAAATCAATGTACAGAAATCAGTTGCATTCTTATACACTAATAATGAAGCAACAGAAAGACAAATAAAGAAACTGATCCCATTCACAATTGCACAAAGAAGCATAAAATACCTAGGAATAAACCTAACCAAAGATGTAAAAGATCCGTATGCTGAAAACTATAGAAAGCTTATGAAGGAAATTGAAGAAGATATAAAGAAATGGAAAAACATTCTGTGCTCTTGGATTGGAAGAATAAATATTGTTAAAATGTCAATACCACCCAAAGCAATCTACACATTCAATGCAATCTCAATCAAAATTGCACCAGCATTCTACTCGAAGCAAGAACAAACAATTGTAAAATTTGTATGAAACCACAAAAGATCCCCAATAGCCAAAGTAATACTGAAGAAGAAGACCAAAGTGGGGGCATCACAATCCCAGACTTCACCCTCTACTACAAAGCTGTCATCATCAAGACAGCATGGTATTGGCTCAAAAACAGACACATTGACCAATGGAATAGAATAGAGACTCCAGAATTGGACCCACAAAAGTATGGCCAACTCATCTTTGACAAAGCAGGAAAGAATATCCAATGGAATAAAGACAGTCTCTTTAACAAATGGTGCTGGGAGAACTGGACAGCAACATGCAGAAGAATGAAACTAGACCACTGTCTTACACCGTTCACAAAAATAAACTCAAAATGGATGAAGGACCTGAATGTGAGACAGGAAACCATCAAAACTCTAGAGGACAAAGCAGGCAAAAACCTCTCTGACCTCAGCTGCAGCAAATTCTTACTTGAACATCTCCAAAGACAAGGGAATTAAAAGCAAAAATGAACTATTGGAAACTCATCAAGATAAAAAGCTTCTGCCCTGCAATGGAAACAATCAACGAACTAAAAGGCAACCGATGGAAAGGGGAAAGATAATTGCAAATGACATATCTGACAAAAGGCTAGTATCCAAAATCTATAAAGAACTCACCAAACTCCACACCCGAAAAACAAATAATCCAGTGAAGAAATGGGCAAAAGACATGAATAGATACTTCTCTAAAGAAGACATCCAGATGGCCAACAGACACATGAAAAGATGCCCAACGTCACTCCTCATCAAGGAAATACAAATCAAAACCACACTCAGATACCACCTCACACCAGTCAGAGTGGCTAAAATGAACAAATCAGGAGACTATACATGCTGGCGAGGAGGTGGAGAAACGGGAACCCTCCTGCACTGTTGGTGGGAATGCAAAGTGGTGCAGCCACTCTGGAAAACAGTGTGGAGGTTCCTCAAAAGATTAAAAGTAGATCTACCCTATGACCCAGCAATAGCACTGCTAGGAATTTATCCAAGGGATACAGGAGTGCTGATGCATAGGGGCACTTGTACTCCAATGTTTATAGCAGCACTTTCAACAATAGCTATATTACGGAAAGAGCCTAAATGTCCACCCACTGACGAATGGATAAAGATGTGGTTTATATATACAATGGAATACTACTTGGCAATGAGAAAGAATGAAATATGGCCTTTTGTAGCAACATGGATGGAACTAGAGAGTGTCATGCTAAGTGAAATAAGTCATACAGAGAAAGATACCGTATGTTTTCACTCTTCTGTGGATCCTGAGAAACTTAACAGAAGACCATGGAAGAGGGAAAGGGGAAAAAAAAGTTAGAGAGGGATGGAGGCAAACCATAGGAGACTCTTAAAAACTGAGAATAAACTGAGGGTTGATGGGGGGTGGGAGGGAGGGGAAAGTGGATGATGGGCATTGAGGAGGGCATCTGTTGGGATGAGCACTGGGTATTGTATGGAAACCAATTTGGCAATAAATTTCATATTAAATAAATAAATAAATAAATCTACTTTTCAAATGCTTTAAATTGGAAAGTTGGGGAAATGGGCACTGTTGTATATTGTTAGTAGATATGTAAGTCATTAGTTTCATTAAAGGGACAGTGATACTTTACATTTTTTAAAGATGTTTATTTATCTATTTATTTTGAGAGAGAGAGAGAAGAGACAGAGAATCCCAAGCAGGCTCTATGCTGACAGTGCAGAGCCCAATGCGGGACTCGATCTCATGAACTATGAGATCATGACCTGAAACCGAAATCAAGAGTCAGACACTTAACCCACTGAGCCACCCAGATGGCTGTGATACTTTACATTAAAAAAAAAAAATCTTAGAATATACCTACATAGACCTTAACCAAAGAATTCTATTTTGAGAATGTATCCCAATGATATAATCACAATAACTAATCATAATTATCAAACATTTTCTATGTGCTGTGCTGTTTAGTATATCTAATTATATTCTAACAGCAGTTCTTCAGGTAGATTTTATATACTAGGAAATGGAATAATAAAAAATTTGAGGCAACTTGCTCTTTGCCAACAAGAAATGAGGCCAGGGGCGCCTGGGTGGCCCAGTCAGTTCAGTGTCCGACTTCAGCTCAGGTCAGGATCTCACAGTTCATGAGTTTGAGCCCCACATCGGGCTCTGTGCTGATGGCTCAGAGCCTGGAACCTGCTTCAGATTCTGTGTCTCCCTCTCTCTCTCTGCCGCTCCTCTGCTATGCTCTGTCTCTCTCTCGAAAATAAAATAAACATTAAAAAAATTAACAAAAAAAAGAAATGAGGCCAAATTTTGAAACAGGTATTTTATTATAAAACATACTCTCTTAATCAGTCTACCACATAGCTTTTCCTGCATAAATGCCGAGTAGCTATTAGGCCTGTTCATAGTTGTGTTGTTGTAAACCTTGAAAATTGAGGTAAATAAATTAGGGCATATCTACTGTTCATAATATGAAAGATGATCATTATATATTGTTAAATGAAAATATCTATTAATAAAATAGTATTTCCATTATGAGCATTTTGGTTAAAAAAAATGTTGATTTTGTTCATTATAAACTCACCAGTCCATTTTAACGGTTTCTGGCACATAGTACTTGTTCGTTGACTGAATTAATTCATGAATATACACAGTCAAGAGGTTAGAAAAACATACCACAAACTTTAGCAGTATCGATCTGTGGATTGTGACATTATGAATGAAGTTTATTTTCTGATTTTTTTAAGTTCTATTTAAAATTCTCTAGACTGAGAACATACATTTTAGTAATCAGAAATGTAACAGAATAACTGTTGTATTTTTAAAAAATTGTTTAGGTTCTGTCTTAAATGACTTCTTCCCATTAAGTCTTTATAACCCAGATACAGGAGATTGCTACCTCTTTTGTACTCAAAACACTTTAGACCTGAGTCACAGCACTTTGCCTCTAGCCCCCTTTTCCTTGGATTCTTTTTACTGATGTAATGCCTTATTCTTATGTACCAGTTCCTGTCTCCCTTTAAATGGTATGTTCCTTGAGAACTTATTTTATTTATCTTTATAACCCTTTCACTTTATAGGGCAGTGCTTTGGATCCAATAAGCACTTACTCTATGTTTCTTATTGGACACACAGTATTACTTATCTACTGTCCTATTGAAAATTTTGGAATGTGAAAAATCCTAGCTTATTAGCTGATACTCAAGATACACATTTAATTGCATTAGCAATAACAATGCCATGCTGAGCCATAATGGAACATAAAGTAAAGGAAAAATAAATCCATAACACTGATCCTGTCTTTATGCAATATTCTGATATTTTGTTCACCATGAATTCTTTGTATTAATTTTAGCTTTCAAAAAATATTGCATTAAAATATTTATCTTTATTTTTGCCAATTCACCTAGCCTCAGCCCTGCTTTTATAATACCATATGAGCAGATAATGCAATCCGAGCATCTTAGAACAATCTAGACACTGTATTATATATATTTATATTTACATTATATACATAAAATTATATGAACAATATATATATCATATATATGATACATATATACATAACTCTATATGTATATATGTATATACATATATATATATACCTATATACATATATATATACATAGATACATAACTCTATTCACTTAGCACTCACTGTCATCCTAATGGATATCTGTATTATTATCTCCATTTGACATACAAAGAAACTTAAGCACAGAGACATTAAGCGACTTTGTCAAGGTCACCAGCTACAAAGTGGAAGAAATGGAATGGAAACACCATTAGCAGAAATAAGCAAAGTAGCAAAGTAGAAGGGAAAGTTGAAAGGTGAATCATTTTTAACGACTTTGATCAGTATAGAAAACCAACCTGGGTAGAGCAGGCCAGTTGTGAAAAAAAGGGCCTGGTTTTTAAGAACTTTGATTTTTATCAAATGAGAGCCATTCATTAGTTTACTCAACAAATACTCAACTGTCATTGAGGCACCATTAGTGTAAGTTAAATGACATCAAAGATATGCTGGCCAGGGAACCTAGATGCCAGTGGCAGTATGTTAGTGTCCAATCTGACTCTCCTCTTAAACAACATGTATTGCTTTATTCACTACTGTGAAGTGGTGTTTCCAGACAAAAGATGGTAGTGAGTGTCATTCTGAGTCTGTGACTAAGGGAACAGTTAATTTAAGGGAGCTGCTTATTTATTATGGGCAGCATCCATGGTAGTGCATCTGCAGTTCACCTGCATCCCCGATGATCATCTCAGTGCATGCATGAAAGATACAGATTCCTGGGCCTCATTCCAAACTACTAAGTAAGAATCTCTGACTTCAAAGCAACGTTTAAAGAGCTCCAGCTTTGCAGTCCTCCAGGCTGGCTCCAAACCTAATTCACCCATTCATTCGGTCTGGTGCCTTTAGCAAAGAACCTAGTCTTTGGTGTGTTTGTTTAGCTTCAGTATCCTCATTATAGGTAAAGTGGGAATAAAAATACCTACCTCTCATTAGGTTTTCATGGGGATTGAATTAAACTGAAGGTCTAACTATAATGATACTTACAACAGTTTACAAATATTGAGTACTTTCAAAGTGTCAGGCACTGTGGTAGATGCTGTGCTGACATTATTTTATTAACTTATCTTAAGCACTTAGCAGAGCACTGGCCACCTAGTGAGTAATGGATTGGTAAAAGCTATAGCTTGAGTACCATCCAGATCATTGTAATTGGGGGGGTGGGGGTTGAGCGGGGGGGGGCGGGGAGCCAGTCACAAACACAATATTTAAGCCCAGAGTCTGAGCATAATGGATAACTGGAAGAAGTCAGCCAGACTGGTGGTCCCCAAAGCCCAGCCCACTGCATTAGAATCATCTGGGTGAGCTCATTAAAACACACTGTATCTTCCTGGTCCTCAAACCTCTACCTCAGTAACTCTAGGTGGACCTGGAAGTCTCTTTTGTTTAAAAGGCACAAATGATTTTGAATTATGGCCAAGATTTAAATCAAATGATTAACTTGAGCTTCAGTTTTCTTAAGATTCATGAGGTTAGGGAGTAAGTCATTTCTCCCCCTCCCCCCTTCCCTTTTTCATCTCCAGTGCCTCGGACAACGCTGCCACATAGAAGATGCTCAAAAGTATTTGGGGTTAGATGAGCATAAAATGGGCCTAAATAAAGCCTGCTTTGTCTGTTTCCCACAGGCTTTATGAGAAGTGTTTGTAAAGCCCCATTTTATAGTGCTTCTAAAAGATGGAAGATGACATACAATAGTGTAATTTTATAGATTTAGCTATTAACTTATTTTACTGTGTCTTCTCTCACCCTTTAAACGTAAGTCATTTGGTTTGCAGGTATCCACCATTATACTGGGTTTCTAAAAATAAATTATAGCAAAATTGCAGATAAAATACTTCCCCAAAATTCCTCAAAATAATTTTTGCTCAAATTATTTTTTACTCAGAATTAAAATGCTGTAGAATGACCTAAAATTCCACATGCATCTATGCCTGTTAGGTTCCATATTAAAGTTCAACCCTGTCAACTATTCACTTCCTCATTCATTGATATTAGCTTTAGACCTGTCTTATACCACACCTGGTTATCTGTACATATTGCCAATGCAATGCAATATGTTTCAGGCACCCTTACTGCATTCCTCTACAACAGCTAAAACTTGACTTAAAACACCAAGCAGTCCCATCCTGGTTCCTTCTAATTGCCTATCACTCAGCTATTTTCTTTTTTTTTTTTTTTTTAAGTTTATTTATTTATTTTGAGAGAGACAGAGATAGCATGACTGGGAGAGGGGCAGTGAGAGAGGGACAGAGAGAATTCCAAGCCACCTCCACACTGCCAACAGAGAACCCAACGCAAGGATCCAACCGACGAAACCATGAGATCATGACCTGAGCAAAAACCAAGGGTTGGACGCTTAACCGACTGAGCCACCCAGGCGCCCCATCCTTCAGCTATTTTCAAATGTAGACATCTTTTGTGAGAGCCCCGGGGGACTCCAACCTTAGGCTTAAGAGGGGAGAAGGTGAAGAGGATGAAAAACAAGTTCCTCAGGAGGAGGGAAATGAAGGCGTTATCCCAAATAAAGTGTCTGGAATAGGAAAATCTACTGAGTCAGAAAAGGAAGTTATGTACTAATACTGGGACTCAGCTGAACCACAGTTTATATGACTAGACTTGAATTCCTCACACTCCCTGCATGCTTCATGCATAAAGAGTCAAGGGCTCTTCAACAGAGAAGGGAAGGAAGAAATTAGCATCTGACCATCCAGCCACGTTTGCAGTCACACTTCTCCAGACCTGACCGACCATCCCGAAACACCACTTGCCCAGGTCTATCCTCTCTCTGTGCAAACCTATTTCACTGAAAGTTCATTTCAGTGCTGCCTCATTGGTGGGAATAAAATAAGCTTCAAAAGAATAAAAGGATAGAAAGGAATCATTAAATCTATTTCGAGCTCAGAATGCTATTCTGGGACGTGTGGGGCCTTCCATTCGTGGACACAAAGGTGAATGTTTTCAAATCTGGAACCAGCACAAACCCCCAAGGAAGCAAAGGCAAAGAGGAGAGGAAGCTTCTCCTACCTTCCGTGGCTCCGATCTCGATTGTGCCTTTCACTTGGCTGAAGCACCATAGTGTGTCCTGGGCAAGCGCCCCAATTCCTGAAAACAATACAAGGAGACACTTCAGGTTAGGTAAGAGCTCCCTGTTGTCCTCAAGAGGCCAACCAGAAAGGAAACGCGTCGTGTAAGCTATGCATTTCTAAAAGTAGACTTGCACACCAGGTATCATGGCGTCGGAGAGGAGACCCTAAGGAGTGCTGGGAGGATGGCCGGTCTGTAAGGAGCACGTCCTGCGGTGGTGAATCAGGGCTCTGTCTCCTCCATCTGACCACGCCGGGACTGCTTGGAGCTGGAGCAATTGGAGTTCGTCCCTTCTGGCCCCTGGCAGCGTCCTGGAGCCGGCCTGCAGTCACACCCTGTGTGACTGCCCCTTTCATGGGAATACTAATGCTTTCGATTGTTTTCCTTCGGTGGCGGTGGGGAGGAGAAAGAGGCAGTTCGCTAGAGGGGAGAGAGGAAAAGAAAGGCAACTTTTCTTTTTTTTAACTGGTTTCACAGCTTGCCTGGCCGAACGGCCAGTAAGGGGTCAGATACTCAGAACGTCCACCTCTCTTGTTCACTTCTTGACAGCTTGCCAAAGTCCGAGCTGACTGGAGAGGAGAGGAAAGCGAAAACAGGTTGGCGATGGGGGCGGGGGTGGCTAACAGCACTGTGGAGGCAGTCCTGACAAATGTGGCCTCTTTCCTTCCATGGGGATTTCTGCCTCAAATCTGAACCCAGCCATTGGTGAGGTTAAATTTTCTGGCTTCTGGTTTCTACAAATATATGAATCCAATGCTAATACATATGCTGATACACCTACTAATATATTCATTAATATACATATCAAGTTGAAAAAGTCCTTTTCAGAACACTTCTGAATCCTGCCAGTTTGCTTCTCAACAGCCTGGCTGTTCCTTCAATTCTGTGAGGTTTTAAAATAAAAAGGAATATTGCATCGTCAAATTTTAGGAGAGGCTACCAGTTTGAGAATGGTTATATTCATAGGAAAAAAAATCAAGCATCAAAACCAAACTGACCTTTTAAAACACGCACACAAAACACAGGAGCCATCCTCACTGTCAATGACAGACTTTTCACTGAACTCTGTGGAAACCTTCACTCACTCAGCTACGTGAGAAGAGATCCAATCCCTATACACTTTTCTCACTGTTGGTCACCTCACATTTGCAGGAAGCCATGTGGCATCATCCCTTAGGAGCATATACACTTTGCAGTCAGGCAGGGTCTACAGTTTGGCTCTGACCTCGGACAAGTTCCCAAGCCTGAGGAGATGTTTCTCTTTAATGGCAGTAACAGTAATAGTACCCATCTCTCCGTTTTTATAGATACTAAAAGGGCTTAGCAGAGTCAAGCAACTTAGCAAAGGATGTTATTATCATTGGCAAAGATTCTAAAATGTTTGATAGTGAAAACGAAGAGGCACATTAGCTGAGAAATTTTCAGTTAGTTGCTATAAGGCAGGCACCGTGCTAAGCACTGTACATAGATTATTCCGTTCTCATACAAATAGTGAGGAGGGCCCAATTTTAACCCCATCTTACAGGTAAAGAGAGACCCAGGAAGTGTGACTAACTCATCTGAGGCCGTGCCAAGGATGTGGAAGAACTGGGATTTCCACCCAGGCTGTCTGAATCCCAATCTCCCAGGGTGCTGAGGTCAGCCTGCCCATTTAACAGGGTTTCAACTGTAGTTGCATTCAGAGGGCTGAGTGGGCATACAATTTCCCACATCAGTTATTAAAAAACCGATATCTCCGCTCAGAGTACACAAGGCTAAAGTTGCCCAATAAAATTAGCATCTGGGGAGGAAAAAGGAAAGCATTTGGCAGCATTTGTTAGTGCACAGAAAGACGACATCCACTGCCCTACCGCTGATCCTTTCTTGCACTTGTTGCTGTAGCCTTGGATTTCAGCATGAGACTTTCTCTGATAATTTCTTACTCTTCCTGTGAGCTCTCACTGGCCCTCTTTTCAACTGCCAATCCTGCTATTGAAACTGTGTCTATGTCTGTTCATAGGGAGCTATCAGCTACAGATAAGGTTCTTCCTAATTTTTGTCCTCCTGGCACAGTTTTTTTTTTTAAATGTTTAGTATTTATTTCTGAGAGAGAGAGAGAGAGAGAGAGAGAGAGAGAGAGAGAGAGAGCAAGCAGGGGAGGGGCAGAAAGAGAGATCAAACACAGAATCCAAAGCAGGCTCCAGGCTCTGAGCTGTCAACACAGAGCCCGATGTGGAGCTTGAACTTACGAACCATGAGATCATGACCTAAGCCAAAGTCGGACACTTAACCGACTGAGCCACCCAGGTACCCCATGGCACAGTCCTTTATATCATTAGTTATGATTCTGGGTGTAGAAACTTTACTGACCACAAAACATTGAAAGTAAGCAGACACACATACACACATAAACACACAACATGCACAAACGCATACATACACACATACCCCTAGGCAGATTGAGATGAGCCTATGAAAGGGTACTCATATTGCTTCAGAGAATTTGAGCTTTAGAAGAAACCTTGCCTACATGTGAAATCAACTTCTTGCAGATTTGAAAAATCAAGTTACAGAAAATTACCAACTTTCTGTGAGTCACAGAGGAATCATGTGACCAATTCACTACCTGTGACAGTTCTGAGCATCACCCCTGGATAGGTTGCCTGGGGCTGTGAGCTCGGTTGATCAGAGCTCAATTAATTAGTTTGAGAAATCAAGGCAGCCTAAGCTTTTGTCAGTTTTCTTGTCCAGGGCAGTCTTGGATTGGACCCAGTTTCTGTTCCACCAAGATCAGTGCTAAATGATGTCATCAATGGTGTAAAGAGAGTTTGGGCTATGCCATCTCTGTCCTAAAAGTGCCAAACAGCAGGTGGAAACTCAAACGCCAAACTCAAATGTTCATGTGACAATCCGGCCAGGAGTGGGACACCCAGAGGAACAGACACTTGATTTGCGTCCATGATCGGCTGTGGAAGCGGGGGATGGTGGACCCTGGAGGACACAGGCCTATGGGGGCAGTAGGTACTAGATCCAGCTGAAAGATGCCAAGGAGGAGTCTAGCCTAGTGCTATCGAATTGGCTATGTGTTTTCCACGATAAGCCAGAAATCAGGATTATTATGTGAAAACTCCCAATTTTTAAATGGTGCCAATCAATTCAAATAAGAGCACTGTGTGGCTCATACACCATAGGGCAAACACATCACATCTGCAGGCTAAATATGGTCTTTGTGCCACTGGTTTGCAAACCTCTGGCTTGACTATTTGGGCTGAAAGACACCTTGGAGAATACACAGTCCATCTTTACCATGTGGCTGATCAGGAAGCAAAGTTCCAAGGTGAGAAAGAACTCACAACACAGTGTCTGCAGACTTAGGACTCAAAGGTGACAATTCTAATTCTTATACCAGATTTCCTTTTACCTCCAAGCTACCTCTCTTGGTAATGGTTTGGTGAGATGTCTGTCTAGATTTAATGAATGCTCTTTAGGGAAGGGTATCTGATTGCTAAAGTGGATGGCAGAGAGAATTAAGCTGAGACAGTGAGGAAGGAAAATTTGTTTCTCTTAAATTACAGACCTTGACAGCTTCCCTAAACCCCAGTGCCAAATGACATTCCAGTTGCTATGGTAACAGTGTCAATAAGCAACATTCTCTACCAGGAGGCTGAAGCAGACAGATACAGTGGCTATACATCTTGGAAGATGCTCATTCCTCTCTCCCTACAACTATGGCTCAGGAAGGTCCTGAGTCTCATCTACTGAAAGTCCAGGAGGTCAGCCCACTGAAGGCATACACCTGTCTTCTTCTTAGCATCATGTGTAATAGCTGATCTCTGAATCTGATTAGACATTGGAGATCATTTGGTCCAATTGCCTCATTTGAAAGCAGAGGACACTGAGGCACAGAGCAGGCACGGCCATGCAGTGAGATGACGGCACCTCGGGAGCCTGATCCCAGAGCTTCTATGCCCAGCACAGGCTCTTCTCCTTGTACTGCCCCAGCAGGGCCCTTCAGAGTCGAGGCTGGCCTTTGTGCCACCTCATTTGTGCCAGCTCGGCTGTGTGAATACAATGAACAGAGGGTGTGACACACAGCAAATAAAGCTCCTTATTGATTGGGAGGCCACTGGAAAGAGTTGTTTTCATGGACTTGGCATCAGCAATGTGCTCCTCTCTGCAGGGAAAGGGAGAGAGAGAGGTGATCCTTGCCCAGAGAAATTTCCTCTGAGAAGAATGTGTTTTGAAATTGGCTATGCTATAGGGCTATAGATGTATATTCAACTACTTAGAAGGAGCCTATAATTATGCCATCCTCTCTGAGTGTGTTGTTATGCTAGCAGGAGAACTTAAGGCAGGCACTCATGATGAATGGGTATGTTGATAAAATACCAGCCCAAACTTGGTGTGAAAATCTTTCTATTGAAGATGGCAGATTTCAAAAAGAGACACAGCTGCACCAGAGACAGTTACAAACAAGTGGATTCCATACTTGAAGTAATAAAAGAGAGACTTTCACTTTCTCACTCCCTCCCTTAACACCTTGTATATTGCTCGAATTTAACAATTCCTACTGTGTTTAATAAATACCGGTCACTTCTATGTCCCCAGCTTGACAGTGAGCTCATGAAAAATAGGAGCAAGCAGCAAAAATAAATAGGTCAGACTTTTAAATCAAACTTTTGCTTTCCTTTGCACCAAAGTGAATCAACCATTAGAGATATTATAGTAAAATCATCATTGACTTGATTCTGCTCTATTTAATTCACTGGCTGAATTCAAAAGACAGTGAAGCAAACTGTTAACTGCCTAAACTCACTGTTTCAACAGTCCATCTGATAGAAGAAAGATAAAGTAACCTGAAGAAAGTGGCTACTTTGATTAATAGGAAAGTAGCAACAATAGAGACCTATGGAGGTGATTTGATACCTGAGTGAGGAAATCTTGGGCTGTCAGCAACACAGTGCAGCTACTCATTCGTTATTGCTTTCTTGATCCTGCAGTGTCAGAATTCATTTGCTGAATAAAGAAAAGGAGTTTTACACTCTCAAAGAAGTAATAATGCTGCAATATGCCTCACTGGAAGCCTTACTCTAACAAAACAAAGGAAATACAGGTGTCAAACATCATCAAGAAGACTAATGTAAATATTTGTATGTTAGATACTGAGAAAATAAGAATACTGTTGTTAATTCTCACCCGGGGCATCCTATCTTGTCAACCTATTTGTGTCTTTATAGCTAAAGTGTGTTTCCTGTGGCCAGCATCTACTTCTGCGTTGTTTTTTTTTTTAATCCAATTTGAGAATCTCTGCCTTTCTATTGGAGTCTTTATAACATTAACAGTTATTGTGCTTACTGACATAGGTTAAAATCTATTATCTTGTTTTCTATTTTTTTTTCTGAGTTTTGTTTTCTTCTTCTTTTTTTAATGTTCTATTTTATTTTTGAGAGAGATAAAGAGAAACAGAGTGTAGCAGGGGAGGGGCAGAGAAAGAGGGAGACACAGTATCAAAAGCAGGCTCTCGGCTCCATTCTGTCAGCACAGAGCATGACGCAGGGCTCAAACTCACTAACTGTGAGATGGTGACCTGAGCTGAAGTCGGACACTTAACCAACTGAGCCACACGGGCACCTCATGTTTTCTTTCTCCACTTTTACTACCTTCTTTTGGTTTGCTGGATATTTTCATGATGTTATTTAATTAGTATTGAGCTACACTTCTTAGTTTTCTTATTTTAATGTTTGCTACAGACTTCATAGTATACTTAAATTATCAGCTTGCCTTTTAGTGATTTTATACTACTTCATACATAGTACAAAACCTTAAATAGTATATTTCCATTTCTCCTCTCCCATTTCCATGATATAATCTTCCACCATTTACTTTTATGTGTTACAATCCTCACACTTTTTTAAATTATTTTGTTCAAATAGCCAATTATCTTCTAAAGTGATTTCAAAAATAATAAAAAAGCTTTCACTTTTACCATAAGGTTACCACTTCTGGTGCCCTAAATATCTTTCGGTAAATCTGTATTTCCACCTGTATCATTTTCCTTCTGACTGAAAAATTCTTTTAATACTTCTTACAATGCATGTCTTCTGGATATAATTCTCTGAGCTTTTGTATGTCTGAAAATTTTTTTACAGCCTATTTTCACTGGGTATAGAATTGTAAGTTGACAAAGTTTTGTCCTTCAGTACTTTAAAGATGAAGCTTCATTGTTTTCAAGATATCTGCTGTTAATTTTATTTTTTTCTTCTGTATACATCTCTTTTCTTCTGGCTGCTTTAAATTTTTCCTTTATCTCTGGTTGTGAGCAGCCTTTTATTTCTTCCATGTTTCAACTTAATTTTTGAATTCATGTAACAGAGTTATAATGACTGTTAAAGTCCTTGCCTGCTAATTCTAACATCTGTGTCAGTTCTGGATTTCAACTAATCCTTCTCCTCATTATAGATTATATTCTCCTTCTCCTTTGCCTTCCTGGTAATTTTTTATTGGATGACAGACACTGTGAATTTTACCTTGTCATGTGAAATATATTTTTGTTTTCCTATAAATATTTTTTTATCTTTCTCGTGGGAAGTAATTAAGTTGGAAACAGTGTGATCTTTTTAGGTCTTGATTTTAAGATTAATTAGGCAGCACCAGAGCTCACTTTAGTCTAAAGCCAATTATTCTCACTACTGAGGCCACACCTTTATGAGTACTTCATAGCATGTGATTTTGACAGGTTTGATTTTGAATTATGAGGTTTCATTTTGGCAGATGGGAACAGGCGCTATTCCTAGCCCTGTATAGGCACTGGGTACTGTTCAATTTAACCCTCTTGGATGGCTCCTATAGTTTCTTCATATGTATACACTGACCAGTACTCTGCTGAGTACTTGATGTGGAGCCTCTCAACATTCCTGGAGTTCTCTTTCTGTGCATATCTCTTCTTTTCAGTTCCTTGTCCTGCAAACTATAGCTTCCTTGGTCTGACTCTCTGTTCTGCCTCTTCAATTCAGAGAATATTCTGGGATCTGCCTGAGTTCCTCTCCTTCGTGCCATAGCCTGGGAATTCCCTCAAGGCAGTAAGCTGGGGGCAATTGTGGGATATATATGTTTTGTTTTTCCTGAGTGACCACTGTCCTTCATTGTCTGATATCCAAAATGTCTCAAAAGTCATTGCTTCACCTATCTTATTCTAGGGTTTATTTGTCACAGTCCCTATTATTCCATCTTGGTCAGAAGCAGAAGTCCAATAAACTAAAGTAACATTCTTTAAAGTGCTTCTCTATGTTCAAGGATCTACTTCAGTAGATCTTCACTGAGCACCGAACTGATATTTGGACCAGGTTTATCTGTTCTCTCCACTTTTTTTCTTTTAACCATTGGATATTTTGTTCCATACAGTCACTCATTAGTGAGGAAAAACAAAAGGAACTGCACCAGGCTATGTTTATATTTCATAACTCTTTGCCCTTTCATCGGATGCTTTCAGAATTATTTTGCCAGCTAGAGTGTCCATCCAATCAAAAAACTCATTGGCCTTAGAAGGTTCCTGCCTTCCACTGTGGCAACCTATCATTCCTGTGACTTTAGTTGTGTCTATATTACATATCACTCTCTCATGTTTTCTGAAAAAGGCAGAAAACCCAACTGCCAATGAAACCAACTCTTCTAAGCCAAAAGTCTCTATTTTATTATTTATAATGAATAGCACTCTAAGAGATTCTTTCAAAAATTCTTACAGAATTCCATAGAAATTTAAGTCACCATACAAGACTATTTCTAGAGACAGGAGTATTTTGATTCTCATCCTATCACACTATGCAGGTGAGAAGAATCTTATATGAAACTAACTTTAAAATTATGTGCACAATCAAAACCATTTATGATATAGCTCTGGCTTCCAATAGGATTATTGTTTCTATACCAAAACTCACTTCCAGTAGTAGACTCTATCTCCTCAGATAGTTTACCATTCTCTCTTCCATTTTTTTTTTTATCTTTACTTTGTACTTATGGCAAAGTGGTGTGCCAGGGACACCTGGTTGCTTATGTCATATCCATCTATTCCTTCTGGGTATTGACAGATTCCCTGTTTCAACAACAAAAGCAAACAAAAACACCTATAACCTCAGACTCCCTTGCAACTAGACTTGTCCATATGACTCTTATCTGCTTCTCCTAGGAGTACGTGGAAACATGTATAAATCCATAATACACCTGCTGATTTTCTCCCATTTACCACTGCTCCACCTTTTCCTTTCTGAAGTCATGTGTTGATGACTGGAGCTATTGCAGACTTCTGGCATTCAAAAGACAAGATCACAGAGACCTTGACCCTGGTCTTCAAGCCACGGAACCGGCATAGCAGTTGTCAGTCTCTGACTTTTCACAGCAGAAACAAACCAACCAACCCAAACCAAACAAAACTTGATTTGTGAGTGATACTCTTTCTTCAGTTACAGCTGAATCCAATCCTCCATATACAAATGGGAAAGAGGATGTTACCGCTGCATAATTACACAATTTCTATTTCTGCCACAATAAAAAGCAGTCATTTTTAGATTTTAAGAGGTAAATCAGTTCAGAGCAATCCATTTTACTCATCGTCTAGCTCACCACTTTCAACCATTAGCCAAAATGTCAAGCATGAAAGCACGTATAGCACTGCGTTACAATTCTTTATTTACACTTCTGTTTATAGACTCTGAATTCTTCAAGGGCAATACCTGTGCTTTATTTGTGCTTTCACCTTTAGAACTTAAAACACCTCTTGGCACCTATTAAAAGATTAGGAAGTGATTATTTAATTGGATTAGAATAGAGGCAGAAGCAGCCCTTTACTCCCATAGAGGAAGTTGTTCCCACAAGATCTAAACCAGCGCTCAGACACATGATATGATAAGCAAGCAGAAAGGAGCCGGAATATAGGGCTAGTACTTTGTCATTGAACCAGTGTCACACCCCCTAGAACACAGGGAACCTCATGTGGCCCTACAAGGATGAAAGTGTCTTCTAGCATCCTGAAGAAAAATATCTTGCAAAAAAGAAGACTTGATAGATGCTTTAGCAAATACTCCTCCATTCCCAGCATTTTCTGTCTATAATTACATTTCCCAAAAGAGGGCAACATATTAAAAAAGAGCTGTCATATTTACTGCACTGCTTCCCTTAAACTGGATGGTGAATTACAAAGCACAAGTGGCAAAGAGCCAAACAATCCTTGCTCATTTAATCTTGTTTTCTCCTGTGCCAGTTATTGACCAATCAATTGCCTTGGATTTGGCAGGAGTAGTTTTCTCTGAGGGTCTGAGACCAACAGCAACCAGGATCAGCTCAAACTGGATTTCTTCTCAGCCCTGTACATAAAGGTTAGACAAATTTTCAAGGCAGGAGACTCCTGAGCCTTGACTCATTGACAAATGAAACCGCCTGGGTATGAGATCATACTTCTGCTTCAAGGCTTGCAAGACCATCTTTGGGCCAGTATTGCTGTGATGGAAAGAGCAAATAGAGTGTTGCCCAAAGGGAGTAGGCAGTTTTGACACTGAAAATTATTTTGTGATTTTATATACTGGACACCATTCTCTTCAAATCCACATGGCTGCAATGCTAAGAAAGATCACTCATCGAGTAGAGCCTTGAGTATTTTGAATAGATTAGGAAAAGCAGAATTGAAAAGCCCAGTTTCCCTACAAGTTGGGGGAGGGGGTGGATGGATTTACAATGAAGATTTTTAAATGAAGGTTGAATTTGCAACCATTCATCTCAAAAGGCATGCCTAGACCACCTGATAAATAATACATTTGTATTATGCTTATGAAACATGCAGATGGAGTCCAATTTGCAAATAAATGCCTTGAGGAATTTTTCAAAACTTCACAGGTAACCAAATCCTAGGATTCTCTATATCCTTATTTGTGACGTTTTTATTTTATTTTGTGACAGTTGCCATAAATTCAATTAATCTCTATGGCAAATGAAATTTTGGTGTTTTTTTTTTTTTTCTTGCTGAAGGAACAAAATGATCAAAAAGTTGGGAAGATGGGAGGCAACAAGCACATTTGCTAACAGGGAAATCAAACAGCGTCACATCAAAATGGGAAGAAAGGACATCTGGGCAGCCTTACCTACTAACCTTGTCCACCACCACCCCTCACCCCTCCCCCCCCCCCCCCGCCCCGCTTTCAGGACATTCTTTCCTTGCTATGGAAAAAAGCAGATGCAATTAGAACCTGCTAAGCTAATAGCTAAAATAATGCTCTGATAGCAAACAGAAACAGAAAGCGAAAACTCGGAATTTGCAGGCATGGAAAATACTGCAAGGGAAGGACAGTTGAATGTGTTCCAGGATCCTAGGGCAGCCCCTGGCAGCTGCCCAGAGCACAGCAGGTAAGCATGCCCAATATCGGCTTCTTGTACCGAAGTGACAATTCTGCCTGATGTATATACCCATTGAGGCATATACATGTAGCAGGAACATGCATACAGAAATGGAAAAACATGACCGCTGAATTCCCTTTACACATGACACATGTTCTCTAGTCTGCAGTGACTACTGTGGGGCTCTGCTTTGAGACTGGCCCAACAGAAGCACAGCTCACATAGTCTCTACTATAGCCCCATGGGTTAAGTGATTACACGTCAAGAAATTAAAGCAAGGAGAGGTGAAAGGCTTGCCAAGGTCAAATGGTCAAGTGTGGCAAAGCTACAATCAGAAATCAGGTCTGATAAGCCTGAACTCAGGCTTCCCACCTCACGTCTTCTCCAGTAGATGCCTATGTTGTGTGAAAAGCAGATGGTATTCCTACAACCCAAATTCTGTCCAACATGTGTGACAGAGCATGCTGGTTAAAAGGCATCTCAGTGTTCCTTTGGTAAATAAAGCATTCATTAGTAATGGCAAAATAGTAAATTCTGATTTTTCTTAAAACTAGACACATGCCAAGGACAAAAGGTGGCAGAGGGGCATAAGAAAGGAAACACCTGCAATTCTCTTTTTGATGACCTAAATTTTTCCCCTCTCATGCTTGTTCTTCCAGGTCACACTGCTCCTGTGCAAGGAAAGACCTTTTCTCTCACTGGAGCCCAGGCTGCTGGAAAGTGTCTCCTGAAACAACAGGACACAGGGATAGCCCCACAACAACATAGATCACCTGCTGAAACAACCCCACTGAACTAGATTCTGGAGCATAGACAGGGAGAGGAGCTGCTAAGGGAGATGTCAATGTGCAGGGAACACTCTACTTTCTGTCTCCTACATGCTGGTGCCAAAGAAGATGTGTGAGTCATAAATCAGAGGAAGGACGATTACAATGGCAGGAAAGATGAAGTGAGCAGAATGTCATTGGAATTGGGCCATTTCTCCAAGCTCTAGGGCTGACGTGATGCTATTTGTTGCATCATTTATTCACCTAATAAAGTGTTCAACAAATACTTATTGAGGGCCACCTATGTTCAAGGCTGTAGCTTTTCTCATGAAACTGATATTCTAGGAGATGGAAAGTTATGCAAATAAATAAATAAATAAATAAATAAATAAATAGATGGATAGATAGGTTGGGATAAGTTCTGCAAAACATAAAGACACTGCTTAAAGAGGACAAAATCTACTAGTTTGTATAGTTCATATACAAACTAGTTATATAAGGTCAGGTGAGTCCCCTCAAACAAAGTGACATTTGAGCAAAGACCAAGAGAAGTGAGACGGACAGCTAGGAAAGGTCATTCCAGGGAGAGGGAACAGCCTATGCAAAATCCTTAAGACTGGTAAGTGCCTGGTATGTTGGGGAAACATTAAGGAAACACTGTATGACCACAGAGGGAGCAGCAGGCAGCAAGGACAGAGAGGCCATGCTGGTGGGCAGAGGGGGCTGAAATACTCAGGACATTGAAAGGACTTCTACCATGTAACTCTGAATAAATGAAACTCACTGGAGAGTTTTAAGCTAAAAAGTCACTTTGGCTTTATACAAAACAAGAGTGAAAACAGAAACACAGCCAGTTATGAGGCTAGAGCAATAATCCACAGAGAAATAGACCAGAATGGGAACAGTGAAGGTTGTGAGGAGTGTTGCATGTTGAGTACGTAAGAAAGACAGTGACAAAGAGGGACACTAAGATATCTTTGGCCCAAGTGACTGGAAAGATGGAGTTATCACTAACTGAGAATGGGAGGAGGAGAATGGGAGGTGTTTTGTATAGGTTAGGCTTTCATGCCTACCAGGTATTAAAATAGGCATTAGACACCATCACCTGCCACTGCTGTGACTCCTAGCTCCATGATAAAGCTATATGATTTAATAGGATGCATGAATTTTATTGACAGCCATCTTTCCTGTTATATTGTGGTCCGTTGAGAGCAGTGATAGGTTTTTTTGTTGTTGCTTTTTTATCTCCACTGTGTTCCTAGCACCAAGCACAGTGCCAGACTAGTAGCCTGCACTTGGTAACTAACAAATGGGTGAATGGATGAAAGTGTGAGGCAGTGAGTCCTCCCAACACCTCCAAAGGGTAGGTTCTGGGCCAATGGAAACTTCTAGTCAGAGAACCAAAGAATTGCACCAGTGGAAGGACCCATGCAGATACGATTGTAGTGGTACTTTCTCTTTCCCATTGGTTCAAATCGTACCTTCACTTCATTTTAAGGTTATAAGATGCTGATTTTTTTTTTTTTTTACTATTACAGAATTAAGGAGAATACAAAAAGATCTATTTCCAAAATAAAATACCACAGAATTCTTTCCTTGATTTTAAATGGCACCATGGCTGCCTAACTCAAGTTTTCTAACACATCAACTTGAAAATTCATTGTGGGGTTCCTCCATAGTCTTACCCAACCCACCAGAACATTCCAGCCATACATTTTTGTGCCTCTGACATTACAACCTGGAACACTCATCCACATGCTAGCTTTCCCTTCAGTCAGGGCAGGCTGTGGCCTGTATTTTAGTTCCAGAAGGGTCCTGCAACAACACATTCTCCAAGAAAACCTGATCTTCATGTGTAGAAAGCCACCATTAAGAGGCATTTCTTTGTACTGACTTTCCCTTTTCAAAAACACTTTAACAAGATGGGTTAAGAAATGAAGCCATTAGGAGTGCCTGGATGGCTCAGTCTGTTAAGCATCCAACTCTTGATTTCTGCTGAGGTCACGATCTCATGGTTTGAGAGACTGAGTCCCACATCGGGCTCCATTCTGACAGCATGGAGCCTGCTTGGGATTCTCTCTCTCCCTCTCTCTCTGCCCCTCCCCAATCCTCAAGCATGCATTCTCTCTCTCTCTCTCAAAATAAATAAACTTAAAAAAAATGAACAAAGCCATTGTTTCCTAGTCACGTGCTATCAAACTAGAATGATCTCTATGTGAATCAATGGACCTAGAAGGAGATGGTTCACTAAGGGCATCTAAGACTGAACTTGGTGGGGGGCAGGGGGTGTCCTGGGGTAGCAGAAGAGCAATGAAGACAGACTCACCAGTTCCCTGGGGTGGCAGTTAGGGGGACATAAGGTCCAGGTATTCAGAGGTCAACAGTTTCAGTGCCAGTATTTTTAAAACCCTCCATCCCATTACACAAGGGCAAGGGTAATAGAGTTAAAATCTTATCCGTGCTAGATATATTGGGTGACCTTTATCTGAGAAAAACTGTTCTATAGTCAGATAACTTGGGGGCATCCTTCTTACCACGTCCCTGCCTTGGATATTTACAATGGGCATCATTAGTGGTTTAGAAGCCGAAAGAAGTCTTACGTTTTAGAAATCTGTTTAACCTTGTTTCATATAGCATTTGTACAAACCTATATTTATTTATTTGGAACACAGCTTATAAGAGACGGAGTCAATTCATGAATTTGCCTTATCTGGAAGTTAACAGTATGAAAGAAAGGAGACTGCCCAACATTGCACAGCACAGTCTTTCACCAGGTTCGAGAGAACCAAGTTCAAATCCTCCACTAAACTATTTACTGGCTTTGTGGTACAGTGAGTTGCTTAACCTCTCTGTGCCTCTGTAAACTGAGGATCTAATTCATTTTTACTTCTAAAACATGTAAAATGACACAGAATGAATAGTAATGAGGCTTCTATAACCTGGGCTCACCTTCGCCCTCTTCAAGAGTCTGCTTTCACCTCTGGTGAGCACTCTGGTTTAACAGTGGCCAGGAGCAGCGACTAACACGAAGAGCTCTGGAGGAAGACAGGTTTAGTTCAAATCCTGGCTCTGCTATTTACAGCTATGTGGTCTTGGGTAAGTTACCTGACCTCGCTAGGCCTCAGTTTCTTTATCTATGAAACCCAGCTATTGGGAAGATAAAAATAATAAAGCCCATAACAGTGTCCAGCCAAGGACAGTACAGAGTAAATGGCACAGCAAAAAGCTGTTACGAGTGCTCTGGTTTTTATTTCCTGTCCCCATGCTCTTTATCTCGTGGGTTGGCTGGGCTATGACCTGCCTCCTTAATCCCTAAGCATTCGTGATCCTGGTACTGACACTCCCTACAATGGGGTCTCCCAAATCACTCCTCAACCCCCATTCCTAAACTGTAGCTTCCTCCCTGGGGCGAGCAGGGCTTGTAATTTACTGCCAGATCCCTGGCCCAGCTGCAGGGAAGGAGGACAGACAATGATCTCTCTTCCCACAGCCTCCCACGCATTACTTTTCCCTGCATGTCTGACGTTTGACTTCTAACTCCCCTCCGGCTGTGATTACTCAGGCAAAGTGAAGTGGACAGATGGAACAATTATTTGGAAAGCTCAGCCGTTGGAAAACAAAACAAAAAGAAAAAGAAAACCCTACACCAAACCATGCAATTGAGGGGAAAGAGTTTATTGGTTTAAATTATTCTTATTGCCTGCTGGCATCGATTGCATTTTCCAGGTGATTGCTCAGCGCTCCCATTAGTGTGTCCACATAGAGAAATGATATCTTCTTAGATATTGGCACCGTGTGCTGCCCTCTCCGGAAGCAAGAGCTGTGTGTGGGCAAGGCTTGTCTATACAGCAAATTTTTGTCAGGTGACTCCAGTCAACTCATTAGCTTTCACAATAAGCACAAGGCATGTTGCCAGAGAGGGGAGAAAAGGGTCTTTGTATGTAATAAGAAATACCACGTGAGAATAAAGTAAACTTTAAAAATCTTAAATTTGAAAACTTACTGAGAAACCATAATTCACGTTTTGTAAGTATGGGCCCAACAGCTCATGGGCTCAATTTCTGGCTCTGCTATACCTTTGAGGTGCCACCTAGTATAGATTACTTAATCACGAGGCCTCTGTTTCCTGGTCTCCCCATGGGAGAGAACAGTACTTACTCATAGAGTGATTAGAAGAAAGAGTGATGTATATACATCACTCTTAGCCTCGTGTCTCCACACAGCAAATTCCCAATAAACAGTGGCTGTGATTAACGAATGATGAACACAGAGACTTACGTTTTTAGTTACAAAAGCTAAAGACACAAAGCCTAGACCTCCAGATGATGGCAGCTCAGGCTTCATACTCTATGGGTTCTGAGCTCTTACTTGTCTGGTTCAATTCATAGACTCCTCCAGCTTTAACCTTTGGTGCACATTTCTGTTCACTTGAGAGGTACCTGTATACCTGTATGTACCTGTACATACCTACATACAGGAGACTTTCATGTAGTGTTTGGAGTCAATTATTCCCAAATACAATGGGAATGTGGTTCAATCGTAGCCCAACAGGGAGTGTAGATTGGCTGGGGAAGCTACAGACCCTAATTAGACTTTTGAGGTGGAAAGAGCCCTCTTGGCAAGAGAGCAGGGTGCCTGCTTTGGCCCTCCCTGGACACCATCCTGCCTCAACTCAGGGAAATGTGCTACATAATATAAGGTCATATACATAGTGCTTCAGATTTTCTGCTATTCTAGAATAGAAATCAAAGGCAAGCTTGGATAGCTTTAAGCCTAAATTTTTCTCATCTGTGTAAAAGGGTCAGCCAAAGAGGTCCAAGAACTTTCCTGAAAAATGGTAAACAACTTTACTACATACTGAGTGCTTAATAGATCAGGCACCATTCTGGATGTTTTACAGGAATTGTCTTATTTAATTTTCTTATTTAATTCCTTCAACCATCTTCCTAGAGCAGAATCATTATTAAGTTTTATGTTTCCAGAGAAACAGAACCAATATGAGAAGAGAGAGAGAGGGAGAAGGAGAAAGAGAAAGAGACTGAGATTTATTATAGGAATTGGCTCACATGGTGATGAAGCTGAGAGGTCCCATCATCTGCCGTTTACAAGACGGAGGCCCCAAAAGCTGGTGGTGTAACTCAATCCAAAGGACTGACAACTGAAGGGCCGATATCGGTCTCAGTCTGAGTAAGAAGGTCCAAAAAGCAGGAGTGTCAGGGTCCGAGGCAGGAGAAGAGGGATGTCTCAGCTCCCCAAGCAGAGATTGAATTCGCCCTTTCTTCACCTGTTCACTCTATTCAGGCCCTCAGTGGACTGGATGACGCCTACCTGCATTGGGGGGGGGGGGTGCTCTTTACTCGGCCTAGGGATGCAAATGCTACTCTCTTTCAAAGCCACCTTCACAGACGTGAGCAGAAATAATGCTTACCAGTGATCCGGGCATCCCCATAGCCCAGCCAAATTGACGTCGAAGAGTAACCATCACGGAAAACTTTTGTAGATGACGAAACAGGCCCAAGTAACTGGTAGTCTTCTGATTCCAGAACCACAAGCCTTAATTGACCGCTCTATGACCTATTACAAGAGTTTGTTTCAATCTGGGAAAGAGCAGAAACACCTGTTTTCCTAGAAAACACACTGATCTTGATGGGAGCCGTATAACCAATCCATGGCAGCCCATAAGGAAACCCAAACTTGAATCCCAGGTCTGTCTAAAATAACAATAATGGAGACAATTGATACTAATTCAACCGAGATAAAAATAACTGCTGTAATTTAGTGAACAACTACTTTATGTCAGCAACCAGTCTCAGCCCTCAAAAATTAACATAACAAACCCTCAGAGAAACCGCAGCTCCAGTATCGGATCAGCCTGTCTTTTGTGTCTAACTCGGCATTTACCAGCTGTAGGATTTTCAACAAGGCATATAGTTTCTCTCTCTCTCTCCCAATTTTCCTCACTATAAAAATAAAAGTTGCTGTGAGAATTAAATGAGATAATGCAGTCAACGCTTCCACAGTACCTAGAAGGCGTGGGCCCCAACCAACATTAACATTACTAGTATCCCTCTCCTACAAGATGAGGAAACAAAAGTCTCCTGGAAACGTGGATGACACAACTCAGGCCACACAACTGGCAGAGTCTGCCCTCTGAGTCCGTTCCACCCTAAAGTCAGATGGTGCTTTCCACCTGACCAGTAACTCACACATGGTCACACATCAAAAGAAACTAGACAACTAGTTTAAAATCCAGGGCCTCTACCCCTATCCTAGGCCTGGGCTGTTGCAGGGCGAGGTCAGGAACCACCACCTCTCCAGGTGCTCACATACTGCCTCCTTCTCCAGGTCTCCTCTCTTCGGACCATCTAGGGATTATACCTATTATCAGTGACTGCAGAGAACCCACCTATTTTAGCTTAGGGGGCCATGACAAAACATGATAGACTGAGTGGCTTAAGCAACAGAAAATTATTCTTCATAGTTCTGGAGGCTAGAAGCCCAAGATCAAAGTGCCAGCACTGATGGGTGATGGTGAGAGCCGTCTTCCAGGCTTGCAGATGGCTGCCTTTTCCCTGCTTCTTCACAAGGTGGGGGGGAGGGCAGAGCACGCCCTCTGGCATTCCTTCTTACTGGGGCACTAATCAGGTCATGAGGGCTTCACTCTCATGGCCTCATCCCAATCTAATTACTTCCCAAAGGCCACACTTCTAAATATATCACACTGGGGGGTTAGGGCTTTAATACTTAATTTTGGGGAGACATCATTCAGTCCATAGCACCTTCCTAATTAACTTAAGATGTTTTTTTCTGTTCCAATTCATCGGCAATAGTCTTATTGGTTGAGCACTTGTTTGCTGGGCACTGTACCCAAAGGACTATTTATTTATGCATTCATTATATATATGATGTATACTTGGTCTGCTTTCAGAAAAAAGGAAAAGATGCCTTCTGGAAGTTTAAAACCGTCACAGGAAACACTGGCATGGACACACCAATTTGCAGGCTATGGAAAAGAGGATAATCTTCCTGGTTGTTGTTTCCACCGCTCCGTGGATTGATTCACGCAACAGTGGGCATCTGCCCCTATAGTCATGTTTTCATTCCCTCAGTCACTGTGGGAATGAAACTTCTCTGCCCTTCTGGGTTTTTGTTGCTGGGTTCAGTGCCTGACTCATCAGTTGGCTCTGGCCTTCAGGTACCTCAGCAGAAGCAAAAGGCAGCATCTTTGTCCTAAGTGATGACCTGAAAAACTCACATCTCCACGTTCCTGAAGTAAAAATAATGCCGATGATGGTAGCAACTTATCTCTACCAATTGCTGACTGTGTGGCCAGCATGATTTCATTTAATCCTCCTCACAGCCCTAAGAGATAGGTACTATTCTACCCCATTCTGCAGAAGTGGAAATTGAGGCTGAGCGAGTCTAGGTATGTTGCTCAAGGTCACATGCAGCCAATATATTGGGGATCCACAGAGCCAAGCACATTCAGGTCTCGACAACATTGTTTTCATCTCCTGAAATGTTCTCTCCTACTGAGTTCCCCTAAACACCTTGGCTTAGAAATAGGGCGTGGCTTAGAAATAGAAATAGGGCGTCTCACTTGGCAACTTTTCCACATCATGGAGATGGTTTGAATACACAGGGAGCAGGAAGGGCATGGCAGCTAACAGGAAAGACCCCACCATCACCAGTCTAGAGAATCAAGAGTGTAAAACAGATTCCCAGACCCAAACCTCATTACTGACAGTATTAAAACTAATTGCAAGAGACAGCCACTGAGATGGTTGAGCAATTACAAATCCAATTTAATACATTCTCTCTGATCTTACTTGTCATGTACTAGAACTAGAATCAGAACCTAAAAATCACAGTGAAGTTGGAAATGCTCATTAAGCAGGGGATCTCAAATAAAGTAAAAAAGATGAAATTCAATTATATTTTCTCAGCCTCACTGGGTAAGAGATGTCTGCAAAACATCATTTCCCTGTTCAATGTGTATTTCTCAAGGAAAACACATAAACTGCACTCCAGAAAGCATTCAAATTTAAAAATGGTGATGAACCATTTGCCTGGCACTTGTGCCCAAACTTCCTGTGCATAAACAATTCTCATGAAGTATTAAATGTATATATTAAGAAGGAATTAAGACTGAGAACTCATTTTCCTTTTTTTTTAAATATAATTTATTGTCAAACTGGCTTACATACAACATCCGGCGCTCATCCCAACAGGTGCCCTCCTCAATGCCCATCAGCCACTTTCCCCTCTCCCCCACCCCCACATCCACCCTCAAGTTTTTCTCTGTATTTAAGAGTCTCTTGTGGTTTGCCTCCCTCCCTCTCTGTTTGTAACTAATTTTTCCCCTTCCCTTCCCCCATGGTCCTCTGTTAAGTTTCTCAAGATCCATATATGAGTGAAAACATATGATATCTGTCCTTTTCTGACTGACTTATTTCACTTAGCATAATACCGTCCAGTTCTATCCACATTGCTAAAAAAGGCCATATTTCATTCTTTCTCGTTGCCAAGTAGTATTCCATTGTATATATAAACCACATCTCCTTTATCCATTCGTCAGTGGATGGACATTTAGGCTCTTTCCATAATTTGGCTATTGAAAGTGCTGCTAGAAACATTGGGGTACAAGTGCCCCTGTGCATCAGCACTCCTGTATCCCTTGGGTAAATTCCTAGCAGTGCTATTGCTGGGTCATAGGGTAGCTCTGTTTTTAATTTTTTGAGGAACCTCCACACTGTTTTCCAGAGCGGCTGCACCAGTTTGCATTCCCACCAACAGTGCAAGAGGGTTCCCGTCTATGAACCCATTTTCCAAGGAGACTGGCCTGCTTGCCACCAGCATGCCCTCCTCTTCAGGGCCTGCTCCTGGTGTCACCAGGGCCCAGATGTGCATTCAGAAGCCATCTCAGGTGATTTCCAGTTGAGTTCTGGAATCTTCCATGCACCTTTATAGTTTTTTATACACATATTGGATATTTACTCTTTACAATCAGAAATGGGGCAAGACAGTGTAGAAGGGTCTGAGATTAGGTAGGCACAGATTTAAACTTGGGGTCTGTGATCTTGACCACCGCATCTCATCTGTCCATCTTGGGCCTCAGATCCAGAATGAACGTGTGGATGACAGCAACTTCCTAAGGCTATTGTGAGGCTTATGTAAGCCACGTAAGACAAAGAGCTAAGCAAGTAATGGGAACCCACCAACCAATATGATCTCTACTACCAACACCACATCCCTGCTACTAGTATTATCACCACTGTTACAATTCCTTCTCCTTCTCCAACTATCATGGCTACTATGACCACTATCCAATTACAACAGCTATTATATTTTAATAAATGAAAAAAAATATCTTTTTCTACCCTCTCTTTCTCTTGTGTTCTTTTGCTCCTTATGTTTAAAATGAAGAATAAAGTTGTTTTTCCTGCCAAGTGAGTAGCTTGAGAACTGGAACTTTAATTTATTTGAGCAGATATGTGTCAGTGTTGCTCTAAATAAAAGGTCCCAGTATGTTCTGCTGAGGTATTTCAGAAAAAAAAAAAAA